>NC_052155.1:182384254-182684254 GCF_902713615.1 Scyliorhinus canicula | reverse complement strand
TTTCTCATTTTCAGCCGATTTGTACTGGGCATAGCGATTTTTGGCGTGCTCATGCACTGTGCATGTTTCAATCGCGACTGGCAGGGTCATACGCTTGATTTTCAGTAGCTGCTCTCTCAGAGGATCAGAGTGAACTCCAAACACAATTTGGTCTCTGATCATGGAGTCAGCAATATCACCAAAGTTGCAGGACAGCGCTAGCAGGCGGAGGTTAGTTCAGAAGGAGTTGAAAGATTCATCTTTACCTTGTAGACGCAGTTTGAATATGTAGTGCTCGAAGATTTCATTGGTGTCCATTTCACAGTGACTGTCAAACTTGCCCAAGATGGTCTGAAAATTTGTCTTGTCCTGGCCTTTGGTGAAGTGAAAAGAGTTGAAGAGTTCGATGGCTTGATCACCTGCTGTTGAGAGGAGAAGCGCGATCTTCCTTGCATCAGGCGCACCCACGAGGTCTGAAGCTTCGATGTACAGCAGAAACCTTTGCTTGAATGTCCGCCAGTTGGCACTGAGATTGCCGGAGGCCCTGAGCTAGTGAGGAGCCTGAATCTTCTCCATGGTGCCGGGACACATTCGCTGGTCGTCACAGAACGGACTGAGGTAAACCATCTAGATAAGCAGTCTCCTGGTAGCATCTTGTGTTATGTACTCTGGGATAACACTGGCTGCAACTGGATGCAGCTTTAACCAAAAGATACTCCAGACCTTGAAGTTAGTTCAATCTGATTTATGTAACCAGTAGCACAGTTAGCACAGTTCTCTATGAGTTCGACTCTCTGCTAACCTAAGTGTGGTTACTCTGTCTGACTGAACCAGACTAGCTCTTAGCCACGTGCTGGAGGTGTGATACTGTACATACACCCTGACTCACTCTCTAGATTTTCATCAGTAGAAAGGGACGGAGTGAGTGAGTGTGAGTGCCTCGTGCCTTTTATAGTGAGATACCACCCCTGAGTGTCCTGCCTGCTCATTGGTCATGTCCTGTTCTCTATGTTCATTAGCTGCCTGTCTGTGCCTGTCTGTATATCATTACCTGCATGTCTGCATATCATGACAGTAGGAAAGAAAGAGAATGAACTTGCATCGACGCAGCAACTTTCGCAAATCTCAGCGTGTCCCCAAGCACCTCACAGCCAGCAGGAAGATGTGATCCGAGGCAATAAATTAATGTTGACTGCGCCACCCAAGATTATCAAGTCCCAATTTGTGCCTGTCAATCCCAATATCTGCTGCAAAGTTACACGACACAGCAACTTAAAGAGAGGTGTTGATATTAGGCAGCATTTTAGTAGATTCAGTAACGTAATATGCAGTGGCAGGTCAGGTCTCGAAGACTGATGTGATTGCCAGCGGGTCCTCGCATTTGCTCCAAATTTCAGGATGAACTGGAATGAAGTCTTTGATTGCATTTCCCGCATTGGTGGCAGATAGCAGTGCTCACATTGCTGTCTTTCACACCATAATGTCCAATAAATGTGAAGTAATCGGGGCGGCATGGTGGCACTGCTGCCTCACAGCGCCAGGTTCAATTCCGACCTTGGGTGACTGCCTGTGTGAAGTTTGCACGTTCTCCTCGTGTCTGCGTGGGTTACCTCCGGGTGCTCCGGTTTCCGCCCACAACTCAAAGATGTGCAGGTTAGGTGGATTGGCCATGATAAATGGTCCATTGATATGCCAGATAGGTAGGGTTATGGGGAACAGGGATAGGGCGGAGGAGTGGGCCTTGGTCGGGTTCTTTTTTGGAGGATCGGTGCAGGCTCGATAGGCCAAATGGCCTCCTTCTGCACCGTAAGGATTCTGATTCTATGACCACACACAAGCCAAATCCTGGCACACACGACTTGGTAGAACATCAGACAAAAGCTTGAAGTTAACGCCTTTCAAATGGAGCTTGAACTTATTGTGACGGTTGCCGAGCTCGTGATTTGAAAATACCTTTATTCATCAACTTTTGGAGCGTTATGAGGCTGCAGCGTTTAAATGTTCATGGTGCAGACTTCCTGTTGCAGGAAGAATGCTAGCAGACATCTCAGGTTAGAGTCACACAGCACAGAAGGAAGCCATTCCGTTGACCATGTCCGTGCTGGCTCACTGAAAGAACAATCCAGTCAGACACTCTTTCCCCATACCATTCTTTTTACCGCTACAAGTATGTATCCAATTTCCTTCCGACAGTTACTACCACCATCATTCTCTCAGATAGCACAGCACTGTGTGAAAAGAATCCCATTGTCTCCCCTCTGGCTTTTTTGGGGCAATTATTTAAAATTGGCATCTTCAGGTGAGCACCTTGTCATCACTCCCGGCAGTGGTAGTAGCTTCTTGCTATCTATTCTATCAAGACCTTCGTAATTTTGGATACTTCTATTAAAGATCTTTTTAACCTTCTCTACTCTTTGAAAGACCAGCAGGGTGGCACAGTGGTTGGCATTGCTGCCTCACAGCGCCAGGGACAGCTGCAAATCTCACGCCAACGACCAACTATTCAACCAGGACAGGCCCATCAACCGACAGGTTGCAACAGACCCAACGACACTCTACCCTCCCTCTTTCAGGACAGGGTGGTGCATAGCCACAGGTAGAAGGAACAAACTGGAAGGGGAAAAGTGACCTCCCCCTGATGGGAGAGGCGGTGCTCACCACTACTGAGAAGGCCATTGCTGAGGACTGACATCGCGAGGCTGAAACCATCCAAGATGACAGTATTCATTAAAAAAAAATTTAGAGTACCCAATTCATTTTTTCCAATTAAGGGGCAATTTAGTGTGGTGAATCCACCCACCCTGCACATCTTTGGGTTGTGGGGACGAAACCCACGCAAACACGGGGAGAATGTGCAAACTCCACACGGACAGTGACCCAGAGCCGGGATCGAACCTGGGAACTCGGCGCCGTGAGGCAGCAATGCTAACCACTATGCCACCGTGCTGCCCACAAGATGACAGTAGTCTGAGAACTAACCCTCCTTCTGACACGGTGGCACTGTGGTTAGCACTGCTGCTTCACAGCGCCAGGGACCCGGTTCAATTCCGGCCTCGGGTGACTGTGCGGAGTCTGCACTTTCTCCCCGTGTCTGCGTGGGTTTCCGCCGGGTGCTCCGCTTTCCTCCCACATCCAACCATGTGCAGTTTCGGTGAATTGGCCATGATCAATGTGTGTGGTTACAGGGAGAGGGCAGGGGAGTGGGCCTACGTAAAATACTCTTTCTGAGGATCGGTGCAGACTCGATGGGTCTCCTTCTGCACTGAGAGAATTCAATGATTCCATGTATCCCTCACCCCGTAATCACTTCTGATTGACAAGCTGCAGATGGTATGTACACGCACCCCCTACTTTGCCCTTCCCAATCCTTTTGACTTTTAAAAATGTCAAACATTCAAGAGGTGCAACCTGGCCAGACCGTGGAGGATCACGAAGAAGGGAGAGGTAATGAAGTCACTTCATTTCAACCTTGCAGGCACCAGCTCGGAGTTTGATACCGATACTGGGCATATTTAAATGATAGATTAGAGCTCAGATTTGAATGTGGCGAGACACCAGGCAGGTGTCTCGAGGTTAAGAGGGGGTATGGATTGGAGTGTGGAGCTCCAAAATAGCAGCACTGGCATCAAATCAGCATTGTACGCTATCCGACGTTATCTCATAACCTTACGAAGAAATGTTGAACAGGTTGGGCCTATACCCATTGGAGTTTAGAGAAATGAGATGTGATCTTACTTAAACATGTACGGTGCTGAGGGAACTTGACAGGGTGGACGCTGAAAGGATATTTCCCTTTACTGGGGGATCTAGAACTGGAGGATGTCACATTACGTAGAATGTCTAGTTTATAAAGGGTTAATGTAATTTCATAATTGACCACTAGATGGAGCTGGGAACAGACCAATATAAAGGACTCTCAGGCTTCTGGGAGAGGGTGGGAGAGTGTAGGAGAGCGCAGAGTACAGTTTAAGGTAGAGTGCATGAGACATGTATTAGTATAGTGCAGATTGTAGTTTAATAGATTATTGCTTGCTATCGGAGTAAGTGGTCGAGCTGTATATTAAGTAGTGTAATAAATGTCAGTTTTGTGATTGAACTTAGCTTGTGTGGTCTTTGTGACCACCACGACATCCGTCCTGAGTATAAGAAACACAAAGAACACCACAGAGGAGACAGAAAAGTGGAGTTGACCACAATCAGGTCAGCCATGAGTTTATTGAATGGCGGAGCAAGCTTGAGGGGAAAAATCGCCTGCCCCTATTTGTTATGCTTCTGATTTGCCTTCCGTGCACTATTCCTGTGGATGTTCACTGTGTGTGTTTGTGTTTGTGCATAATGCCCTCACCAGTATGGGGTTTGGCATGATTCCTATCATAAGTGTGCACACATGCACTGCGGACATTATTTTGGAGATCCAAGAGCGCTTGTAGCGTCCAGAGAAACAGGTGCTAATGAGCCCAATTTCTCTCCTCAATCATAAAAAGGAAAAGACATCAATTCCAGAAAAACAACTAAAAAGCGCCTTATTAAAGATTCATTTAAGCACCGCATACTGGGATAAAGATCATGGAGGAGAACCTCAGGCAACATTTCACAAGCCAGCTTAAATAAGGGAAGCGAATAATACTGAGTTTCCATTCTGATCAGTCGTTAGCTGCACAAATGAGTCCGAGTTTGAATTCACAGCAGGGGACTGATAGAAGCTCCAGTGTATCTCAGAGAAAAACCGAAGATGAGACTGGCGTCAGACCGGATTTGAAACCTTCTGCCTCTTTGATTGCCATTGGCACATGTTGAGCTGATCTCTGCTATCAGAAGCAACTTAACCCTGTTCTCCAACCCTAACCTATTTGGGCATTGACAGTAAACAGACTGTTGTGTTCTGTGATATGGCCGTTGTAATGATTCACACAGAACATCATTACTGAAAGGTGATTTATTAATAACCATGTGGAAAGATAACTAACAGATTACAAGACAGACAATGGCTACTAAATGAGTTCAGTGAATTCTCATGGAACTACTCTATGCGCGACTATCCTCTCGTACGTCCTACTACCAATTGCCCGGTATCTCAAGTCACGTGGTGTATCTCTGACGCCACCAGCTGGTCGGAGGTCGCATTGCTCACTTTCTACATTACTGTTCACAGACATATCACCACATCCCCCTTCCTTTGGAACTGTTAATGTTTATATTTAAATTTAGCTGTGTCTTACAAAAACATGGGGCGGGATTCTCCCGCAATCGGCAGGGCGGCCTGTCCCACCGCCAAGAGCGGCGTGAATCCTTCGCACTTCCGGGGGCTAGGCTAGTGCTGGAAGAGATGGTGTCATGCCAACCGGCGCCGAAGGGCCTCCGCCGGCCGGCGCATGCACAGGACTGCCAGCGTGTTCTAGCGCATGCGCAGATCCGCTGGCCTGTTTCCTGCATATGCGCCAGGAGTTTCTTCTCTGTGCTGGCCGTGGCAGAGCTTTACAGAGGCCGGCGAGGAGGGTACCATGTTGTGTTCTGTGATATGGCCGTTGTAATGATTCACACATAACATCTAGTTGTTTAACTAGAAAGATAATTTATCAATAAACATGTGGAAAGATAACTAACAGATTACTATACAGACAATGGCTACTAAATGAATTCAGTGAAATCTCATGGAACTACTACCAACTGCCCGGTATCTCAAGTCAAGTGATATCACCAGCATATCACCGCACAGACAACATTAATTAAGTGTAGTTTGTGAGATTTTTCATTTGCATCCAGAAGTCACAGATATTAGGTGACTGGTGCAAGGACCAGAGGCGAGATGAGAAGGATTTTTTTCCGAAGTAGCCAGTTGTTCTGATCTGAAATCCATTGCCAGAAAGGGTCATGGACGGAGATTCAAAAGCTGCTTTCAGTATTGAAATTGGATAAATTCTTGAAGAGGAAACATTTGCAACACAATGGGGTAAGAGCTGGGGAGTGGAACTAACAGGGTAAGCCATCTCAAAGAGCCAGCACACACATAAAGGGATAAATGGCCTCCTGCTGTCCTGTACGTTTTCTATGATAATATGGTGAAACAACTTGGAAAAAGTCACACATGTTTTGAGCTGGTCATTATCAAAGGGAATGGCTGGGTATGTAATGGTAGATGGGTGCCACTTTTTAAAAGTTAGTCGCGAAATGCAGTTAGTTTGTTGTCATCGTCAAACTTCAAGATGCTGTCTGCTGAGAGCCTACATTTGAGCTGGAATGCCATGGAATATAGTTGCTGACAAATGTTCGATTTGGAAACAGGTCGGATTGGGTTTGCTAATTGAAGTCGATGATTGGGCTGGTGGCAGACGTATTCCCCACATACCCTCCTAAATCCGCCACTGTTACAGATAATTGGCAGTTGCTCCCTTAGCCCTTAGCCCACAAAGTTAACCCACTTTCCAGTAAGGAAGCCTCACAGGGCATGCAACGTCTAATCTGTGTCACGATGATCTGATGTGTGCGCCCGCATGATATTACTCTTTGATTTCATCGGCTGCTCGAACCTATATTGTGCTGCTTTCAAAGGGGTTTTAAAGAACAAGCAAAGACACTGACCAAAGATGTCTGCCACAGGTCTCCTGCCACATCTGGTATTATAAGTTGGCTAGTTCCTGAAAATTTCCAATGTGGATTACAATTAATCTATGCCAAGGCAAACTTCTTTTTAAAAATAAATTTAGAGTAGCCAATTCATTTTTTCCAATTAAGGGGCAATTTAGCGTGGCCAATCCACCTACCCTGCACATCTTTGGGTTGTGGGGTCGAAACCCATGCAAACACGAGGAGAATGTGCAAACTCCACACAGACAGTGACCCAGAGCCAGGATTGAACATGGGACCTCGGCGCCATGAGGCAGCAGTGCTAACCACTGCGCCACCGTGCTGCCCCCAAGACAAACGTCTATAGAAATTCATACCCGCTGATGTCAAGAATTACTTCAAAGATGTACTGAAACTGTAGCGGCTCTCGCCATTTCCAGTTATATAAAGTTACCTTTCAAGCAGAGACAGATGTCTACCGGGGCAATGGCCAAATAAAAGGTGTTCTTCCTAGCTCATCACAGGGAGGAATGGTCTATTTAAAAGTATTAAAGAAACTAATCACAGAGACCATAAAACAATTGCCGTCATCTGCCCAGACGTGAGCTGATCAATTTCCAACTGAAATCATTATGAGGAGAGAGGTCATGTGATCAGAGGAACCATTTTGAAATGTCTTTAATCATGACACTCTGATTGGTCAAGGACAGTTTGGAAGAAATCTGCCAATGGAGCAGTAACACCAACTTTTGTTCCCTTCTCTCTTGATTTCAAGACACTTGGCTGGCTTCTCCCAAAATGGGTCTATCCCCAGGCCGGCGTGAAAACGGTGGAGTTTTACTCCAGAAAAAAGATGAACTAAATCAATGCCCGGCAGGGGGCTAGCAGGGACCAGGAGTGATTTACGCAGCTTTAGTTGCGGATACGGGCCCCCGCACTTCCGGTTTGGAGTCCGCGCATGCGCACGGCGGCGGCCTCTAGTGGTTGCAAAAATTAGACCCCCCCCCCCCGATCGGCCGCGCACCCGATCATCTAACCACGCGGATCTAATCCCCGGCCGCCTATAAGACCCCCCCCCCCCCCCCCCCCCCCACACCCCAGTGTCAGATCCCTTTGCCCCCACCCGGGTGGCCACAGACTGAGTCCGCAGCCGCCACACCAGCATCCCGACCGGCAATAGGGGGTTAGTTTCATGGCATCGGGAACTCAGCCGGTCGGGAGTGGAGGATTGCTGGCCAGGCCTCTGTCAATGGGCCCCCCGGCCGCGCGGCGTACTCCGCGATCATGCCGGCTTTTGGATCCCGGAGAATCGCCGGACCGGCGCCTGGCCCGATTCCGGCGTGAAGGTGGATTTTCCGCCTCCCGCGCGGAACGTGATTTCGGCGTAGGGCTGCGGAGAATCCAGCCTCCTATCTTTACTGATTATCTCCAGAAATTGCAGATTACATCAGCCTCAACTCCACAGGAACTTCAAGACCCCCAGGGAGAAGATCTGCCTCAGTCATGGACACCAGCAAAGAACTTATAGACTGCAAAGTCTCTAATTTATCACTGAATTTAAATGTGACGTGTGTGTGCCTGTGCTGCATGGGAGTGTGTTTTGTGTGTGTGTGTGTTGGTGTGTGCATGTGCATGTGGGTGTGTATCGGTGTGACAGCTGGGACACAGGCTCACCTTGCTACATGGCTTGGCTTGCACGCATTCTGGTGCCATACAAACGAACCCTTGTGCTCCTCAATTCAAGAAAACCTGTCACTTGATCTGCTTTGCAATCAATGCTTTCACCCATATAAATTATTTTCAAAAACGCTGTTGCAATCAATTAGGAGTGGGAAAGAAAGGCCGAGTCCTAATGCACGCCCTCACTGATTGTAACGTCTGCCAGTCAATTTGAATGTTGTGAGGCTTCGGCACAAAAATAATCCTCGGTACCTCCAACGTGAATGCGATGCTCGTCCATCTTTCTCACGTGGAGTTCCTGGAGCCTGTGTCCTTAGATGGTTGTGAGAGTGATGTTGGTGCTCCTCTAATTCTTGAGCATCGCTTACTTTAATCGCTGCATCATTGGTGGCTGTGTCTCTGGTCACAAAAGGCCAAAACCTCTTCACTCCTCTCCCATCATTTTTAGACGCTCCTTAAAACAAAGCTTATGGTCATTTGTCCCACTGTCTCTTTATATGTGGCTTGGCTTCAAACTGGGCTCCTGTTCAGTGCCTGCGGGCAGTATTCTGTTAAAGGTGTTATATAAATGCCAGTTATTGTTGGTTTTCTCCCACTGTTTAGAGACCACGTCCACCTTCGACTCATTTCTCACCCCTCAGAGAGCTATAATACGAAGAATGTTCTCACATTCTTCTTGCTTTTGCAGGAAGAGGTACTTCATAAACAGTAATGGTACCTTTCGAAACCAGCTCAGCCAGATCTGACAAGACATGAAAGCAATAATATGCTGCCTGATCCTTTGATCCTTCATGGTGAATTGATATCAAACAGACCGCCGTAATAGTCTTAATGGGTACATTATACAGATATAATGGGTTTTAAAAATACTTCTATACAACTGTCTTGAAGCACAAAATGAGTTATTAAGTAAGCTTTAATCTACACTGCATAAGAGACTATACCTATCGGGAAATCTGAACAAGCGAGGTCTCTTTTTTCAAGAATAGAGTAGGCCGTGGGCTGACCTGATAGAAGCCTTTCAGATTATAAAACAGTTTGATAGAGTAGATGTACTGAAAATGTTTCCACTTGTGTGGGAGGACAAAACTGGAAGCTGCGAATGTAAGATCGTCCACGCATTGGAGGCAGTACAGTGAAGGTTCACTAAATTGCTGCCTAGGATGATGGGGGTTGACCTATGATGAGCGATTGAGAACGTTGGGTTTAGAAGAATGAGAGGTGATCTCATTGAAACACATGAAAGATTTTGAAGGGGCTTGATAGGGTGGACGTTGAGAGATTGCATCCGCTGATCAGGGAATCTAAAGCACGTTGGGTGGCGGGAGACAGTCTCAGGATGGATGGGGGGGGGAGGGTGCTGATCATTCAGGACTGGGATGAGGAGAAATTATTTTCCTCAAAGGGTTGTGAATCTTTGGAATTCTCTGCCCCAAAGTATTGTGGGTGCTCCTTCACTGGATACATTTAAAGCTGGGACAGACAAGATTTCTATAGCGGGATTCTCCCTTCTGGGGGACTAAGTCCCCACGCCGGTGGGAGAACCGGCGCCAATCTCTCCGGCGTCAACAGCCCCCGAAAGTGCTGAATTCTTCGCACTTCTGGGGCTAGGTGGACACCGGAGGGGTTGGCACCACTCCAACTGCTGCTGAACAGACTGCATGAGTTCCCGCATGCTACGAAGGGCCGGTGTGATCTCGCGCATGCGCGGAACCGCCGGCGTGGTTCCGCGCATGTGCAGACCGGCCGGCGTATTTTGGCGCATGCGCGGGACGTTCTCTTCTTTGCGGCGGCCATGGCGGAGCCCTACAGGGGCCAGCGCGGAAGGGAGGAGTGCCCCCATGGCACAGGCACGCCCTGCAGGTCGGTGGGCCCCGATCGGGGGCCAGGCCACTGTGGGGCCTCCCGCCGGGGTCGGATTCCCCCACGTCCCCCCCGAAGACTGCCCCCGCTTTCGGCGGGACTGGCCGAACATGGACGGCCGCTCGGCCCATCGGGGCCCAGAGAATTGCAGGGTGGTGGTGGTGGGGGGCGCTACCAACGGCCCCCGACCGGCGTGGCATGAATCGCGCCCCCGCCTGAATGACGGCGCCGGAAAATATGGCAGCCGACGTTGAGGCGGCGGGGCGGGATTCGCGCTGCTCCCCAGGGATTCTCCGACCCGAAGGGGGTGTCGGAGAAACCCGCCCAAGATCTCTCAGGGAATCCAGGGATATGGGGACTCGGCAGGAAAGTGGAATCAAGCCCACGATAAGCCATGATCGTACTGAAGCAGGCTTGATGGGCCGAGTGGTCTTCTCCTGCTCCTATTTCTTGTTTTTATTTGATTTGATTTATTGTCACATGTACTGAAGTACAGTGAAATGTATTTTTCTGCAGCCGAGGGAACATACACAGTAGACAAAAGAATAATCAACAGAGAACATTGACAAACGGAGGAACCACTTCCTTGAGCGAGTGGTAAGAGTGTGGAACTCCCTCCCACAGACTGGTGGAGGCGACTCATGCGGACGCATTTAAGTGGACGAGGGAGGAAGGAGCAGAAGATTTTGTTGAGCAGGTTAGACGAAGAGAGGCGGGAGGAAACTCCATGAAGAGCAGGAATGACAGCAGGGCGCAGTTGGGGTGAATGGCCTGATTCTGTTATGTGCATTCTGGATAAGATGGGGCGGCACAGTAGCACAGTGGTTAGCACTATGGCTTCACAGCGCCAGGGTCCCAGGTTCGATTCCCGGCTTAGGTCACTGTGCAGAGTCTGCATGTTGTCCCCGTGTCTGGGTGGGTTTCTCCCGGGTGCTCTAGTTTCCTCCCACAAGTCCCGAAAGACATGCTGTTAGGTGAATTGGACATTCTGAATTCTCCCTCTGTGCACCGAGCAGGCGCCGGAGTGTGGTGACTAGGGGATTTTCACAGTAACTTCATTGCAGTGTTAATGTCAGCCGACTTGTGACAAAAAAGATTATTATTTTAAAAATAGATGTACAACATATAATAGGGAGGTTGGCTTACCTATTGCAGTTCAGAGATATCATTTGTTCCCAATGCAGTCGACTACAGGTGGGAGAGGTGGTGGTGTAGTGGCTGAACTGCCAACCGTGGCCTCATTCTCAGCTGACTGCTGGTGTCCGAGAGGGATCTATGTGTCAGGTCCTCAACTACCCAAGAGGAAAAGAAAGAGTTCAGGCCAGTATTCTTATTCCCCTTTTTTTTACTGGTGTTCCATTTTAAGGTACACAGAGCCACTTCGCACCTGTATTCTTTTTGAAACAATATTTTTTTAGAACTTTTAACATTTTATACAGAAGGAGAAACAATTACACAGCACAATACTAACACATATATCAGAGAAAACAAGCAACGGCAGTAACATGGACCCCAACAAACACAATACAGCCCAGAATAATCATCCCCCACCCCCCGCTCACTCACCTTCCCCCCCTCCACTGTCCCCCCGACGAACAGCGAACAGTGACCAACTCTTTAAAGGGCAGAGTGAACTGCCTGTGATAAAACACGTCAATCGCCCCTTCTCGAAGGTGAACTTGACCTTCTCGAGGTACGAGTATTCCATTAAATCACTGGGTGGTGATGCCTGCCTCCCGCTCAGTGGTATTCGTTGCCGTGCCAACAGCGAAGCAAATGCCAGAGCAACGGCCCCCGCCCCCCTTTCCTCGGCTCTGGATGGTCCGACGCTCCAAATATATTCTTGTTTCCCAGTTTTACTGTTTTTCTTTCTTTCTGGGTTGTCACCTTATTTATTAGTGAATTAGGGGACAGGATAGTGAGCCATATATCCAAATTTGCTGACAACGCAAAGATAGCCGGAAGTATAGAATTAACTATGAGATAATGAATGGGTGAAACAGTGGCAAACGGTTTTCAGTGTGGGTAGTTTGATTTTCCACCTAAACTATGATAGAATGGTGTGCCTTCTAAATGGTGAAAAGATAGCAAAGGTGGAGGTGAGAAGAGATGTATGGTTGCACATATACAGATCATTCAAATGTCATGAACAAGTACAGCAAATAATCAAAGAGGTTTAATGGAATTCTGGGCTTTATATCTGGAGGACTAGAATAGAAAGAGTTTGGAGTTATGTCGCAATCATGCTAAACTCTGAAACTCTGTGAGCAGTCCTGGATCCTACACCTCAGGAAGGATATAATGGCCTTGGAAGGGGCTTGGTGAAGATTTAGCAGAATGACACCTGGACTCCAAGGTTCAAATTATGAGGTGAGGTTACACAATTCCCCAGAATTTAGAAAGAGAGTGGGATGATTTGATCAAAGTGTTCAAGATATTGGCAGGATTTTGAGCCGCGTTGTCCACAGCATAAACGATGAAGCGCACAAAATCCCATGAGAGTCAGGAAAAGGGATTCTCCCCGGCAAGATCTAGTTTTCCATGTCCCTCACCCGTGACGTAACGAGCTTTCCATCCAGGAAGGTCGAGAACCTCATTTTAATATGTTAGCGTCTAAGTTGCGAGCCATTCCGCCCAGAGTTCCACCCTCTTTAAATATTCAACATAAATACAACAGGTGTATGAAAACATGAACCTGGTGACCTCACCTCTGAGGTGGATATTGGAAGTGAGCACGCAGGTTGCCATTACCCACCAGGGAGTGCGATGGAGAGCGGGCACCTGGGAGGGGATAGGGGAACCAGCCAAGTGATTCTCAGGGCCGGGGTCAGGGTCGCGGGGGGTTGAGCCTAGGCAGTGGGGCTGGGTGGTGGGAGGGTGTGCTGCTTGCAAGTTTTCATTATTGTGGTCCTCTTGGTCTCCAAGGGGCCTGCTGCTCGGTGGGGGCTTCGCGTTTCTCAGTCCCCCCTAGCTGGTGTCTAAGCGATGTTCCCTCAGAGGGATAGCCTTTCTGGAGTGGCAGCTAGAAGTGGGTGGGGGCAGGTAAATTCATAGGGTCAGCAAGATTGGTTCTGCCTAAGAGCAGGTTCAGAAGGAGGTCCTCCTCCTGCCCCACCCTTCCTCCACTCCGGGAGCCCAGAGATCAGGAGCTTGCGGCTGAAGTACAAATAAAACTGTAACAAAAGATTTTTTAAATAACTGAAAAGGGATAATTGTTCAGCTCACCAATGCCTGCCACAGGATGATTTTTTTTCCATCTACCATGGTGGGACTTGAACCTGGATTTCCAGGGCAATGATCAAGGTTTGGTCAGAGATCTATACCATCAGGAGGAAGCCACTTTCCGAATAACATCTCTGACCCTTCATTGATGCACGATTGTGACACTGATTAGCGCCCATTAGTTAACCTTTTGAGAGCTGAGCAACCCCCCCCCCCCCCCCCCCCCCCCCCCCCCCCCCAAGCATTGAACCCCATGGCTTGCACTCACCTCTCAATAAGAGAGTGGTGACACAGATTTAACGAGGTGCAAAGGAAACCAAGCACAGGTGGCAGCCCTGAAACAAGAGGAGTTGGCTGTGCATCCGATTGCAGTGGGCCAGGAGAAAGGATAGTAATATGTGGCTGCACATAATATGGGACAGGACCTGCACCTCGCAGAGGAGGGAGCAGCAGGGCTCGCTGACCGACCAGGGGCAGGGCCACACACTGAGGTGGCTTCGAGGAGACACTACCAGGCACAGATGTACTGAAGGAGAACAACGCACCTCCAGATGACGAAGATCCAGTGTCCGATTGCGCTGGACCCAAGGGAAGGTGGACCGCCTGTGCCAGGTGATTCAAGAGTTGGTGCGACATGGGCTAGGAGGTCACCCATTGTCTGTGGCCCTCTAGGTCATAGCGACACTGAACATCTATACCAGTGGCTCATTTCAGGGCTGCACAGGAGACCTCTGCTGTATCTCTCCATCTGTTGTACTGAAGTGCATCAGGGAGGTGACTGGGAGGGCTCACAACTGCATCAACTTTGACCGGGACCAGGCTAGTTGGGATGCCAGGACCAGGAGCTTCGCCCACGTAGCTGGCCTGCCCCAAGTGCAAGGTCTCATTGACTGCACCCACCTGGCTCTAGGTTCCCCATTGTGGTATGGGCACCCTTCATGAACCGCAAAGGATTCCAGTCCCCGAATGTGCAGACGATCTGCAACAATGCAACGCACATTATGCAGGTTTGTGCCCATTTCCTGGGGAGCATCCATAATAGCGACATTCTCAAATGCTGTCAGATTCCAACCATCTTCGAGGGAGAGCAGGGCCAGGGGAGATGGTGCTTCGGAACCCCACTCCCATCCATGGGGTCTGAGACCTCCTTGATGTGAAATGCCAGTGGAATGTCTTCTTGGCGATCACTCCTTCCATGGGAATGGTGCAGAAGACCAGAAACCAGATGATGCAGGTGAATTATGATGACTTGCAGTGAGGACAGAGCAATGCTTCTCCTGTCTCCTATGCCTGTCTGACTGCTGCCCAACAGAAACCTGAATCCGACCTGTCACTGAACAGGGTGATCTGTGGATAATTGTACGTCGAATGATACATCTTAGCTGATACTGCCTCGTCCGAGGTTAAGGGCCCTGCATTCCTCTGTGGGATGGAGGGGCAGTTGGAGTAAGATCCAGAAGCCCCGCCGTCCTCTGGTGCTGACATTTGTGGATTTCCATCAGCGCCTGCACCATGCAGTTTATGCCCTTCACCATGGAGCGGACACCCCCTGCCATGGAGTGCATGTCCTACACCAATCCTTCCACTGCGTACACCACCCTCGCAGTGTTGGCATTGTTGCATTACAGTGACGGCACCATCACGTCGAACAGCGGGGCGACTGGGTCCAGACCTACATCATGTGATTGGGGCCCAGCAGATTCCTGGGCTCCAGCATCCCTCTGAATGTCGGTGCCTGGGACATACCTGTCTCCACCTGCTGTGGACCATCAGCTGTGGGGTGCTCACTGGCGAGCGTCCCACAAGCCTGTCTATTAGTCAATCCCACCGAGGAACGGGTATCTGGGCTAGTGGACGGTGTGGGCGACATTGGTGACGCCTCTTCGATGCTTGTCTCTGAGACACCTCCCTCGGAGCACCTCGGGTCCGTGGTTTCCAGAGGGGGAGAGGAAGATCCAGGCTGGTTGACTGATTGACCAGCAAGGTAGGAGAGATGGCATTAGTGCGGAACAGGGGCACAAGGATAGAGGAAACTGACCTGACAATGAATGGTGCCATGGCTGGATGTGTTGAGGGTTCTCATTTACGTCTCTTGCCCCTACCCTTTTCCTCAGCACAGGTGCTGTCCTGCTCCTTGGGCGGCACGGTAGCACAAGTGGATAGCACTGTGGCTTCACAGCGCCTGGGTCCCAGGTTCGATTCCCCACTAGGTCACTGTCTGAGCAGAGTCGGCATATTCTCGCCGTGTCTGTGTGGGTTTCCTCCGGGTGCTCCGGTTTCCTCCCACAGTCCAAAGATGTGCAGCTTAGGTGGATTGACCATGCTAAATTGCCCTTTGTGACCAAAAAGGTTAGGAGGGGTTACTGTGTTACGGGGACAGGGTGGAAGGGAGGGCTCAAGTGGGTTGGTGCAGACTCCATGGGCTGAATGGCCTCCTCTGCACTGTACATTCTATGTTCCTCCCCAGCCAGCTCAATGGCTCTTTGCTCAAACAGGGTGAGGGTCTTCAACTTGGGGATAATACCGACAGCCCCCCACCCCCATCACCCTCCCGATTGCTGAGTAATTCCAGGTGAGCGACTCAAATTCGAGGCAGGGCGTCTATAGCGCCGTGTGAACCTCATAAAAACATTTTCAATGTGGTGGAAGATAAGATGATCTTTCTCACTGATGACACCAGTGGGATTCCCTCTGGTGTTCTCGCTGAAGTCAACACTTTGAAAAAATATGGGAAAATTCCATCCATTAAGTAGAGCTGAGAGAGAACCTGGTCCAGCTGGTCGGGGAGTCTAGGGTGAGAAGGTAGAATCTAAAATTTATAACTAAACCATTCAGGAGTGAGGTTAGAACTTAGGAACAAAAGAAATTAAAAACAGTAGGCCACGAGGCCCATCATACATAGAACATACAGTGCAGAAGGAGGCCATTCAGCCCATTGAGTCTGCATCGACCCATTTAAGCCCTCACTTCCACCATATCCCCGTAACCCAATAACCCCTCCTAACCTTTTTTGTTCACTGAGGGCAATTTATCATGGCCAATCCACCTAAGCTGCACTTCTTTGGACTGTGGGAGGAAACCGGAGCACCCGGAGGAAACCCACGCAGACACGGGGAGAACGTGCAAACTGCGCACAGACAGTGAACCAATGGGGAATCGAACCTAGGACCCTGGCGCTGTGAGGCCACAGTGCTATCCACTTGTGCTACCGTGCTGCCCACTTGTTTTCTTTTTGGGTTTTGTCTTATTCCTCCGTGGTCGAGGCTTCTTGTTTTACGAAGTACTTCTATAGGCAAAGCAAAGGAAAATTAAAATTCTCTTTCACACAAAGAGTTTGAATTTTAAACCCAAGATTGACAGATGTTTGCAAACCAAAAGAATCAATACATAGGCGGAGAACGTACATTGAGTTAGACCAGATCAGTCATAGTCTTATTGAATGGCTTCCAACTCCTCTTTTATTAATTCATGCGATGTGGGTGTCACTGGCAATTAGGCCTGTATTTATTGCCCATCCCTAACTGAGTGGCTTGCCAGGCCATTCAATAGTCAACAATGGAGACCAGGTAAGGACTGCAGACCAAGAAGGATCTTTCAAACAATCACCATTATAGAGACCATCTTGTCTCAAATCTAGATTGCTCAGTGAGTTTAACTCAGCTGCCACTGATATTCGAATCCTTGTCCACAGAACTCATGCCCAGGGTCTGTGGACGACTAGTTCAGTGACATTACCACTACCTCCCCTGCCTAGTGGGATTAACTTTCCAACAGCAGGCACGGGCACGATGGGCCAAATGGCCTCTCGCAGTGCTTTAAGAGGCTCTGTATGTGTTCAGATGGTTAACAACAGAATTTGTCATTCTTTTTGTTTGCTTATTGCTCCTCCAAGATGATCATTAGCCATGCTAAAGCTTTGAACCTGCTCACATCATGAAGTTGTTCAACACCATTCAGAAGAGTATTTATAGCATCAATTTTTTTCCTACTGGATGTGATGGTTGACATTTACTGCGAATAAGTGTAAACTACCCTGCAATAAATCTGAATCACATTTCAACAGCTATTGTTCTGCCCATTTACAGATCCTAGCTAAGCTATATCTCTCTTTTGTTTGGTCCCTGGTCTGACTTGATTTTTCCCCAGTTTTGTATCGTCTGTGAACTTAACAGCTTTGTATTCAGCATTTGGTAGTGACTTTGTCAAAGGTTATCTGGAAGTCCCAATGCAATGCACCACGAGGTTCACTTTATATAGCTCCAATGGTAGCCCTCATGTTCTTCAAGCAAAAGGTTCAGGTCCCAGTACAGATCTAGTTAGCGCTTCCATAAGATTTGCACAGGCCCAATGGGCTGATCGGCTTCCTTCTGTAAAAAATGAATACTATTCCCCTTTGATCATGTCTCTTTCAACTGACCACCCGATCCACTGTGCTCCGGTTTCCTCCCACAGTCCAAAGACGTGCAGGTTCGCTGGAGTGGCCATGCTACAATTGCCTCTTAGTGTCCAAAATTGTGCAGGTTAGCTGGGGCTACGGGAATAGGATCGGGGAATGAGCCTAGGTAGGGTGCTCTTTCAGAGGGTTAGTGCAGACTTGATGGGCCGAATGGCCTCCTTCTGCACTGTAGGGATTCTATGTCTTCCAGGACTGCAATGTCCTCCTTAACCAATGCTACCACCCCTCCTCCTTTCCAATCTTTCCTGAACACCCTTGTATTCAAGAATATTTAATACCTAGTCCTGCCCTTCTTTGAGTCAGATTTCTGCCACCACATCGTGACTACCTGTTGTTGATTTCATATCAGTGACTGACTGGGGTAAAGGTAAAAAATGTAATATGCCTCAGCGAAACACTTCAGAATACCAGGGGTGAGCATCTGCCTAATTTTACAGCAATCACTTTGAAGCATAACAGAAGTTAGGAAAAGACTCTGATTAACTGTAACGTCTCTTGCCCCTCTGATACCGCGGGGTCCCTTGAAAACTATTTTCTGGTCGGAGCTGTTGGTCGGCTCAGGGAATTGTCTTTGAAACGTCATTGAGTTTGGCTGTGCGGCAACAGGTAATTAAAACCCGATTTCTAAATGTGAAGCAGCGAAGCAAGCCAGGTTAATTACTGACTCTGCTGATCATTTCCATCTCGCGAACCATCATACTCGGCAGCTCAAGCTGCCAGGCGCAGTCACACCTTCGAGCCAACTCCCCCATGATGTCATTGGCATAAA
This sequence comes from Scyliorhinus canicula, assembly GCF_902713615.1. Lineage (NCBI taxonomy): Eukaryota > Metazoa > Chordata > Chondrichthyes > Carcharhiniformes > Scyliorhinidae > Scyliorhinus > Scyliorhinus canicula. Next base: position 182,665,721 of record NC_052155.1, on the reverse strand, counting down.
AGCAAAATACTGCGGATGCTGGAAATCCGAAATAAAAACAGAAAATTCCGCATATGTTCCGGCGAGTCTGGCAGCCTCTGTGGAGAGAAACAGAGTTAGCGTTTCGAGTTTGAGTGACGCTGCCACAGAAGTCTCAGCGTGGTAGTCTGACTAGGGGTATTACGGTACCTTAGAAGTGAGCTGCTATTGGTGCAGAGGACTCGCTGCCCATTGGTAAGTCATGTGCCTCTCAGCCGATTGGCTGAGAGGTAGGTAGCTCCGCCTACAAGGCGGGATATAAGAACCTGTGCTCCCCGGCAGTCGGCCATTCTTCTGTACATCTGCTGCCGGGCACACATCTTGTGCATTAAAGCCTTTTGTTTGGATCTCACCTTCGTCTCATGTCCAATTGATTGTGCATCACTCAGTCGCACGCATTGCTTAAATGCCAAACATTATGACAAAAGTGAGTCTGTTATCGACATCACTACCTGTTGAGTCTGCCAAATTCCTGCTTCCTCCCCTCGTGTTTCTCTTGTCTCCAATCACAGATTTTCTATTTTTTGCTAATCTGCCCTAGCATTGCACCGGATTTCTTCCCCGAAGGTGCAACTCCAAAAATAAATCCTGCCCAGTCTCATTTTGGCACATCGAATTACAACCACAACAACAGGACCTCAATCACCCCAGAAGATACCGTCAAAAGTGAAATTAATCTCACTTCGAAAACGTTTAGAATTCATCAAACTAAATTGACTGATAAGAGTTGTATTGCGAGGCAATCGACGAGACAATGTTTAATCGCAACAGTGATTTATTTAACTAAGAACTTGATGTGACCATCAATTCACTAGACACACGATTGGAAGTAAATGGCGGTTTTAGTAGTCTTACAACTGAGCCAGGCTGCGATCAGAGGAATTGAGAGCAGGCTTACGGCTGCAGCACTTTATACTTCTGGTTAGTGGGAGGAGCCATGGGCATAGCCATGGGCGGAGCCAAGGGTGGAGCCCTGTACAAATTCCTCACCTCCCCCTATGGGCAGAGCCGCACAACGGCTCACATACAGAGCCCACAAGGACATAATACAACGCAATGCAATACAGTGTGAATTACAATGCAGTATAATTCACCACATTCAAACCCTGTAAAAAAATCAAGCCCGGTGGGGGTGATGGGTCTACAAATTGAGTCGGTCCGGTGGCCGAGTCGTCCTTTGGGATCGGCGGAGCACTGGGGTTGCAGCCTCTTCGGGTGGCTGGGTGGTGACGGTCAGTGAGGGTACGATGGTGGACTCCAGGGGTGTTTCGGCCCGAGCTTCATTCCTGACCGGTGCGACGGGCGACGGGGGGCGCAGGAAACCTTTCGGCGCGGGGGCACAGAGCATGGGCAGGGAACCTACAGGCGCGGGGGCACAGAGCATGGGCAGGGAACCTACAGGCTCGGGGGCACAGAGCATGGGCAGGGAACCTACAGGCTCGGGGGCGCAGAGCATGGGCAGGGAACCTACAGGCTCGGGGGCACAGAGCATGGGCAGGGAACCTACAGGCTCGGGGGCGCAGAGCATGGGCAGGGAACCTACAGGCTCGGGGGCACAGAGCATGGGCAGGGAACCTACAGGCTCGGGGGCGCAGGGCATGGGGGGGTTGGGTGGGGTGTAGTGTGAGGGGTACCTCGGCGGTGGTGGTGGTGGTGGTGGATCCTGCAGGCACCAGGTCCCGGAGGGAAACGGTGTCCTGACGGCCGTCGGGGTATTCAATGAAGGCGTATTGGGGGTTTGAATGGAGTAGTAGCACTCTTTCTACTAGCGGATCTGTTCTGTGTGCCCGGACGTGGTTCCGGAGGAGAACCGGGCCCTGTCAACCAGGATGGGAGCGAAACCCTCGTGGTAGTGCCCCTAGAGAAAACAAATAGTCGTTAGTGAGGGGTCTGGTTGGTGGCGGTGCACAGGAGGGACCTAATAGCATGGAGCGTGTCGGGGAGGACCTCCTGCCAATGGGAGGTCAGGAGATTCCTGGACCGGAGGGCCAGTAGGACGGTCTTCCAAACCGTCGCGTTCTCCCTCTCCACCTGCCCGTTCCCCCTGGGGTTGTAGCTGGTAGTCCTGCTCGAGGCGATGCCCTTGTCGAGCAGGTACTAACGTAGCTCGTCGCTCATGAAGGACGAACCCCTGTCGCTGTGTACGTAGCTGGGGAAACCGAACAGGGTGAAGACACTGTGCAGGGCTCTGATGATTGTGTGGGAGGTCATATCGAGGCACGGGATAGCAAACAGGAAGCGGGAGAATTCGTCGATGACGTTCAGAAAGTACATATTTCGATTGGTCGAGGGGAGTGGCCCTTTGAAATCGATGCTCAGGCGTTCAAAGGGCCGGGATTCCTTTACCAGGTGGGCCTTGTCTGGTCTGTAGAAGTGCGGTTTGCACTCCGCGCAGATCGGGCAATCCCTGGTGATGGCTTTTACCTCCTCGGTGGAGAAAGGCAGATTTCAGGCTTTGACGTAGTGGGCGAGCCGGGTGACCCCCGGGTGGCAGAGGTCATTGTGGATAGCTTTCAGGCGGTCGTCTTGTGCGCTGGCGCATGTGCCACGGTACACGGCATCTGGGGGCTCGTTGAGCTTTCCCGGTCGATACATAATATCGTAATTGTAGGTGGAGAGTTCGATCCTCCACCGCAGGATTTGATCATTTTTAATTTTGCCCCTTTGCGAATTGTCAAATATGAAGGCAACCGATCTTTGGTCGGTGATGAGGGTAAACCTCCTACCTGCGAGGTAGTGCCTCCAGTGCCGTACGGCTTCCACAATGGCTTGAACTTCTTTTTCGACCGAGGAGTGTCGAAGTTCCGAAGTGGAGAGGGTTTGGGAGAAAAATGCGACTCGTCTCCTGCCTGATTCAGAGTGGCTGTGAGAGCAACCGCTGAGGCGTCGCTTTCCACCTGGAAGAGGACGGATTCATCCACCGCCCGCATGGAGGCTTTGGCGATGTCCTCCTTGATCCAGTTGAAGGCCTGACGGGCCTCAGCTGACAGAGGAAAGAGTATGGTCTTAAATAGTGGGTGGGCTTTGTCCGCATACTGAGGGTCCCACTGGGCATAATAAGAGAAGAATCCCAGGCACCTCTTGAGGGCCCTGGGACAATGAGGGAGAGGGAGTTGTAAGAGGGGGCGCATACGGTCCGGGTCGGGCCCAGGACTCCGTTTTCCACAACATAGCCGTGGATGACTAGCCTGTTTGTGCGGAAAACGCATTTCTCCGTATTATAAGTGAGATTAAGTTTCTGGGCAGCTTAATCGGTGAAATCGGTGGAGGTTGGCGTCGTGGTCCTGCTGATCATGGCTGCAGATGGTGACATTATCCAAGTACGGAAACGTGGCCCGCAGCCCGTACTGGTCCACCATTCGGTCCATTGCTCGTTGGAACACCGAGACCCCATTCGTGACGCCAAAGGGGACCCGGAGGAAATGGAAGAGGCGGCCATCGGCCTTGAACGCCGTGTAGTGGCGGTCCTCCAGGCGGATTGGGAGCTGGTAGTAAGCAGACATCAGATCCACCGTGGAGAATATGCGGTACTGGGCAATCTGATTCACCATGTCTGCAATTCTGGGGAGGGGGTACGCATCAAGGAGTGTGAACCAGTTAATGGTTTGGCTATAATCCACTACCATTCGGAACTTTTCCTCGGTCTTGACGACCACCACCTGAGCTCTCCAGGGGCTGTTACTGGCTTCTATGATTCCCTCGTGTAGGAGCCACTGGACTTCGGCTCTAATAAATACCCTGTCCTGCAGGCTATACCGCCTGCTGCAGGTGGCTACGGGTTTGCAGTTCGGAGTGAGGTTAGCAAAGAGTGGAGGGGGGTCGATTTTTAGAGTCGCTAGACTGCAGATAGTGAGCGGCGATAGGGGTCCGCCGAAGCTGAGTGTGAGGCTTTTGAGGTTACATTGGAAGTCGAGTCCAAGTAAGAGTGGGGCTCAGAGTTCGGGGAGTACATACAGCTGGAAATTAGAGTAGCTGGTGCCCTGAATCGTTAGGGTCACGACGGTGCGCCCTTGTATGTGGACAGAGTGTGAGCCCGAGGCGAGGGAGATAGTTTGCCGTGCAGGGAAGATAGGGAGCGAACAGCATCTTACCAGGTCAGGGTGTACGATGCTCTCGGTGCTCCCGGAGTCGACGAGGCACGGTGTCCTGTACCCGTTGATTTTAATGGACATCATCGAGCTCTGGAAGTGTTTTGGACGCGACTGGTCCAACGTGACTGCATGAGTTGCGGTTAGTCGGCGGCTCGATCAGCTGTGCTGGAGTGGCCCCGTGATAACTGTCCTCTGAGGTCGTAGTCATCGAGATGAGGTTCGGAGGCTGAAGAGGATGGTGTCCAAGATGGCCACCCCCGTGGATCGCACTTGGCGGGCGGCGAGGAAGATGGCGTCCAAGATGGCAGCCCCCATGAGTCGCACATGGCCGGCTGCACGGAGGAGGGTTGCCAAGATGGCGGCCCCCCATGAGTCGCACATGTCGGGTGGGGGCGGAGTCGGCAGACACGCTGCAGCATTACAGGGCCTGCGGGCCTGCGAGTTTGGGAGCGAGTGCTCTGGACTGCGGGGGAGTTTGGAGTTTTTGATTTGCCAGGCATACTCGGGCCTAGTGTCCTTTGCGACCGCAGCTGCTGCAGGTCGCGTTGCGGGCCGGGCAGTGCTGCCGTGGGTGCTGGGGCTGTCCACAAAAATGGCACGCTGGCGCTGCACAGTGAGTGGGTGGCCGCGCGGCGCAGGCCTGGGGCAGTCGCTGGTCGGGGTCCCATGATGGGGTCGCTTGGTCCACGGGGAATGAGTTCCAACTGCGGAACGAGTCCTCCATAGTTGTAGCTAACTCTACAGTGTCCTCCAAGTTCTGGGCCCCTTTTTCAAGCAATTGCTGGCGCACATAGTTCGACCTGAGCACTGCAACGTATACATCACGGACAGCGAGTTCCATATGTTGGGAGGCTGTTACAGCCTGGAAATTGCAGTCCCGAGCAAGGGCTTTTAAATTGCGCAGAAAGTCTTCCAGCGACTCCGCGGTGCGCTGGCGGCGGGTCGTGAAAATGTGCCGCGCGTAGACCTCGTTGATAGGCTGCACGCACATTCGGTCGAGCATGGCCAGTGCCTCAGTGTATGAGGTGGTACAATTAAGTTGCGTAGAGATATGATGGCTCACCCTTGCACGCAGTAGGCTGAGTTTCTGCTCCTCTGTAGTCTCGGAAGTGCTTGATTCAGCCAGGTAGGCCTTGAAACATTGAAGCCAGTGTAGGAAGATTTCTTTCACCTCTGCAGCCTGCGGGTCGAGTTCTAGTCGGTCAGGTTTGAGGGCTGATTCCATAATATTTTTCTTCAAGTTTTCTAAGACTATTAAATTGATGTGACCATCAATTCACTAGATACACAATTGGAAGTAAACTGTGGTTTTAATAGTCTTACAACTGAACCAGCCTGCGACCAGAGGAACTGAGAGCAGGCTTACGGCTGCAGCACTTTATAATTCCAGTTAGTGGGAGGAGCCATGGGCGGAGCCATGGGCGGAGCCAAGGGTGAAGCCCAGTCCAAACTCCTCATCTCCCCCTATGGGCAGAGCCGCGCAATGGCTCACATACAGAGCCCACAAGGACATAATACAACGCAATGCAATACAGTGTGAATTACAATGCAGTATAATTCACCACAGAACTATGTACTCGGAACAACACAACCGCCACACACGTTTTGTTTCCACCCCTCCAAGGCTAACTCTGATCAAACTCCAAAAGCCAGATCCACGCCTAAACACCTGATAGGCTATCGTTCCTGCGCTCCATCGCCATGGTCTGCCATATGGCCAGCAAGGTATCGCCCCTTAAAGGGGAGACAATGCCACATCCTCCCCTCCCCTTAAGTTCTCATAGATCCCTGAAATGCAAAAACAGACTAGCCCAGTCCATCACATGAACCTGCCTCCCAGCCATTGAGTCTACCTACATCTCCCGTTGCCTGGGGAAAGCAGGCAGCATAATCAAAGACCCCTCCCACCCTGCTTACTCACTCTTCCAACTGCTTCCATCAGGCAGGAGGTACAAAAGTCTGAGAACATGCACGAACAGTCAAAAACAGCTTCTTCCCTGCTGTTACCAGAATCCTAAATGACCCTCTTATGTACTGACTTCATTAACACTCCACCCCTGTATGCTTCACTCGGTGCCGGTGTTTATGTAGTTACATTGTATACCCTGTGTTGCCCTATTTTGTATTTTCTTTTATCTTGTTTTCTTTCCCTGTACTTAATGATCTGTTGAGCTGCTCGCAGAAAAATACTATTCACTGTACCTCGGTACACATGACAATAAACAAAATCCAAATCCAGGGAGCTCAAGACATCATTCATAAGGTACATTTATCAGGTGACCTCCTAACTCTTGCCGAATGTCAAGCTCTTCCAGATTGGAGGCGTCCGAGTCTACAGGAAGGGCAGACAAATCGGTAGAGACCGAAATCGGGGCAGTAGTGACACCCTCTTCAACTCCTTCTGTGGTCCCATGAACAGATCTTGGTTTTAACAGTACCATCTCGGCAAATGGTACACTGGTAGCTGTGATTGGGTCCAGCCACCCCTTTGCGGGGACACCAGTTTCTCCCCTTTTCAAATGATCAACATGTTTTCTAGCTTCGCGGGCTGTAGGTCTATGACATTCGGATATTGGCCCAGTTCTGGCAAGAACTTTCCCAGGTAACCATTCTGGTCCTCCACTAAAGTTCCACACATATAGTAAATTATCTGTTTGAAACGACCTGTCCTTCATGGCTGTTTTGTGCTGGCGAGACAGCCAGTCTCACTCTAGTATGCATCCTGTGATCTACTCGAGGCATTGGGATCTAACCCTTTTGCCTCGGAGACTGTGGGCGGGCGCTGTTCAGTGCTGGTGTGGGGGCCAGATGGAACGGCACTTGGGGAGATCTCCCAGGAGATCGGAGACCCTCAGCTGCTTGCCCTCTCGGCAGGGTGGCAGTCGGGCACAGCTGGTGCCACCCTGGCATTGCCAGACTGGCTGTGCCCCAGGCGCAGAACTATACAACCCCCTGTCGAAGTCCTCAGAGACTTCATTGATCTTTTCCGGATCATTTCGCACCGCCGCCCCATCCCCACCTCAACCCCCCCCCCCCCCCCCCCCCCCCCGCACAATTTCTTGTGACCCCGCTCGTCTCCCCAGCTAATGTGTCAGCATCCAGCTGGACTTCTCACCATACTGGGCACCCACTATGGAGCTGACCCACTGCCTTTCCCGTCGTCAACCGATCGAATTGCCCCTGCAAGACCTTCCTTCCCGCCAACAACTCCCTCGTCGGGGCTTCTGAATATCTACGGTCCACCTCCACAAAACCCTCCAACATCTTCTCCTTCTCCTCCCTCTCAATCGTATCCTTTTGGGCCTTAAATGTAATCACCTCCCCCTGGACCACCACCATCAGCTCCTCCCAGAATCTGCCTGCAGACACCTCCCCATTCTGATTGCACTCTACATAATGCTTTATCATCAATTGCAGCTGATCACAACGTTTTTGTTTAATATAAATTTAGCATACCCAATTTATTTTTTCCAATTAAGGGGCAATTTAGCGTGGCCAATCCACCCACCCTGCACATCTTTGGGTTGTGGGGGCGAAACCCACGCAAACACGGGGAGAATGTGCAAACTCCACACGGACAGTGACCCAAAGCTGGGATCGAACCTGGGACCTTGCGCCGTGATGCAGCAGTGCTAACCACTGTGCTGCCCTTTCACAACATTTTTTATCTGCCAATAACCCCGAATCAAACCTCCATCCCAATCTCTGTGCCCACCCGGTGTTTGTGCCCACCCCGGTCTCTGTGCCCGCCCCAACTACAGCCTCACAGCAACATAATGCTGCACATGGTCCGAGGTGACCATACCTCTATCCTCTGCCCCCACCACCCCCACCAGCACCTCCTTCCCCACCACAACAAAATCAATTCTCAAGTATAGGGGCAGCATGGCAGCACAGGTGGTTAGCACTGTGGCTTCACAGCGCCAGGGTCCCAGGTTCGATTCCCCGCTGGGTCACTGTCTGTGCGGAGTCTGCACGTTCTGCCCGTGTCTGCTTGGGTTTCCTCCGGATGCTCCGGTTTCCTCCCACAGTCCAAAGACGTGTAGGTTAGGTGGATTGGCCAGGCCCTTCATGACCAAAAAGGTTAGGAGGGGTTGTTGGGTTGTGGGGATAGGGTGGAAGTGAGGGCTTAAGTAGGTTGGTGCAGACTCGATGGGCTGAATGGCCTCCTTCTGCACTGTATGTTCTATGTTGTTCTATACCTGGTAGACAGGGGAGAAAAAGGGAGGACTCCCTCTCGGGTGCCTAAACCTCCATGGATCCATCCCCTTCATCTGCTCCATTAAAACCCTAATGTCCTTGCCATCTCTGGCCTCGCCACCGACTTTGGCTTCGACCGCTTCATCTCGGATCCAATGCACCATTAAAATCACCCCTTCCCGCAATTGTGGGAATCCAGATCCGGGATGCTCGCTAACAGCTTCTTCATGAATTCCACATCATCTGAATTGGGCGCATATACATTGGCCAACACCATCGATGTCCCCACCAACATCCCACTCACCATCACATACCTATCCTCCCGGGTCCGCCAGCTCCCTCGCCACCACAAGTGTACCCTTTGAATAATATCTCAACTCCCCTCGCCTTACAATCAAACCCTGAGTGGAATTTTTGCGCCACCCACCCCTTCCTCAACCGCATCTGACCTTTTACTCGCAAATCACATCTGCCCTTAAACTCTTCACGTGCGCAAACACCCTTGACCTTTGACTGGCCTGTTCAGACCCCGGACGTTCCAGGTTACGATCCTAATTGGAGACTTTCGACCTCCTCCTCCATTAAGATCCGTCATCATTGCCAACTCCCCAGACCACCCAATTCTCCATTCCCTGACTTGAGCCCACACAAAATGGCTTCCCCTCCACCTTCCACTAATTCCAATTTACTAAGCAGCTGCATCACCAACCCACTCCCCCCCGCTCGCTCTCCCTTCCTCCTCCTGCCCTCCCCCCCACCAAACTTGGTCTTCAGAAGACAGACCTCTGTTTGTCTTTTTTTTAAAAATACATTTAGTGTACCCAATCATTTTTCCAATTAAGGGGCAATTTAGCGTGGCCAATCCACCTACTCTGCACATTTTGGGGTTGTGGGGGCGAAACCCACGCAGACACGGGGAGAATGTGCAAACTCCACACGGACAGTGACCCAGAGCCGGGATCGAACCTGGGACCTCAGCGCCGTGAGGCCGCAGTGCTAACCCACTGTGCCACCGCGCTGCCCTCTCCGTTTGTCTTTTTAAAGTACCTGATCTGCACTGTAAATTCTATGATAATCTATGATTTGAAATGGGTGAATAACTTTGTTAAAATGCTGATATCAAGCTCGGTCACATCTGTGGATATTCCGTACAGAAGATTTTTGATTGATACGTTCATTATGCTGGCTGTAATAATAATGTGACAGTTTATCTGTCAGATTTTAATTCACAATCTAATCTTCTGACTGGCAGCAAATTATAAAGTGCCTCAGCAAACGTTGTGCTAAATTTGAAACAGGACAGCATCTGACAATTCGCATGTTGAACAGATTAGTTTCTTCAATGGTGCCGAAACGACAACACTTTTGATTAACAAAGTAGCTATACTACTCTGACATGTCGTGTCACCTAGCTGCTGGTGATTACTATTTGCTATAGATTACTATCCAGATAATTAGGAATCTGATTGATAGACTCTTTTATACCACAATGGGGAACACACTGGGCACATTTACAAAGAGCTTGTCATAAACTTGTGTTGATAATTCTTTGTGCTTATCATTTGCAACAGGCGAATGAAAACTGGCTCCACATTAACACGTTGTGAGTAGATTCTGACAAGCCAATGTGGGCTGATATTTTATAATGGAGTTTCCAAGCAGGCATTCGGTTAAGCTAATTGCCACAGCACCATTCATGTTGGGGCAGTTAACCTGTCCAACAGACTTGGCACTAAACACAATATCTGCCATTTCAACCAAGAAGACACTGTGGCGACACTACACACCAGCCACAGAACTCATCAAACTCTCTTTGACAGCTCTTGTTCCTTTATAATCTTCTTATCAACGCCTCCCAATATTGCAACCTGTACCATCTCAAAGAATAAGGACAGCAGACACAAGGGAACACCACCACCTGCATGTCCTCCCCTAAGGAAATTTGGTATGTCCACATTGACTCTTACCAACTTCTACATTTGCACCATAGAAAGCATCCTATTGCTCGGATCAAGGCCGAAAGACACTTCAGAGAGTCGCGAACACAGCCCAGTCCATCACGCGATCCTGCCTCCCATCCATCTACACCTCCTGCTGCCTTGGGAAAGCGGGCAACATAATCAAAGACCCCCTCCCACCAGCTTACTCACTCTTCCAACTTCTCCCATCGGGCAGGAGATACAGAAGTCTGAGAACACGCACAAACAGACTCAAAAACAGCTTCTTCCCCGCTGTTACCAGACTCCGAAATGACCCTCTTATGGACTGACCTCATTAACACTACACACTGTATGCTTCATCCGATGCCGGTGCTTATGTAGTTACATTGTGTACCTTGTGTTGCCCTATTATGTATTTTCTTTTATTTCGTTTTCTTTTCATGTACTTAATGATCTGTTGAGCTGCTTACAGAAAAATACTTTTCACTGTACCTTGGTACATATGACAATAAATAAAATCCAATCCAAATCCAATGCCTTTTGAAGGCCGTTAATGTATCTGCTTCCACAACCTCCCCTGGCAGCACGTTCCAGGCACTCACCACCCTCTGTGTAAAAAACCTGCCATGCACACCCCTTCTAAACTTTGCCCCATGGACCTTAAATCTATGCCCCTGGTGACTGACTCCTCCACCTTGGGAAAGAGTGTCTGTCCATCCACTCTGTCCATGCCCCTCACAATCTTGTAGACCTCTTTCACGTTATCCCTCAACCTCAGTTTTTCTAATGAAAACAGTCCGAGTCTATTCAGCCTCTCCACATAGCTAACACCCTCCAGACCTGGCAACATCCTGGTAAGCACAGCTTTGGCTCCAAAGGTAGTGATGCTCTTAGAAAGTTACAAGCATGTTCTGTTCCAGGAACAGGCTGATATCCTCAGTAATAAAAAGCAGTTGTGCCCTAGTTTTGCTGATTGCCAATCTACTCCTGTCACCAGTCGCATTATTATCTTTCACTTTCACTCAATGACCCACATTGCTCTGCTCGTACCCTCCCTTTTCAAGCTGATAAATGTCAAAAAAAGGTTCAAAGTAATTTTTTTCTCTTCTCTGTGTGTGAATGTTAGCACAATTTGTTCTCCTTGCACAGCATGGTCACCTTGTTGGTGCAATTGCGCTGTTAACATTATGTGAATCATAGAATTTACAGTGCAGAAGGAGGCCATTCGGCCCATCGAGTCTGCACCGGCTCTTGGAAAGAGCACCCCACCCAAGCCTACGCCTACACCTCCATCCTACCCCCATAACCCAGTGACCCCACCCAACACTAAGTGCAATTTAGCACGGCCAATCCAGCTCGTCCTGCACAATCTTTGGACTGTGGGAGGAAACCGGAGCACCCGGAGGCAACCCACGCAGACACAAGGAGAACTTGCAGACTCCGCACAGTGACCCAAGCCAGGAATTGAACCTGGGACCCTGGAGCTGTGAAGCAACAGTGCTAACCACTGTACTACTGTCCTGCCCCATCGGGCCTTCCATTGGGTTAGGGAGGTGATCTCCCAGTGAACATACAAATGGCAGCTATCTGCACTGCCAGGTGAGCATTTAAAGTGATCATTTTGTCCGAGATGCCCAGGAAGATTGAACATCGAACCTCTTTGCCGCCTTTGTAAAGGTAAATACAAACAACCTCCAGATACTAGGCCACGATCCAAGCCTTGATCTGCGACCGACTTGGGAAATCCGAAGGACGCAGCAGTAATGTCACTGGACTAGTAATCCAGAGGCCCCAGGCTACTGCTCTGGGGACACGGGTTCAAATCCCACCACGGCAGCTGGTGGAATTTAAATTCAGTGAACAAAAACCTCAGTCACGGTGACCATGAAACAGTCATCAGTCGTCATTAAAAAAACTCAGTTGGTTCACAAATGTCCTTTAGGGAAGGCTACCTGCCTTTCTTATCTGGTCTGGCCTGCATGTGACTCCAGACCCACAGCAATGTGATTCACTCTTAATTGCCCCCTGAAATGGCCGAGCAAGCCACTCAGTTTAAGGGTGATTAGGGTTGGGCAGCAAATGCTGGTGACGCCAGTGACGCCCTCATGAAATAATTTTTTAAAAGGTTCCTTGCAGGCCTTGCCTCAGCAGGCAGGCTGTTGTCCATGATGTTCGACATTCCAAAGGCATTAGAACTCCCAGCAACTGGAATGCACCAGAAACTAAACTGGACCAACCACATAAACACTGCGGCTGACAGAGTAGTTCAGGTGCAGCATGCACTGTGATGGGTTGACCCACCTCCTGAGTTTCCAAAACCTCTCCAACGTGTATGTACGATGCTGTGAGGTGTGCTGGAATACTCTCCACTTGCCTGGGAATTTTCATATGCAGCCATATTCAACACTCAAGAAGCTCAACGCCAAGAATGACAAAGCAACCTGCTTCGTGGGCTTTGACAAAGAGTCATCCAGACTCGAAAAACCAGCTCCCTTCTCTCTCCACAGATGCTGTCAGACCTGCCGCGATTGTCCGGTATTTTCTGTTGTTGCTGAATGGGCAGCCCATCCATAAATGCCCATTCTCTCCACCATCGATGCACAGTGGCAGCAGTGTGCACAACGCACATGATGCATGGCAGTAACTTGCCGAGGATCCTTCAACAGGACTCAGGGGCTGATTTAGCTCACTGGGCTAAATCACTAGCTTTTAAAGCAGACCAAGGCGGCCAGCAGCACCAGCCTCCCCGAACAGGCGCCGGAAATGTGGCGACTAGGGGCTTTTCACAGTAACTTCATTGAAGCCTACTCATGACAATAAGTGATTTTCATTTTCATTTCAACAGCATCTCCAAACCTCCACCACCTGGAAGGACAGGAGCAGCAAGCGGGTGGGAACCCCACCACCTCCAGGCTCCCTCCAGGTCACACACCACCTTGATTTGGACGCATGTCAGTGTTCTTCCATGATTACTTTGCCAAACTGCCGATCTAATAGCATGTGGGAGTACCTTCACCATAAAGACTGCAGTGGTTCAAGAAGAAGGCCTTCTCCAGGGTAATGGGATGGACAATAATGTTGTGTTTGGTCTTCTGCATCTTGCAAAGGACTCCACCAAACACCTTGACTTGTCCAAACCGGGATCTTTATTGAATCACATGTGGGAAGATAGCGATCTATTACAGAGCAAGTTATCATGGAGTTTCTTTGTCCTCCTCTGGAACTACTCCTAGCATGACCGCTCACCTCTACGTCTTACTACCATCTCCTACAACCATCTGCTGATGGCCGGATGTGTCTCCACTTATATGGGAGCCCGTGATCACATGACCACTGTCTTGAGACCGCATGGTGTGTCTGCACCACCACCTACTGGTTGGAGGTTGCACATCATCAATCCATGATATTGCTTACAGGCATATTCATTGCCTCTGAAAATGATCTTTAAACCTGCCACTAAGGGGTACATGAGAATGTGTTGTGGGCAAATAAAATTCAATTCCATGTACGGCTGGTTTAATCACTTTGAAAGTGGCGCACTGTCGAATCTAATGTGCATGGCTAGCCATTAAAAGGGTGAGATTGCTGACAAATCCATAAAATCTCCCTGCAAATGCATCACATCAATGCTCATGAATTCAAACAATTGTACAACACTGCAGCAGTTTGGGATGTGCTCAGGTGTATGTGGTAGACACATGTCCAAGCATTCATCCTAGAGGGTGCAAAGGTACATTAGTCCTACACATATTTATCATTTGGATGCTGATCACTCAAAGAAAAACGTGATGTGAAGCAATTGCTGGCCTAACCTCATCCATCACGCACGCCCATTTGTTAGCTGTGGTTTCTGCATCCTTCCATCGAACTTGACAATGTCCAAAATGAATTGACAGTAACCAACCCTGGGGACTGCTTTGTGTAAATATTTAATGGCATTTATGGTGCAGACAGATGTTGATGTTGGCAGAGTTCACAAAGGGGACAGTTTAGTTGCTTTTAGGGCAACGCTTTGTAATTCTGCCGTTCAAAATGTTCACCGAGGTTCTTTGTAGAAGTTTGATTGCAGATTGTGAAACCGAGTTAAAGTTAATTGCCTAGGAGTTGAAATTTGTACAGCTTCCACGAGTTGCTGTGGGCACAGAGTGCCCATCTCCTCCACTGGCATTATTACGATGCCAAGGTGATGTGATGTTGAGATAGGGAACACAAATGAGCCAATGTGTTGATGTTGATAGGGTTAGCTGAAGCAAGGTGGGGGGGGGGGGGCGGGGGGGGGGGGGGGGGGGGGTGGGGGGGTGGGGGGGGGAGATGGTGTGGCACATAAAGGGCGGGATTCTCTCACCCAGGGGCCGGGCTGGAGAATCGCTGCGACTGGCGTGAATCGCACCACGCCGCCCTGGCGCCGGGATGAGATTCTCCTTGAGAGCGGAGAATCGGCACAATTTGCGCTGGTGCGGTCGGCGTGGCGTCGGTCGGGGTCCGCTCTAGGGTGCCCCACCGGCGATTCTCCACCCATGATGGGCTGAGCGGCCGTACAAAAAACCCGAATTCCACCGGCGCCGTTCTAACCTGGTCTTACCCGGCGGGACCTCGGCGTGGAAGGATCCGGGGGGGGCGGCCTGGGGGGAGGGGGGGGGGGGAGGAGAGTTCCGACCCCGGGGGTGGGCCTCCGCTGTGGCCTGTCCCGCGATCGGGGCCCACCGATTGGCATGCCGGCTTCTCGGGCTGGGGGCCTCCTTTGATCCGCAGCAACCCCTGGAGCCCTACGCCATGTTGCGCGGGGCCGGCGTGGAGAAGGGAGACACCGCGCATGCGCGGAAATCTGCGCATCCGCAGACCCGCGGCGCCCATCTGACAGAATCGTCAGCTGGAGCGGCGTGGGTCGCTCCAGTGCCCTGCTGGCCCTCTGTGGGGGTCATAATCGCTGCTCCTGAGGCCATGTTGATGCCGTCGGGAAACGTAACAACGTTTACGACGGCGTCAACACTTAGCCTTTGGGACAGAGAATCCCACCCAAGCAGCGTGGATCAGATGGGCCAAAATTGCCCTTAGTGTTGGGTGGGGTTACTGGGTTATGGGGATAGGGTGGAGGTGTTGACCTTGGCTAGGGTTCTCTCTCCAAGAGCCGCTGCAGACTCGATGGGCCGAATGGCCTCCTTCTGCACGGTAAATTCTATAATTCTTATGCAATTTCATTTTTCATTTCATTTCATTTCAATTCCCCTCTTGAAAGCCACAATGGAATCTTCCTCCACCCCAATGTCATTTGGTTCCTTTGCCATTCGTCTTAAATTAGTGGCCTCAGGCTCCCCCTTCCACCAATGGGAAGAGTTTCACCCTATCTACTCTATCCAAACCTGTCATGATTTTGAGCAGCTCGATCAGACCTCCTCTCAACCTTCTCTTCTCCAAGAGGACCAGCCTAGCTTCCCCAGTCTATCCATGTAACCGATCAACCCCGCATGCATTCTCAAAAAGCATTTTTGCGCCTTCTCTAATGCCTTCTCTAATGCACTTCCCAAAGTGCTGGCTCTTCATCCCTTCCTGGGCTCTCTTTCTCCTCCCCATCTCTATCACCTACTTCAGCCCTACAACCATCTGGGCTCTCTGCATTCCTCCATTTCTGGCTTCTTGCACATTCCTGACAAGCACCAATTCACCACCGGCGACGGTACCTTCAGCTGGGTCCCACGCTCAGGAATTCTCTCGATAAACACCTCCGCTTCTCTCTCCTGTTTTAAGATGCTCCTTTAAACCTACCTCTTGGACCGAGCTTTGATCACCTGACTTAATATTTTCCCATCTGAATTTGCGTCAAATTTGTCCGATAATGCTCCTGTGGAACACCTCGGGACATTTTACGAAGTGAAAGACGTTTTATAAATATTGTTGTAGCTGTTACAATAAGAAGTGTGAACACCTTGGTTTCTGACATCAGAACATATTCACTGTGCCAACATATACACACACTCCTGCTGTTGCTCGTTCTGGGTGAGTGTGCTTAACACTCAATTTGGCTCTGTTTCGTTACTTAGCTTTGGAGTCGCCAGGTATCATTAAGATACCGCCACAAGTTTTAAGGTCAAGTTCAAAGCAATAAAACCATACACCAATTAGTAAGTTCAAACAAGACACGTTTATTAGATTACAGTAATCTACTAATCATGCATATAACTATAAGACTAGGCTAATCCTACCACTACTAGGCCAAATACTTATCTGGATAAGGGGACTGCCGGATCAGGGAACAACGGCCTCTAGCTTTGTCCAGGGTCCGCAAGCTTCCAGTGGTTATGGTCTAAAGGGGTCAGGAGTGTCTATTTCCGTAGCATGCGTTGTGACACTTGTTGGAGGCTGCTTTTCCAGACCTCTCCTCCACAAGGTTCTTCTGCTGCAACGGTGTTCTGCTGGGAGGGCTAGCTGGTCAAGGAGAGGCTGGCAGAGAGAGAGAGCTGGGGTCAGGGTCTCTGCTTTATACTCCTCTCAGGATCTTGTGCCCACCTGGGCGGACCCTCTATACTCTTGTAATCGATTGGGTCTCTTCCCAATCGATTGATTTGAATTCGCCAATAGCGGGGCAGTTGCTCGATCACTGGGGCGGTTCTTGGGACTTATTGTTTTGGGCTTCTTTGGCGCCGAAAAGTCTGGCATTCCATTCACTGTATCGATTAGTGTTAACTTGTGTCTTTTGTGCCTGGGGATCGCCCGGTATCGCCTCATTAATATGCTAACTGTTTCTTTTCATAGCGTTGTCTGGTTTGAGCAACAGCCAAACTGGTTTCTGCAGCAGTCCAAATATACAAGCACTCTACAAGCTGCTTGCTTTTTACAACCTGTCCAATTTTCCCTGCATTCCTTGCAATCTTCCATTTTGTGTTTGGGCAGTGGTCACCCCAGGTGGCTACACTGCGAAAGACGTTTACTCAGTTTTTCCAGCTAGCACGTCAGAAATGTCCATTTTATCTGACTTGCCAGCTAATCCACTGACCTTTAGCACAACCACAGTCTAATGTCAAGTGCATTTTAGTGGCGTAAACCTTTAAATTACCCTTTGCAAAGCTTGACTTTCAAACAACGACTGGTTTTATTTCTGAAATGCGTCGACCATTTCCTCAGCAGCGTTAGCCCTGTTTAGATTAGATCTACTGATACTTCTGTTCAATAGGAGTTTCACACAAATTAAACTTTAATATCATGCCCCATAGTTGGGCCAGCACAGTAGCATGGTGGTTAGCATAAATGCTTCACAGCTCCAAGGTCCTAGGTTCGATTCCTGGCTGGGTCACTGTCTGTGCGGAGTCTGCACGTCCTCCCCGTGTGTGCGTGGGTTTCCTCCGGGTGCTCCGGTTTCCTCCCACAGTCCAAAGATGTGCGGGTTAGGTGGATTGGCCATGCTAAATTGCCCTTAGTGTCCTAAAAAATAAGCTTAATAGGGGGGGTTGTTGGGTTACTGGTATAGGGTGGATACGTTGGCTTGTAGGGTGATCATTGCTCGGCACAACATCGAGGGCCGAAGGGCCTGTTCTGTGCTGTACTGTTCTATGTTCTATGTAAATGGCCAATAGCCCGAGTTAGGCCTTCATTGACCTTTCCATTCTCCACTAAGTTCCATTCTGTTAGCCTGGCCTCCGTAGTTTAAGAGTCCCGAAGCATGGGAACACCCTTGTTCTTCCTGCACTGATCTTCTGAAAGGAACCAGTGTCCTTTTAAAATAATGAACTGGGCTGAATTTTCAACTGCGCTCTTTCCCAATATGTGCTTAGGTGAGAAATCAAGTATTCGCCCTGTAATATTCAAATAACCTGTGATTTATAATCAAATGCTGCCTTGGGAATAATCTCACTATGAAATGAATGTGATAAATATTGTAATTGTTATAATCATTACATACTTATAAAGGAACTGGAACAGTTTCTACTCACACAAACAAACTCAAGATTGAGGTCAACAATCTTCAATCATGGGGAGGATTTTCCCGGCTGATTGTCTGCAGGTGCTAATCCAGTAAAGGTGGCTAGCTCTCGTGACAGGGCTATTGACAGGATTTGTGTTGCGGACATCACAGTGTGAACCTGATTACCATCAATTTCAATGCATTTACTTATGCCTAACACCGTATATTCCGGGGACAGCTGGGCCGGGATTCTCCGAAATCCCGGCCAAGTGTTGAGGCCAGTGTCAAAATAGGCACGAGTAACGCCGGCGTCAATGGGCCTCCAGGTCCAGTCATTCTCCCCTTCCTCGGGGGCTAGTACAGCGGCGGAGTGCTGTGCGCTGCTCCGGCACCGAAAGCCGGCCCAACATGGCCGGCATGGGTCCACATATGTGCGCCACGGCTGGTGCGGGTCCGCGCATGCGTGTGTGTTACCGTCCCGGGCAACATGGCGGAGCCCTACAGCGGCCCGGCGCGGAGGAACATAGGCCCCCCCCCCCGGAATGAGCCCGCCCACCTATCGGTATGACCCGATCCTGGGCCTGGCCACCGTGGAGGCCCCCCCCCCCCCCCCCCGGAGTCGGATCCCACCAGGACGGACCCCGCAGCCAGAACCCTGAGGTCCCGCCGGGTGGGACCATACGTAAACCACGCCGGCGGGACTCGGCCGGCACTCTGAGAATCGGCGTTCCGGCATCGGAATGGTGTGGCGTGATTTCTGCGCCCCCCCCCCCCCCCCCCGCCCCCGTGACTCCCTCGTGACTCCCCCGTGACTCCCCCGTGACTCCCCCGTGACTCTCCTAACTTTTAACTTTGAGATCGGGCACTCTTTTTAAAGGGCACCTCAATCTGTGGAGCATGGCTTGCCGGCGTCTTCAGGCTCCGCCCCACAAGAACAACAGCCTAGAACGCGTCCCTCTACTTTTCTTTGACAAAGTGTCCGAAGATCTGGAGAGAAAACCTGGCTGCCACAGCTGTTTTCAGTCAGAACCTCACACTTTGGGTGAGATCTTCCAGCTGTTCGTGCCGGTGTAATTTTCCGGTCCCGCTGACGGTTCATCCCGGTGGCCGGTTTCCCGGCGGCGTGCCATGGATCAGTGGGAAAACCCATTGACAGCGGCAGGGCCGGAACATTCCACTGGCAGGAAGGGCTGCAAAATCCTACCCCAGCCTATCTAGACACATCTTCTGATCCTTTACCCCTTACCCTTCCCTTTGGAGTTTGGACCCTGAAACCTTTTCTCATTTAATTTCCCCTGCCCTCCCCCACATCACAGACCCTTCTTTTTGTCTCCACCTTCCACCCTCCCCCCACCCCCCTTCGCTCGCTCTACCTTTCCTCAGTTCCAACGGAGAGTCATCTATGGACTTACACATGTTAACTTTTACTCGCCCTTTATTGATGCGGCATGACAGATGAAGGTGGCTTTTCCCGATGGTATCGAACGTTTAGCATCTGTGGTGGTATGATTTGCATAGCTGTCTGCCATTGGTGCAGAACACCGGCTTACCATTGGCCCTGGTCGGTCATGTGCCTCTCGACTGATTGGTTGAGACCAGTCATGTGACGGCTCTCCGATTGGTCGAGAGGCTGAGTTAACCATGCCTCCAGATCGAGGTATAAATAGCCAGAATGCCCGGCGGTCGTCCATTTACTGTAGTCGACCGCAGGGCGAACTTCTAGCTTATTAAAGCCTAACTTTTGTACAGCAACTCGTCTCGCGTTCGATTGATGGTTCATCAGCATCCAGTTAGGCAAAGTGCTGCCCTAAAGTTGAGCAACAGGCATATTGAGCTCATCCCCTTCCGCTAGCCTCCACAGGAAGCAGATAACTGAACTTCTTTTTGAACGTATGTATTTTAAATGTCAGTGAGCTCCCTGCGGATCTGTCCAGCTGCAACGTTCCCCATCTAGCTAAAGGACCTAGAACATAGAACATAGAACATAGAACAGTACAGCACAGAACAGGCCCTTCGGCCCTCGATGTTGTGCCGAACAATGATCACCCCACTTAAACCCACGTAACCCGTATACCAACAATCCCCCCATTAACCTTACACTACGGGCAATTTAGCATGGCCAATCCACCTAACCCGCACATCTTTGGACTGTGGGAGGAAACCGGAGCACCCGGAGGAAACCCACGCGCAAACGGGGAGGACGTGCAGACTCCACACAGACAGTGACCCAGCCGGGAATCGAACCTGGGACCCTGGAGCTGTGAAGCATTAATGCTAACCACCATGCTACCGTGAGGCCTCTTCAAGCCCCTTTCCTTCAAGCAACATTACATAGGTTTTTCATACGGAAAATCATCATTTGATTTCATAGAACTGACAGCTCTGAAGCAGGCCACTTAGCCCAGCCGTGCTGTGCCATTTCCTATCCCCCGTAGGGGTCTGCTCCCCCTCTACTTAACCTCACCCGATCAACATAACCTTTCTCTCTTTTTCTGAAGTTCCTTAATGGCCTCGCCCCTCCTTGTCTCTGTAACCTCCTCGAATCCTATAACCTTAACCAGCTTCTTCCTAAGCTCATCTGTTGCATTTACCTCAACCGTCCAATAATGTGGGAGCAAGATCCACGCTTGAACAACACTCTTAGTAAAGAGGGTTCTTCTGAAATCTGTATTGGTTTTAAAGGCGATTTTGTCATTATGTCCCCAGGTTTTAGACTCCTCCACGAGTGGAAACTCAACAACAAAAGAAATAGACACAGGAGTAAGTCACATGGCCTTTTGGGCCTGTTCCACGATTCAATAGGATCATGGTTGGACATCAACTCCATTTTCTCACTCTATCCCCATATTCCTTGGTTCCTTTTGTGTCCAATAACCTTTCGACCTCAATCTGGAATATCTCAATAATGGAACAGCTCTGAAGGGTTGAGAATTCCAAAGATTCACAATCCACTGAGTGAAGAAATTTCTTCTCACCTCAGTCCTCAGTCCTTATCCTGACACTATTACCCCTAGTCCTGGACTCCCCGAGCCAGAGGAAACAGCATCTCAGTATCTCCTCTGTCAAGCCCTCTAAGAATGTTTCAATGAGATCACCTCTCGTTCTTTTGAACTCCAGTGAATATAGGCCCAATCGATCAATCCTTTTCCTCCCAGGAATCAATCCAGTGAACCTTCATTACATTCCCTCGAAGGCATGTTTATCCTTCCTTAAGTAAGGTGACCAAAACTGTGCACACTCCACCAGATGTGGTCTCACCATAGCCCCTAGACTTCCTTACTCTTACACTGTTACTTCCTGATTGGCTAACGTACCATTTACCTTCCTAATTGCTTGCTGTGTTTGCAAGTTAGCTTTCCATGTACAAGGACATTCATATCCCCGTCAATCCAAACATTTTATTAGTTTCTTACCATCCTAAAAAATAACTGTAAGAAGTCTTACAACACCAGGTTAAATCCCAGTAGGTTTATTTGGAATCACTTGCTTTGGGAGCGTAGCTCCTTGATCAGGTGAGTGAAGAGGTAGGTTACACAAACACAGCATATAAGGACAAAGCCAACGATGCAAGATGATACTTTGAATGTGAGTCATTGCAGGTAATTAAGTCTTTACAGGTGCAGACGGTCCACATCAAAAAATAACAGCACGGGCAGCATGGTGGCACAGTGATTAACATTGCTGCCTACGGCGCTGAGGACCCGGGTTCGAATCCCGGCTCTGGGTCATTGTCCGTGAGGAGTTTTCACATTCTCCCCGTGTCTGCGTGGGTTTCACCCCCGCAACCCAAAAGATGTGCAGGGTAGGTGGATTGGCAATGTTAAATTGCCCCTTAATTGGAAAAAATAATTGGGTACTCTAAATTTTAAAAAAATAATAAAAATAACAGCATGATCTGGACAGGTTGGGAGAGTGGGCAAATCAAAGGCAGATGCAGTATAATTTGGATAAGTTTGAGGTTATTCACTTTGGAAGCAAAAACAGGAAGGCAGATTACTACCTGAATGGTTATAAATTGGGAGAGGGGAGTGTGCAGCGGGACCTGGGTGTCCTTGTGTACCAGTCACTGAAGGTAAGCATGTAGGTGCAGCAGGCGGTAAAGAAGGCTAATGGTATATTGGCCTTCATTGCGAGAGGTTTCGAGTATAGAAGCAGGGATGTGTTGCTGCAATTATACAGGGCCTTGGTGAGGCCACACTTGGAGTACTGTGTGCAGCTTTGGTCTCCTTCCCTGAGGAAGGATGTTCTGGCTCTCGAGGGAGTGCAGCGAAGGTTTACCAGACTGATTCCAGGGATGGCGGGACTGTCACATGAGGAGAGATTGACTAGGTTGGGATTGTTCTCACTGGAGTTCATAAGAATGAGGGGTGGATCTCATAGAGACGTATAAAATTCTAACAGGACCAGACAGGGTAGATGCAGGGAAGATGTTACCAATAATGGGTGTGTCCAGAACCAGGGGCCACAGCCTGAGGATTCAGGGTAAACCATTTCGGACAGATATAAGGAGACATTTCTTCACAGAAAGAGAGGTGAGCCTGTGGAATTCATTACCACAGGAAGTAGTTGATGCTAAAACTTTGAATATATTCAAGAGGTGGCTGGATATAGCACTTGGGGAGAATGGGATCAAAGGCCATGGGGAGAAAGCAGGATTAGGCTATTGAGTTGGATGATCAGCCATGATCGTGATGAATGGAGGAGCAGGCTCGAAGGGCCAAAAGGCCTCCTCCTGCTCCTATCTTCTATGTAACAATGTATCTATGCATTTCCATTCTCATACCAAAGTTGGTAATTATACACTTCCCTGTATTATATCCTGTCCGCCAACCTCTTACCCAATCACTTACCTGGTTGTATCTCTTTGCAATCTCTTTATGTCCTCATCACAGCTTAGTATTACACCAAGCTTTCTATCATCAGGAAACTTGGGTACATTACACTCATTTCCCATTGATATAGATTGTAAGTAGCCGAGGCTCAAGCATTGATCATTGTGGCACTTCATACGTTGCTATCCTGAAAATGACTTGTTACTCTTATTATCTCCTTACTGTCTATTAATCAATCCTCAAATCTTGTTAATATGTTTTTTTAATCTGTTCAGGCGATGGCGGTGTCACAGGCTGGGCCACCATTTATTGCCCTGAGTTGCCGGGGCAGTTAAGAGGCAAACACATTGCTGTGGGTCTGGAGTCACATGTAGGCCAGACCAGGTAAGGACGGCAGATTTCCTTTCCTAAAGGACATTAGTGAACCAGATGGGTTTTCCGACAATCGACAGTGGTTTCATGTTCATCATTAGATTTATAATTCCAGATTTTTATTAAATTCAAATTTCACCATGTGCCGTGGTGGGATTTGAACCCGGGACCTCAGAGCATTACCCTGGATCTCTGGATTACCAGTCCAGTGGCAATACCACAACGCCACCGCCTCCCCATATTATATCATATTTTGCCTCCAGCCTTTGCTGATCAAGGATTCTTGATGCTATTCAATAACATGACTTAAACTTTATAAATCAGTAAAGGGACAGGCAGTGATTTCCTGGAACCCTCGTTAATAAAAAAGTAGATAAGTGGTTTGCTCCAGTATGGTTGTACGGTGAGATGGGAAGCCATTTGCCGATGTTTCTGCCAGGATTAGGCAGTCTGCTATTTTCATGCCATTTGAACTAAATCCCATGAGTTAATCCTGTCTGGGGCTCAACCAATAACACTTCAAACAGCTGAACGCAGAACGATAATTGGTTCGGTTGAAATGGAATGGTGCACCACACAACTATCCTGTGTGGTGATATGTTTGTGAACAATACTGTAGATAGTTGGTGGTGCAACCTCCAACCAGCAGGTGGCGGTACAGATCTGCCATGCAGTCTCGAGACAGTGGTCATGCGACAAAGCAGGTCAGCCAGGTCAGATCCGGTGATCCTCAGAAAGTTGTAAGACGTACATGAGGACAGCTGTGCATAGGGGTGGTTCCAGGGGAGTACAAAGAAACTCCATAATACCTTGCTCTGTATCTGATCATTACCTTATCATGTGTGCTTCAATAAAGATCCTGGTTTGGACAAGCAGTTGTGTGGATTCCTTGCTCGACATCGAACGCCGAACACAACATGCCTGGAGTAGGTGGCCGAGGGGAAAATCACTCCTGTTTTTTCCCTATCTATCTTGCTGACCTGTTAGAAACCTGGGAAGTAAAGCTCTATCTGCTTCAGTAACTGCAGCTTGACATGATTCCATTTAATCTGCTCTAGCAGATGCCCTGGCCCCCAGTCAGCCATGTAGTAGATACGCTGAGAACAACTCAGCTTGTTACTGAAGGGGAACATGTCAAAAGAAAGATGCAATCTGACTGACAATTTATCTACCATATTTCACACATTATAGCCTCCTATTTTCAGCAACATCTGCAATGATCAAATTCTTCAAGTGTTATCAACAGTGAAGGTTCTCTTTCTGCACAGTTCAGTCGCTACATGTGCTGAATGATCCAGTGCAGCTTTGCGGTGTCAATAACTTACCCTGGGGTAATGTTAGAGATGCTCTTCCTCAGGCCTTGTGTGGGCCAGTTTCTGAAGGATTGGGTTACGGACAGAGGCACAGTCACCTACAGGGAAAGACCCTGTCCTCTATCCAGCCTGGCCCACACAATTTGTGATGCATCACAATACAGAAAGAGTCCTTACTCTGGCTAGAGCTAAGAGACAGAAAGCAGGATTAAAACCAAGGCCCAATAGGGAAAGAAATATAGGACGGGATTTTCCTACCGCGTCGATCCCGTTGCACCAAAGGCATTGCGGAAGACGCCCAAAACGGGCTTCCTGCTGGCCGCGAAAGCGCGCGTGAGTCACCCAACCCGTGGATAATGATTTCAATAAGCGTGGCCGGGTCGAGGCCGCATTCACCCGGCTCTCGAGAGTCACCTGCCGCACTGGCGAGGCCTCATCCGGGCACCGATTAGTACTGGTCTCCACGTGGCATGATCGGCACTCAGGGAGTCTCAGAGGCCATTGGTGCCCCCGGGTGGCCAGGAACAGGCAATCCCCCTGGAACCCGGGTACACTGACAGTGCCAACCCGGCACCCTGGTAATGCCAACCTTCCAGGGTACCAGGTTGACACTGTCAGTGTGCCAGTGTCCAGATGCCAGACTGGTGCCAAGTTGGCACTGTGTAGAGCCGGGGTCTGAGGGGGGACATGCCCGTGAAAGGGAGACGGTGAAGTGGGGGGGGGAGGACATGAAGGATGGAGGCGTGTGAGGGACCCTCAAGCTCACCAAGATCGGGGCACCCTTTCAAAATGGCGCCCTGATCTCTGAGGAGCGGGCATAGAAACAATTTCTAAATGTGGGCTTGACCGGGGAGAATTTGCCCAAGCCCCTAAAAAATGACCAGTGTGGGTGAATCCAGGTCTTAATCTCACCAAAAAGCTCGTGTTTGAAACAAACCTGTTGGACTTCAACCTGGTGTTGTAAGACTTCTTACTGTCCTCATAACCTTGTACATCTCAATCAGGTCATTCTTCAGTCTTCTCTGCTCCAGCGAAAACAACCCCAGCCTATCCAACCTCTCTTCATAACTTAAATGTCCGATCCCTGGCAACATCCTGGTGAATCTTCCCTGCACCCCCTCCAGTAAAATCACATCCTTCCTGTAACGTGGCGACCAGAACTGCACACAGTACTCCAGGAAATCATGAGTTAATAGATCGTGACGTTCCTCCCATTTTAAATCAATGGATTGAAAATCAGAAATGGAGGTCACCCAGGCGAATCTTGCCCTGATCAATTTGATCTAATTGCCAAGAAATAAAATACTTTCCATATTTTACATCCAATTTGTGCACTGCATTCTCCTCAGTCTGATCTATCAGATAAAATGCAGGGTAATCATTCACCATAACTACCTCAGCAATTGGCCTTAACCCAATCCCAGAAATTCAGCCAACATGAAGATTCATTTCAAAAAGCCATTCTTTGACCTTTGTGGGTAAGAGGGAATTAAGCTGCAAAAATTACAGACAATTTTCTGCTGCTGACTCTTTAGTTGAGTTACACAAATTGCCTTAGAATTCCTGTCAAAAGCATTTCCGAGGGAAAAGAATTGCGTGTGGGATAGTGAATGGATAATTCACCTTGCATTCATAGAACATACAGTGCAGAAGGAGGCCATTCGGCCCATCGGGTCTGCACCGACCCACTTCTACCCTATCCCCGTAACCCAATAATCCCTCCGAAACTTTTTGGTCACTAAGGGCAATTTATCATGGCCAATCCACCTAACCTGCACGTCTTTGGACTGTGGGAGGAAACCGGAGCACCCGGAGGAAACCCACGCACACACGGGGAGAACGTGCAGACAGTGACTCAGTGGGGAATAGAACCTGGGACCCTGGTACTGTGAAGCTGGCACTTGTGCTACTGTGCTGCCCATTTAACTGACTTCAATGGAAAACTAATGCGAGAAACAGGAGCTGGAGGGGGCCATTCAGCCCCTCGAGCTTTCTTTGCCATTCAACAGATCATAACTGATCTGCCACCAGAACTCCACCTTCCTGAACTTCCGGCACGGTGGCACAATGGTTAGCACTGCTGCCTCACAGCTCCAGGGACCCGGGTTCAATTACAGTCGGTGTGGAGTTTGCGCTTCCTCCCCGTGTCTGCGTGGATTTCTTCCGGGTGTTCCGGTTTCCATCCAAATTGGCCATGATCAATTGTTCCTTAGTGTTCAAAGGTGAGGTGGGGTTACGGGGCTAGGGTGGAGGCATGGGCTTAAGTACAGTGCTCTTTCCAAGGGCCGGTGCAGTCTCGATGGGCCGAATGGCCTCCTTCTGCACTGTAAATTCTATGATTCTATGATTGACATCCCTTTGTAGCTAAAAGATCTTTCACATTCTGTCTCAGACATACACAACAACTGAGCATCCATATCTCTCTGGGAAAGGGAATTACATCAATCCTTTGGCCAGGATTTTCCACTGCAAGTCTGCATCGAACCTCTGAAAGAAAACTCTACCTAGGCCCACTCCTCACCCTAACCCCATAACCTCGCCTGATCTTTGGGCACTAAGGGGCGATTTATCATGGCCAGTCCACCTAACCTGCACATCTTTGGACTGTGGGACGAAACCTGAGCACCCGGAGGAAACCCACACAGACACGGGGAGAACATGCAAACTCCACACAAGGCCAGAATTGAACCCTGGGTCCTTGGCGCTGTGAGGCAGAAGTTCTCACCACTGTGCCACCGTGCCGCACCACAGCCTAAAGAAAAATTCTAAGAACGATCTTGGGCGGGATTCCCGTTCCCCGACACCGATTACGCAATCGACGATTGAGCGGAGAATCCCTTCCGATACCAAAATCGGGGGGGTGATGCTGGTTTGACGCCGGTTTTCTATCTTCCTCCCTCTCCAAAATGGCGCCATTGTGCCGCGCGTTGCCCGCCGCCCGCCGTTGAAACGGCATTGGCGCGTCGCCTGATGGCCCTCCCCCGATGCTCCGCCCCAATGGGCCAAGTTCCCGACCTCGTGGTCGACGTGTGGTCCCAGCCATGCAGGAACCCGCGTGGTGGCTGCGGACTGTGTCCAGCGCTGCCACAGTGGCCAGGACCCCTGCTGCTGGCCGGGGATGGGGGGCCTTCCGCGAGGGCTGGGGGGGACTGGTGGGGTGTGGCCAGGGGGTGGCCGGGGGGAGTACTATTTGGCAGGTCGGGTTCGCGCATGGAAGTGCCTATTTGCACAGTCACCAATTTCCACAATTATTTCAAATGATGTCTCCCAAACTGTAGTAATTTCTTACAAAGCTTAGCGCTAGTACATGAGGTCAGGCCACCATACCCCGGGAGGAAAGAATGGCAGCAGGAGGGCAGTCACTTCCCCTATTGGAGGGCGTGTACCACGGGTGTGGGAAACCTGGCTATTTCAAATGGGACTGCAAGACCCTGAACAAACAGTTTGAGGACAAGTTCCCTGCAGTAATAACCCCAGCTCCACCAACGGGGGAGCAAGAGACAGGGGTTGTACCATGAATGACTTAATGTCCATCATCCAGGCAATAAAAGCCTAACCAGGACAACGGGTCAGGGAACACCATTCACCCCGTCCTCACAACCATCTTGACTGGCCCCGAAACAGCCCACTTATCATTGGAACACGACCCCTGCGGACGACCCTGGGTCAGGATCGAGGTGCAGAATGTGGCGGGGAATTATTGATGCTTCCAACACCAGAGTCCACTCGGATAACCCCGGCGCACCAGCTCTGTCCAACAGTGTGCCGTCCAGCATTGCCGGGCTCACGGGAAATGAGAAGGCCGGCTTTTTGGAGGCTCCTACACCGGCCCTTGGAAAAGCTTAAGCCCACACCTCTTCCCTATTCCCATAACCCAGTAACCCAACCTAACCATTTTGGACATTGAGGGCAATTTAGAATGGCCCATCCACCTAACTTGCACGTCTTTCTTGCCCCCTGTGGTAATACGCATCACTGTAAATGCACAAAGGGTTAATAACAAGACCTTTTATTTTTAAGACTTGTTTACTCCTTCTTGCCTATTTGCACAGGCCCAACAGAGTTGACACAACCTCTACGCTTTCACTGTTCACTGTACGCCACCATCTTTTGGAGCCACACCTCACCTGTCTCCAAAGAGGATAGGTGGGTCCTCACCGGCTTGTGGAAGATTTTGCTCATTTTCCAGTCAGCATGCAAATATGCCCCAGAAGACATTGGTGGCCATTTTCCTCCCCTCGGCAGGAGACTTCGCTCAGCGTCTCTCCAAGGTACCGGACTGAGGAGGGATTACCTCAGGGAGCTGAGGGCAGCACGGTAGCACAGTGGTTAGCACAGTTGCTTCACAGTTCCGTGGTCCTAGGTTCGATTCCCGGCTTGGGTGACTGTCAGTGCGGAGTCTGCACGTTCTCCCCATGTCTGCGTGGGTTTCCTCCGGGTGCTCTGGTTTCCTCCCGCTTTCGAAAGATGTGCAGGTTAGGTGGATTGGCTTCGCTAAATTGCCCTTAGTGACCAAAAAGGCTATGTGGGGTTACTGGGTTACGGGGATAGGATGGCGGCGTGGGCTTAAGTAGGGTGCTCTTCCCAATGGCCGATGCGGACACGATGGGCCGTATGGCCTCCCTCTGCACTGTAAATTCAATAATTCTATGAAACCCACATTCCATCACTGTGTAGCTCCCACGTACTAATCTTCAAGTTTCTGTACCAGCACGCCACATGTTAATTAAATTCCTCGCTTGTAATTGTCTTCTCAGGAACCTTTCTCACTTGCTTACCGTGCCTTGTCAAATGTTTAATTATCTCACCACATTTATTTTTGTGTCTTTCTCGCCACAGTGTCTTTTGTCATCGCCTTGTTTCCACTCCGTCTCCTCTCGCATGCCTCCCTGCACTCCTGAGTTATCGCTGCTCCGCTGGTTCTAGTCAGGCTTCTGCCTTTCAAAGTGTTCTTCTGTCAGCGTGATGATCCATCCACCATTGCAGGATTGCTGAACTATGCTGACAATTAAGAGTGAAGCAGGTGTTTGTGCTGCAGATGGAAAATGAAAGATAATGATGACTTCATATGGTTGACATTAACTTGTGTTTATGTAACACCTTTCGTGGTGAAGCACACTGAAGTGCTTCACAAGAGCAATATCAGACAGAATTTGACACTGCGCCATGTAAGGAGCTATTAGAACAGATGGTCAAAAACTTGATCAAAATGACAGGTTGTAGGGAGGAGGGAGAGGTCCAGGGAAGGAATTCCAGAGTTTAAGACCCAGACAGCCGAAGGCACGGCCACCAAAAGTGAATCCAAGAGGACAGACATTCAAGGGGGTGTGGTAGTATGACTAGGGGTAATACAGTACCTGGGAGTGTGAGCTGTATTGGTGAGGAAGGCTCGCTGCCCATTGGCCCAGGTATCGTGTTCTCCGTATTCCTATTGGCTAAGAGGAAGGTAGCTCCACCTACGAGGCGGGGTGTAAGAACCCGTGTTCCCCAGCAGCCAGACCATTCCTGTACGTCTGCTGCCGGGCACACTTCTTGCTGATTAAAGCCTTTCGTTTCGGACTTCACCTATGTTTCGTGTCCATTGATTGTGCATCAGGGGGCAAACTTACAGGAGCACAAAGACCCCTGAGGGTTTTGGAGCTGGAGGAGGTCACAAAGAGAGGGAACGAGGACGTAGAGGGATCTGAAGACAAGAGGAAGAGGTTTTAAATTGCCAGACTGCGGGCCAATGTAGGTGAGCATGCAAAGAGGTGATGGATGAATGGGTCATGGTGCTGCCCATCGCTATGTACATCACAATGGACTTATATCTTAATTTCTATAATCCATGTCCAGTTTTTCTTCAAAACGTAAAGGGTTCCACCTCAACCGTTCCCTGTCTTAAACATTTGCTCAATGCTCAAATTGTCCTCACATCAGACTTCACCCTCAATGGGACTTTTAAATTGGTAAAGTCTCATTGTTGATGGTGATTGTCCATTCAAAGAAATACTGGGGTGGATTCCCCATTACCCGAGGCCGGTATCGGGGATTCCCAATTGGGCGGAGATTGGAGGGTGACCAGAAAAACAGAATTGGCGCCATGTGCCAGACCCGTTGCAACGCTCCTCTGCCCCGCCACCGGCCTCAGCGAATTATTCGCCCTGCATCGCCGGAACCATGCCAATCCGCCATTTACATGTATTTAAATCTGATTAAAGGGCTGGAAGCCCAAATCTCCCCCCCTTCCCCCTTTATGCTCCACCTCTCTCAGCTTGGAGTCACGCGGATGTAATTTGGTGCAGGTATTTGCAAGCGGGGCCCAGGCACCATGGCTGTTGAGGGGGAGCAAGCTTTAAAACTTTTGGGGCTTGCTGGGGCGGAGGCGTGTGCGGCTGGACCTCAGGGAGCTGTGGGGAATGATTTGGTGGCAAGTGCGTGGAGTCGGAATCAGGGTATCGAACCTGATGATCATCCATGATCATACTGAATGGCGGAGCCGGCTCAAAGAGCCGAATGGCCTCCTCCTGCCTTGGCTTTCTACGGTTCAATGTTTCTATGTATTTCTTGTCGTTGAAACTAATTAACAGTCCTGTGACTCTGTTCCTCCACGTTTTATAACAAAAACATTTTGAGCTAGATTTCCATTCTGGGATCTTCCGTACAGTTATAACTGGGATCGTAACAGATGACATTGGCAAAGATAACATTTATTGCCAGCCTTAACTGTTCTTGAACTGAGTGGATTGCAGGGCCATTTCAGAGGACAGCTTAGAATCCACCATGTTGCATTGGGCCAAACGTACATAAGAATTAGATGCAGAAGGTGATGTGTTGGGTAAGCTGGGTCTGCGAGGACTGCGTTTACTGCAGCAGTGAGAGAGACAGGCTTCCAACACTTGAAGAAATGCAACTCGATTTTATTGAACTCTTAACTACTATACATACTTTAACTGTGGGTTGACACTATGCTGAGTTGACTGGAGACCTGAGGCTAACCTGACCAGACTATCTGACTACTACATGGTGGATGTTCTAGTTGCTGCTCACGGGCTCTGACTGTCTCAGAGGCTGGATCCCGAGAAAGCGGGAAAACTGGTGCCCTCTGGCTTTATAGTGGTCGTGTCCTGTCTGGTGATTGGCTGCTGTGTTCTGTGTGTTCATTGGTCATCCTGTGTGTCAATCACTGCCTGTCTGTGCACCATCATATACCTGGATGTATATTATGACAGAAGGAAGACAATTAACCCCTCCAGTCTGCTCAGCCTTTAATAAGATCATGGCTGTTCTGATTGTGACCTCAATTCCACAGTGCTCAGGCGCCCGATAAACACTTGACTCCCTTGTTGGTCAAGAATCTATCTAGCTCTGTCTTTGAAAATAACCATTGACCCTGCCTCCACTGTCCCCTGGGAAGAGAGTTCACGAGATCTGTGACCCCCTGATGGGCGAAAAATTCCTTACCTCCCCGTCTTAAATGGGAGACCACTTGTTCTTAAATTGTAGCCCCTAGTTCTACTCTCTCTCACAAGGGGAAACATACTTTCAGCACCCACCCTGTCAAGTCTCTTCAGGACCTTAACCGTTTCAATGAGACCAGTTCTCAATCTTCTAAACACCATTGAATTCCGACCCAGCCTGACCTGGGCAGATCACCCTGTGGATCAGGAGTCACATGTAGGCCAGACCAAGCAAGGATTGCAGATTTCCTTTCCTAAACTACATGAGCGAACCGGATGGATTTTCATTGCAATTCAGTAGTTTCATGGTCATTACTAATGAGATTAGCATTTCATTCCATATTAATTAGTTTAATTTAAATTTGAACCGATGCTGCTGAAACAATTAGCCCAGGCGTCCAGTAACATTACTGCTTTACCTCTCCATTTTAGACTTTTATACACTAGCAATGAGATATGGGAGTTTTAGGGCTGAGTTCTCCGATTTTGAGGCTGTGTCCGGACGAAGTGTCTAGTTTTACAAAGAAAATATCGGTGGCGCCCTCACACCAATCCTCCGCCCGGTGGAGGGGCTAACAGCCGCATCACGTAAAACCCCCGGCATTCTCGACATAACGGCCGGAGAATTGCCAGGTCCATGGCCGCACACGCACGCAGCGACGCCTGCAGCAATAGCGACGTACATCATGGCGCCGGCCGCTCGAAGATAGTGCCCCGCTGCACCAACCTTCGCCACCCCTGGACCACCCCCACCATTCCCTCCAGCCCCTACTGAAGCCCCCCTGGCCAGTGGGACAGCTCCCTCCCCCCCCCCAACTGTGGCGGCACTGGACACAGTCCGCAACCGCCAGGCGAGGTTGACAAAAAACTCAGAGCACGCGCTTCCCGCACCGTGGGGAACTTGACCGTGGGGGGGGCGGAGCATCAGGGGAGGGCCTCCAGGTGACGTCATGAGGCCGTCCCAACGGCGTGCGGCGTACTCCCCGATAACGCGTTTTGGAGGGGGCGGATGATCTGAAAACAGGTGCCGCCCCCGATTTCGGTGTCAAAGAGTTTTCTCCGCCCGAACACCGATTACGAAATCGGAGTCGGGCATCGGAGAATCCTGCCCACATTCCTCTGATTTTGGGCTCCAGAATGCTTTCGACCAGATGTGGCTGAGGCTGGATACAGAAGGAAATTGGCAGTGACAGAGCCTGCAAGTTCAGCATCAGCCAGGTTTTGGGAATATTTTAAAGGTGCAAGGGATGTAATTTTTTTTTAAATGGAAAAGTACATACTGCCTTTGTATAAGGAGGGCAGCTGGGAGAATGACCGTGGAAATTACCGATTCCTGTTTGTAGTTTTGGGCACCTCACCTGGGAGCAATATTCAAATTCTGTAATCAAATGACTATTTGGCCAAGGAGAACCTTAAGTGCCCTGAAACAGTTTGAAGCCCGGATTAGCACAGTTGTACCTGTGCATCGTAGGGATTTCACAGCAGAAGAGGAACATGAACCGTCAATGACTTTATCGGACACATTGACCGGTTTTGAGATGAGAGGTAAGCTGAATTGGAAAATGTCCTGAGGATGTGAACCAGATTCAAATTGGACCCAAGTCCTTGTACAGAACGGAAGCAGAAGTGAACATCTGACCATTGAAGGCCAAAAACGGAAATGGGAATTGAAAGAGGATCTCCTTTACTCAAAGAGGGACATGGCAGGTGAGTGAATCCAACAGATTATAGAAGAGGAAAATACTTGACTGAGTTTCCAGACGGAACAAGACAGAGAATCTAGTCGACAAATTGAGATTTAA
Source organism: Scyliorhinus canicula (assembly GCF_902713615.1). Lineage (NCBI taxonomy): Eukaryota > Metazoa > Chordata > Chondrichthyes > Carcharhiniformes > Scyliorhinidae > Scyliorhinus > Scyliorhinus canicula. The sequence continues at coordinate 182,631,817 of NC_052155.1, read as the reverse complement.
CTTTGTTAGAAATGCACAAGGGTTAGGTAGATAGATGGGCAAGATGGTGAAGAGGTCATCTTCCAGCCTGAAACCACGACTGTCAGCAATATTTTTAATGCAAATATAACTATTGAGCCTGGTTTTGCTGGAAGGCGCAATTTGGAATATGCACCCCATCCCCTTTGCCTGTACATTCCATTGTTTTATTGGAAGTGTGAGCTGATAATGGTGCAGCGTGGACACCAGATTATCTCCAGAACCAAGGTAGATTACATTACAAATCAGGTACAGAAAATAAAATAAAGCGAGTGAAAGAAAGATTAGATTAAGAGAGAATAAACTAAAGAGACAAGAACAAAAAGTAAGACAAAAATGGTCAAATGTAATATTTGGGCCGGAATTCTCCCGCCGTTCGTTGGCGACGGGATTCCCTGTTCCCGACAGCTCTGCACCTCCGCCCGAGGGTTTCCCAGCAGCGTGAGGTGGCTTCAATGGGAATTCGCATTTCCAGTGGCGGGATCGGAAATTCCCACCGCCTGTGAATGGTGAATTCCCAGCGCTGAGAAACACACAGCTGGGAGGTCGGAAAATTGATCTTTCAAAAATCTGCAACTTTAATTCAGAACCAGAGAAAATGAGACTCTGCAAATCTAGAATCGTTCATTTAGGCCAGAGAGGCTGATTGGTGTATTCCCCAGCCGTGTGTTTCTTGGTGGCGGGCCGTTCGCTGGCAGCGCGATTAATTCTTTCTGCTGCTTTTCAATGGGATTTACACCATCGGGAAACCAGCGGACGACAGTGCCCTCCCGTCGAGAAAAGCAACCACTGGACAATTCCAACCATTGTAGCTACAAGAGTAGGCCAAAGGCTGGGAATTCTGCAGTGAGCCATCTCCTAAATCCCCAAAGCCTGCCCACCATCTATAAGGCACAAGTCAGGAGTGTGACGGAATACTCTCCCCGGCAGAGTGCAGCTCCAACACTCAACAAGCTCAACACCATCCAGGACAAAGCACCCCGCTTGATTGGCACCCTGTACACCAAAGTAAATGTTCATTCCCTCAACCGTCAGTGCACTCTGGCAGCAGTGTGCACTGCAGCAACTTGCCAGAGCATCATCGACAACACCTTCCAACTCTGTGACCTCTATCGCCTGGAATGACAAGGGATCGACACCCCCTGCAAGCCGCCATCCAGCCACATGCCATTGACTTGGAACTATATCGCTGTTACATCACTGTCACATGACCAAAATTCTGGAACTCATGGACTGCAGGGGTTCAAGAAGGCAGCTCACCACCCCCTTTGCAATGGCAATTCGGGATGGGCAACATGTGCTGCCAATGACACTCGTATCCCATGAAAGGATTTTTAAAAATGGTACTTACGCTTTTAATTACCAGACTTAACTTTCCGCAGTGAGTTTAACAGGCAGTTAATGTCCAAATGCAGAAACCTGACAAAAATCCTGGTGAGGTTGAGCGCAAGGTTCCATTTTTGTGCAGCTAAAAAAGGAACGGTGCGAGCTGTCTGCCAACTCCGCCGATTTGTAATTCGCGAGGACCTTCTTCATCGCTCCAAGTTACTGGCTTATTTGTAAATGAATAGCGGCAGGAGTTGATCAGGTACAGTTACAGTCTCATCTTGCACCTTCCTGGGATCTGAAGAGGCCAAAATTGCAGCTTTCACTCTTCCGACTGAATGAGCCATGGACCCATTGTGTACACATGTCAACTCACATTCATTTGTCCAAGGACATTGTCATGGGATCACAAACAATTTTCTTGTCAGCATCAGCCTCTGAGCACATAAATTTGAATATTAATCTATGTCTGGTCGTAAGTACAACACAGATAAATGTCGGTGTCAAAGGTAATCCGTTTTAGTCTTTATTTTTGCCCTTTCTCTTCCTTGCAGTATATGATCATCTCGACCTGACAAATGCGTAACTCATTCGGAATGTCAGTAAACCATTCTTTTCTATCAGGGCTGTGTGTGTGTATCATGATCCAGGTGATAAATTAAGTTTCAATGCATACTTTGGGTTATATGATCCATTAGGTGTGAGGAGTTTGATGACATGAATGAAAAATTGCCCAGTTCAACAAAGCTGGATACATATGCAATGAAGTTGTAGCATCATCGTAGGACACCTCAACTTGAATAGAGAGGAATACATTTATTGCACAATTCCCAACCAATGTTTGGCATTCCCTTTGAGGTAATTGCTGTTGAAACATGGACTGAGTGTAATGATGGGGTGGTGATGCCACTTGGAATCAGAGTTCAAATAAGTTTGTCAGCATCTGATTGCTGACTGGCATTAACCATGGAGTCACACAGAAATCACCAAAAGCAAATGGGTTTGAGGTACAGAAAATATCTTTAAAAACTTGGGGCGCCACAGTGGCACAATAGTTAGAACTGCTGCCTCGCAACTCCAGGGACCTGGGTTTAATTCATCTTGGGAGACTGTCTGTGCGGAGCCTGCACGTTCACACCGTGTCTGCGTAGATTTCCTCCGGGTGTTCCGGTTTCCTCCCACCGTCCAAAGATGTGCAGCTTAGGTGGATTGGCCATGATAAATTGCCCCTTCATGTCCAGGGATGTGCAGGTTAGCTGGAGTTATGGGGTTGCGGGGATAGGGTGGGAGCCTTGTTAGGTTGCTCTTTCGGAGAATCGCTGCAGACTCAAATGGGCCGAATGGCCTCCTTCCGCACTGTAGGGATTCTATGATCATGCAGCAGGCTCCCTCCCTCACATTTATCAGCAGCTACCACCTCGTCCAGTCAGATTGCCACTTTGTCATCGCTGCATGGCATTCTATAGGCCCCTCTGCCTCAGGAGCCTGCCCACCATCCTTATTGGATGGCAAGCACACTCCCTTTCCACCCCCCAAAACGTGATGTCACCCACCTGACACCGATGTAAGGCAGGACCTGAATGTTCAGTTGACTTTGGTGTCTTGACAATAAAATTAAAATTCTGCAATTATTTCTATGCCTTCCAAATCAAACCCCTTCCTAATTTTAAAGATTACTGTTAGCTTGCATTGTCGGCCTTGTATTCTCGAGAGAATAGAGCCGTAGCCTGTTAACCCTTTTCTAATCAATATATCAGTTCTGGTATTACCTTTGTAAATAATCTTTAATCTTTCATCAGTGCCCCATTTATTTTTAATTTAGGAGTACCCAATTCTTTTTTTCCAATTAAGGGGCAATTTAGCCTGGCCAATCCACCCAACCCGCACATTTTTGGATTGTGGGGGTGAGACCCACGCAGGCACAGAGGGCGGGATTCTCCGACCCTCCGCACCGGAATCGCGCCCGGCATGGCAACTGAGAATGGCCGTTCATGCTGGAACTCCAACGCGACGCGCTTCTGCCATTCTCCGCGGACCCGCCAGTCGTGTGCGCGTGGTCGACGCGGCACCTGTCGGGGGCCATTGGAAGAGACCCCTGCAGCAATTCTGCGCGGCCGAGTTCCCACCGGTGTGGTTCACATCTGATACTACCCGGCAGGAGCTCGGACCCGCGGCCTCAGTGGCGGTCCTGGTGGGGGGGGCGGGGGGAATATGTCTCCGGGGTGGGGCCTCAGCAGTGGCCAGGCCCGCGATCAGGACCCACCGGTTGGTGGGCCATCGCGATCTTGGAGGGATGCTTCCTTACTCCGCACGGGCCCGCTGTGTGAGTCCGCCATGTCGGTGCTGCCCACGGCGAAGTGGCCCGTCGTGCGCACCATGCGGTCTGTACAGCAGGGCTCTGCTGGCAGCCAGGGCTGGGGGGCGCACAACGGGGCCCTGCTAGCCCCCTGGAAAACAGGGAATCAGCCCGGGCTTCCGAGGAAAAAGTCCGGAGTGATTCTCGCCCGTTTTCCGGTGGGCGTAGGGACTTAGTCCCCAAAGGGGAGAATCCTGCCCAATATGAGCAAACTCCACACGACAGTGACCCGGGGTTAAGATCAAACCCGGGTCCTCGGTGCCGTGAGACAGCAGTGCTAACCACTATGCCACCGCGCCCCCCTATTAGGGTCCCATTTGGCCCACAACATAATGTAATTAAATTACATTTTCTGAAAATGCTGTAAAATCATTATTTTTACTTTTTCATTTTTAGGGATTAGGCTGGAGATAATTTTGCATTTTACTAAAACAGAAGATGCTAAAAATAATGTTTGGAAGATATAATTGTTGCAAGAGAATTTATCAACTGTTTTGCTATTGAATTATTAAGGAAGGTTGCCGTGAGATTGCTGATGTTTGTCTTTCTGCGTTTCTTGCATGAGTCACTCAAGTCTCTGAACAACAACATTCACAAGTTTCGCACCTTTCAAAATGTATGTTGCTTTTCTATTATTGTGACCAAAGTCAATAACCTCACACCTCCCACATTATATTCTGTCTGCCGCCTTATTGCCCACCCACCTGACCTGTCTGTATCTCTCTGTCGCCTTTGTCTGTTCCCTGCTCACTCCTTGCCCTGTATCGTCTGCAAACCTGGACTCACGATTCTCGGCAAAAGTAATACGCTGCTAATTGATTTGATTCGATTTGATTTGATTTATTATTGTCACATGTTTTAGTATACAATGAAAAAGTATTGTTTATGCATGCTGTACAAACAATGCATACCGTCCATAGGGAAGGAAGGAGAGACTGCAGAATATAATGTTACAGTTATAGCAAGGTGTAGAGAAAGATCAACTTAATACAACGTAGGTCCATTCAAAAGTCTGATGGCAGTAGGGAAGGAGCTGTTCTTGAGTCGGTTGGTACGTGACATCAAACTTTGATATCTTTTTCCTGATGGAAGAAGGTGGAAGAGAGTATGTCCGGGGTGCGTGGGGTCCTTAATTATGCTGGCTGCCTTTCTGAGGCAGCGGGAATTATAGATAGAGTCAATGGATGGGAGGCCAGTTTGCGTGATGGATTGAGCTACATTCACAACCTTTTGTAGTTTCCTGTGGTCTTGGGCAGAGCAGGATCCATACCAAGCTGTGATACAACCAGAAAGAATGCTTTCAATGGTGCATCTGTAGAAGTTGGTGAGAGTCGTAGCTGACATGTCAAATTTCCTTAGTCTTCTGAGAAAGTAGAAAGTAGAATTGTTGTTGGGCTTTCTTAACTATAGTGTCGGCATGGGGGGACCAGGACAGGATGTTGGTCATCTGTACACCTAAACACTTGAAGCTCCCGACCCTTTCTACTTCGTTCCCATTGGTGTAGACAGGGGCTTGTTCTCCGCTACGCTTCCTGAAGTCGATGACAATCTCCTTTGTTTTGTTGACATTGAGGGAGAGATTATTGCCATCGCACCAGTTCACCAGATTCTCTATCTCATTCCTGTACTCTGTCTCATCATTGTTTGAAATCTGACCCACTATGGTGGCGTCATCAGCAAATTTGAAAATCGAGTTGGAGGTGAATTTGGCCACATAGTCATCGGTGTATAAGGAGTATAGTAGGGGACTGAGGACCCAGCCTTGTGGGGCACCGGTGTTGAGGATTATCATGCAGGAGGTGTTGCCTATCCTTACTGATTGTGGCCTGTGGGTTAGAAGGTTCAGGATCCAGTTGCAGAGGGAGGAGCTGAGGCCAAGGCCACAGAGTTTGGAGATGAGTTTTGTAGGAATGATAGTGTTGAAGGCTGAGCTGTAGTTGATAAATAGGAGATTGACATAGGTGTCTTTGTTATCTAGGTGTTCCAGGGGAGAGTGCAGGGCCATGGAGATGGCATCTGCTGTGGATCTGTTGCAGCGGTGGGCAAACTGTGGTGAATCAAGGCAATCCAGGAGGCTGGAATTGATTTGTGCATGACTAACCTTTCAAAGCACTTCATGATGATGGATGTCAGAGCCACTGGACGGTAGTCATTAAGACACGCTGCTTGGCTTTTCTTTGGTACAGGAATAATTGGCAGCAATAATGGTGAAAAATGGGGCAGGAAGTACAGTGGGAGACTGTTTTGGGGAAAATGTTACTCTCCCCATTTTTCATTTGGGGCTACCTGATTTCCAAGTGTGCAACTCACAGCGAAGAACTAAAACCCCAGGTTATACCTGTGGTGCTCTAAGTGGACATAATCTGAGGATGGGTGGCGTAGTGTTCACAAAGACCACAACTACTTTTATATTGTACAAAGCTAAAGATTTATTTACTTAATTGGATTTGACACTTACTCCTGTATAATAAATAGTTGATAATAAACATACCATTGACACTCATCTACTACTAATCTCTACACTAATGCAATAACTATGATCTGCTCTCACTCACACTATCTTTCCTACAGCCTGTCTTCGAGCCTTCTCCTCAACTTCTCACCCAGAAGGCTTAGCATCGATGCCTTATAGGTGCATCTAGCTCCCTCTAATGGTTGATTCAGACATAACATTAACCCTTACAGTTCTCTGCATTTATCATAATGTCACAATAACTGTCTCACCAGTTTTACCAGCGACCACCAACAATTGGAACGCTCCTGCATTTATGCGCCTTCTTTGTCTACTTTATGATCTCAAATTAATTTTGCCTATTTCCTGCGTAATATTTCAGGGATGTTTAGTTCCCTCTTTTGCACCAAACGCTTCTTTCCTGGTAATCCCCAACCTCCCAAAAGACTTGAAAACCGTGTCTTTATACATACAGACCTCCTCCCCAAGCCCCCCCCCCCCCCCCCCCCCCCCCCCCCCCCGATTCAACAGTATCTTTGAAAAGGGAGCTGGATAAATTCTTCCATCAATGAATGTTACAGAGCAAAGAGCATGCGGCCATATGAATGAGAGGCAGGGGAAGGCCATTCAGCCCCTCGAGCCCACAAAAGGGTAACAGAGGGCAGGCAGTGTCATAGTGGTATTGTCACTGGACTCGTATTCCAGGGATCCAGGGCAATGTTCTGCTCTGGGGATTTGTGCTCACAAGGGTTCAGATGCCAAGCGCTGTCCTGGAGCTCATGCAGTCGATAGGGTGCGGCCGTGAGATTCAGAGGGGAATGTCAGCAACACTCTAGTGGGTCCATAGAGGATTGGACGAGTCCCAAAGGCTATGGACGCAGGAGATTGCACAGGAAATTCTTGACACTGAGGCCAACACTGCTAGAGTGGCGACCGCAGGAAAACCCGGAGCATGATGTCAGCACCTTAAGTGATGGTGTCCAAGGTGTGGCTCAGTCAGTGACGGCCATGGCTGAGCACCTAGACAGCATGTCCGAGTCCCTTGGGGAGCGCGTCGCTGACGTGGGGGGACCTTTCTGAGGCACCGCGGAGCATGTCCCAGTTCCAGGTGGGCGTTGCTGAGGTGCTCCAGAACATGCCCTGGTCACTGAGGACCGTGTCCAAGGCTCAGGTGGACATTGGCGGGGTGCTGCAGAGCATGGCCCGCTCACGTCTGGGCATCGCTGAGGGCATCACCACCAGGGTGTGGACATTGGGGAGCCACCAGAGCTGGTAGAGCCGGGTATGCAGGGGCATCCGGAGCTCAATCCAGCTGCCCCTCCATCCCAAGGTTACACCCATGTCCCTACAAGCACCGATTGGAAGGAGGGAGTGCTGGGGTCCAACGCGGAGCCTTCCTAGGATTGGCGACAGCAATCACCAGCTCTCCCAAGTCCACTCCCCCCTGATAATGGCGTATCTCGGGGTAATTGTGCGGAACAGTGTCATGGCAAAGTATGTGCCGCCGGCTAACTCGGATGGGGTCCTCTGGCCCCAGGCCCACCAAAGGATGCCTGCTAGCGGCATCAATGGCCATGGGACTCGGTGAACAGCAAGCTTACCTCTGATCTGCATCGGGAGAAACACCTCGAAGTAGCGGCAGAGCTCTTAGGGCTAAGCAGGTAGAGGATCACTGAGAAGGCCCTGGAGGGGGGAAGGCAGGGCAGCACCATCGGTAGCTCGGGCCAGTTAGGGTCACAATTGTACACCATTGAAACACGTTACACCCGAGACATGTGAAGCTCCTGTCACCTTATTCCGCACTGCGGGCTGGCCTGCACCCCTCCTCCCCCAGTTGCCCTCCACGCTCCCCAGGTCCCATTCTCCCCTGGGCTCCCCTCTACTAGACCCCCCCCCCCCCCCCCCCGCCCACCCCCCTGCCCCAAGGTGTTTCATCCTCTTTTCGATTTGCCCCGCTTCCGCACTTTCCTACCGCTTGGCTCACAGCAGACGTAATCTAGTTCCGTTTCAGTTGCCTCAAGGCACGAACAAAGCAGAGAACAATACCGCCCACGAGAAACTAAACCACATCATTTATCGAATAGAACATAGAGAAGCTCCCAGTTGGTGTCACAAAGTCCTCTCTTCATCCATTTCAAAGCTAGGTAAATCTGAATTGACACACCGTAAAATTAACAAATTCCCTACAGCACTGTAGGACATCAATTCTGACAAACAAGCGATTTCTCTTCACACCTGTCAGATTTGACTCTGACATTTTTAGAAGGGGAACTTGTGAAATTAATGTATCCAACAGTACGAAATACCAATTTTTTTTGCCATGCTCTCTACATTACTTTCATTAGAGCGATTAAAAGGCTGGGTTCTTTATTCTAGCTTCATTTAATTTCTAGTTATTTCCAATCTCCTGTCATTAATCTTTACCCAGTGAAGGCTTTTTCTATCTTGAATTCGATCAATTTTTCTCATTTGATGTATTTTTTCTGTACTTATTGTGGCGACTGGCTGGGGGCAGGAGGGTGACAAATCTAATTATCCTCTACCCTTGCCCCAGATAAATAGCGCATAATGGTTACCATGAGGAGGAAGAATAGGTTCAAATCCATTGCTTGCATATTGTCCCTGAAAGGTGTTGGGACAGCTTTCCTGTGCTATTTCCTTTTGTTATTTCAAACAGCAGCGCATGCTGGCATCAGCTGTAACAACCACAGAATCAATTCCTTAACCAGTGTCATGTGAGAGTACCTTTAAGAAATGGGTGTTTAAGAAACGCACCTTTAAGAAATGGGTGTTTATCAGTGATGCCCGAATGTGGGTAGAGCTGGGCTGCCTGTCAGCTTTTTACTTTCATTTTAGGCTGTTTGCTGCAGGGTGTGTTTTAGTTTCATTTTCAGTGTTGGAGCTGAAGCCAGACAGAGCAGCTGTACTGCTGTTCTCTCTGCCATCACAAGACTATCTCTTGATCATTTGGTGAATTCTGAATTATAAATGTTCTCAGTAGTGAATGTAAACCTAATGTGCTTCTGTTAAAGGTTTTGTTTTTAAGTCGTATGGATGTTAAAAGGAAAGCTTAAAGGATTACTTAGTGTTGTATTCTTTGGGGGTTGTATTTGAATTAATGGTTGCGAAGATATTCACTGTATATTTTAAAAAGGTTAACTTGAGTTCATAGAATAAACATTGTTTTGCTTTAAAAAATACTTTTCCATTTCTGCTCTACCACACCTGTAGAGTGGGCCGTGTGCTCCCCATACCACAATCTATTAAAAGTTGTGGGTCAGGTGAACTCCATGATACACTTTGGGGTTCTCTACACCCTGGCCAATAACACCAGCTCATTTTACAGAATGCAACTGAGTACAGGACCAATCATCTTTCACGATGCGCCATCGCCTCCTCCAATGTGGCAGCATTTAGCCAACTGAGGAAAAGAGTATTTGAGAAAGGGGGGGGGCGGGATTATCTGATTGCCGACGCTGAAATTACGTTCGCCGATCGGCTGCAGAATCCACTTTTATGCTGGAATCTGGGTCGGCGCTCTTTTTGCGGTACTCCCCCCACCCCCCCCCCCTCAAAATCGGCACACTCGGTGAGTACGCCAAACGCTGTCATGACTGCCTCAGGACGTCACCTGAGACCCTCCCTCGATGCTCCAACCCCGATGGGCCGAGTCCCTGACGACGTGAGGCGCGTGTCCACACAACGTTCGGACTCCTCGCGTGGCGGCTGCGGACTGTGTCTAACGCTGCCACAGTCGAGGGCGGGGTGGGGAGCCGTTCCGCTGGCAGGGGAGACTTCGGCGGGGAATGGGGGGGGGGAGTGGTGGGGATGGTCCGGGGTGGCGAGGGGGCTAACAGTGGGGTAGTTCTGGACAGGCCGGTTCCGCGCGCGGCTGGCGCCATGTTGCACAGAGCGGCCGCCGCGGTGCGCAAGCGCGCCCATGGACCTGGCCATTCTGCGGCCGTATCCGCAGGTAAAACCGGGGGCTTTACGCTGCACGGCTGCTAGCCCCCCTACTGGCGGAGGATCGGTGTAAGGGCAGCGCCGTCTTTCTGGTTGTAAGACCAGACAGATCCCGCGGATATAGTCGCAGAATCGGAGAATCCGGCCCGGGGTATCAAATCTGAGACAAAGATCAATGTGCCAGGCTGTTGTAATCCCCATGTTTCTATATGCTTCAGAGAAGTGGCCAACCTGCAGAAGTCAACTCAAATACTAGAGACCTACAACTGGCGGTGCCTTCACCAGATTCTCCAAATCCAGTGGCAAGAAAAGTGCTCCAACAGCAGTATCCTTCGCCAATCCAATTACCCCAGCATCACAACGGAAATCTCTGCTGGGCAGGACACGCTGTACGTATAGCCTGATGCAACTACATTGCTCTGAACTCGGTCACAGCAGGTGACTCCCAGGGTGCGGTGGAAACTCTTTCGGGATGTTCTTAAAGTATCCCTGAAGAGGTCAAAAGTCCTCTGCTGACTCATGGGAGACCCTGCTTTGTCACCGACCAAAATGGAGAAGGTTCATTCAGGAATGCTCCGAGCTTGTTGTGGGGTTTCATCGGGAATGTGCGGAGGTGAAGTCGTGTCGTGGTAGGGAGGATAACAACCTCCAATAAATGCATCTACCCATCTCTTTGAGCAGCATCCATCCCGTCTGCCGATCGCGCACTGGTCTTATCAGCCATTTCAGAACCCATCGAACCGGAGTGGAAGCAAATCATCCTCAATCCCGAGAGATTGCCTGAGAGGAAGTGGACTTCGCGATTCCAATATGATTCTTCAATGAGTTCACAGTTCACTGTAGGAACTCAGATACATCACACTCCGCAATGCAATGTGACCAACAATTGTTTACTTAACATTCTGGCACCAATTCTAGGTTTGATCTCTACATTTTATTCGTACTACCATGAAATCACAATGCATCATAGAAATGCACAATATGATATTGAATATATCAACACAGAGCCAGGAAGATGCATTTAGCCTATCTAAAACTCTCCCAACCATCCTGTACCCTGGTTATGTGGTCCACCTCAGCTTTTCAATCAGTTTATTACTGTACATGAAGTGACCAGAGTAACTCCCCACGGACCGTCAAGACATGGGTGACTTACACATATTATTTCAATTCAATTCTCCATCTCCGCCTTCAGCCTCTTTCAGGCAGTATCTCCCTTCTGCAAAACAGACATCTGTTTTAACTTATCGTGTGTCAATCCCACAAAAACATTGAGGTATAAGACAAAAGACTCAAGGGGTAGGAGCAGGAGTAAATCATGTGACTTACTGGTCGTGTGTCACCATTTAGTACAATCATGGCAGGTCTTGGATGTCAACACCACTTTCCCACCCACTCCCACCCAGGCCTGCTCCACCATCTAACCAGATCACGGCCGATCTTCGACCTCAACGCTACCTTCCCACACTATCCCCGTTTCTCTTTGTGTCACTGCCGTCTAGAAATCTCCTGACCTCTACTTGGAACATACTCAACATCTGAGCCTCCACGGCCCTCTGGGGTGGAGAACTTCAAAGGTTCACTGCCCTCTGAGAGAATAAATTCATCCTCACCTCAGTCCTAAATGGCCTACCTCTTATTCTGAGAAAATTTTGCAGGGTAATTTGTGGGTCCACGGGGAAAGAAAAGTTAAGGACAGTTGCTCGGTAATATCAAACGTGAATATTGCTGAAAAGAGAATTACATCCAACAGTCGCCATTTTGTTTTGCAAGCATGGGCTGGTAATGGGGTTCATTCACACTTGCTAGAAGTGGCATACATTCATAGGCGGGGATCTGTCATCTGCAAGCAAAAGGAATATGTTCAAGCCTTGCATATTTTTCAAATAACCTGGGAGCTCAGGGAGTCTATACTCCTCCATTACTTTCTCCATGGCAATGCCTCAACCAGTCAGAGTCGACTTGTAACCAATGATCATCCCTTTCTCTTGTAGTATAAATTGTTGTGGTGTTTTGAAATTTGGCATTTTTGGGTTTGTTTGTGCTGATGAGTGCAAGCTCAAAAGCTTTGGCAAAATGTCCCTCTTTTCAGCAATATTCCAGTTAAGAACGGTCATAACAGAATGGTTACTGATTTCAACGCAAGAAACAATTTTACCATCTTATCTCCAATTGCTGTCACGTGTTTTCCCCAATTCAAATATTGCAAGAGATTCCAGAAGAGAGGCACAGCGTAATGATTGATGTGAACATATGCAAGGTGATCTATTATGCTGCACTCCAATGTCACAAAAAATCTATAAGAGAAATGTAACTACATTCAATGCTTCGTGTTATAACCCAACCGGAGGCCACGGGGTTTGGAACATTAGATTCCCCATGGCCTCACCTGAATATGCTCTTCCCCAACGAAGGGGGTGGGGCAATCCATTAGCCAGGGGAATCCTGGGACATAAAAACCCCGGCCCAGGTGTGGGCCATCACAGGAGGTCCTTCGGGGAGTAGAGTGTGTAGTTGAGTAAGTCTTATTAAACCTTCTCGTTCCAATCCAACATCGCTTCTTCGTGGTTGCTTGCCTGGATCTTACACCTAGCGAACCATCGTCAGCACCTCACAAGCCCACAGCCCCTGCTGTCTAGAAGGACAAGGGCATCACGCACTGTGAGAGTACCATCATCTCCATGTTCGCTCTGAGTCACACACGAACCTGACTTGAAATGATATCATTGCTCCTCTCTTGTTGCTGGGTCAAAATCTTGAGACTGCCTTCGTAACGGCACTGTTGGAGAACCTTTATCACCTGGACTGCAGCCGTCTAGAGGGCGTCTCTTCTTGAGGGCAGTTAGGAATGGGCAATCAATGGTGGCTTTGACAGCAATGCCCAAATTTCCAAAGTAACATTTTAAAAAAATGACGTCCTTGGTTATTTCCCAGTTCTCCAGGTCTAACAATTTGCCTCAGCTAAAATCCCCATGGAGACCAATAACATCGTAGTGATCAATTTCCTAGCAACCGACAGAACGAATTGCAAGGCAAGATTTCTACTGTAACAAACAAGCTAAAATTAACATGTACTAAACATTACTTAACCGGCAGCTAATGCACCTGTAAGAAAAGGCACTTCTCCATTAACAAAGACAACAAAAATACTTACACCTGACTTCCAGCAGATAGCCTTGATAGATATTCTTGAAGATTCAGTTCCGAGCTCCTAACTATTCAGCGGACACCCCTCTCCCTGCCTCACCAGGGTGAGTCTGGCAATGCCTTGATCATTGTTCCACCCTGTCTTCTGTCCCAGAGCTGGCTTCCAGCAGCAAGGCAACTCCTTGTACTTCAAATCTCCACAAGTCTCACCTCTTCCAGCAGAGAAGCCGTTCTCACCAGCATACTGCTTGGTGGCGAACACAAATAAGGGCCCGGACCTTCGGCTCCACCTGGGGCGTGTTTTTCGGTGGCGGAGGGGCCTTGCCATTTGGATCTATCGGTCCCGCTGGTGTTAACATTTTGCGTCATTCGTCGGCTGCTTCGCCGGGGAACCCGCCGCGGGGGGTTGCCACCGGCGAGATCAAAAGTTTCCCCCAGCGGGAGTGGATGGAAAATTCAGCCCAAGGTCTTTTCCTCTGCTTTTCACAGCAGAAGCTGAATCTGTCTCCCTCTCTGTGCCTCTAAGTCAGTGGTTCCCAACCTTTTTTTGGCCATGCCCCACCTAATCACCTCTAAAATCCTGATGCCCCCCCCCCCCATGTGGTGATATATAATTCTTATCATTTAAAAAGTGAACTCCGTTTCAGCTGAAGAAGCTTAAAACGCCAATACCTTGGTTTAAACAAGCTTCAAAAGAACATGGCATCCATGAAAGAGAAAAATGAAATAAACAAAAGACAGTTAAAGTTCTGAGCAAGAAATTACTAAAAAATTGTAAGAAAAAAGAAAAAAACATTAAGTGTTCCTTGAAGTTGTTTATTCAACACATTCAGTTTTTGAAAAATATCTGCTAAATAACTCACAAACGCTTTTCCATCAACGGTTAGCAGGTGTTTCATTTCAGGCTTTTCACTTAAAAAGTCACTAAGCTCATCAAATAGTTCCATGAATCTTTTCAAACAATTCCCCTTCGAAAGCCACCGTACCTCAGTGTGAAGTAAAAGTCTCACATGGTCTGCATTGTTATCTTCACAAAATTGCTTGAAAAGACGCTCACATTTGGCATTAGCTTTGATAGCATTGATAGATTGGAAAATCCAAAAAAATAAAAATCGAAAATTTGGACCCAGACCTCCTCAGTCGCGCTTAATTGCCCCCCTTAAAAATCAAATTGCCCCCCTGTGGGGCGTACGCCCCACGTTGGGAACCACTGCTCTAAGTTGTCATTTTATTTCCAGAAAACCAGCTGCCTGGCTTTTGTGTCAAGGTGTGAATGCAGACATTTGATTTTCAATGGTACAGATCACATGGGCCTGCCTCTGGTAGATTACCACCAACCCCCTCTTCAAGACACTTCATTCTACTTTAAATGAAAGGTGGCAATTTAAAACATAACTACCTGTGAAGTCCCACATTTATAGCATTGCTTTCAGTTTTAAAAATGGGACATTGGATTGGTTTATTGTCACGTATACCGAGGTACAGTGAAAAGTATTGTTCTGCGCGCAGCTCAAACAGATCATTCCCTACATGAAAAGAAAATACATAATAGGGCAAACATAACATAACATAAAATATACACCGTAAATACACTGACACAGGCATCGGGTAAAGCATACAGGTGTGTAGTATTACTCAGTAGAGAAGGTGTGTGACAAGATCAGATCAATCTATAAGTCCATCAGTCCCATAAGAGGATCATTCGGGAGTCTGGTAACAGCGGGGAAGAAGCTGTTTTTGAGTCTGTTCGTGCGTGTTCTCAGACTTTTGTATCTCCTGCCCGATGGAAGAAGTTGGAAAAGTGAGTAAGCCGGGTGGGAGGGGTCTTTGATTATGCTGCCCACTTTCCCCAGGAAACGGGAGGTGTAGATGGAGTCAATGGATCGGAGGCAGGTTTGTGTGATGGACTGGGCGGTGTTCACGACTCTCTGAAGTTTCTTGTGGTCCTGGGCCGAGCAGTTGCCATACCAGGCTGTGATGCAGCCCGATAGGATGCTTTCTATGGTGCATCTGTAAACATTAGTAAGAGTCAATGTGGATATGCCAAATTTACTTTGTTTCTTGAGGAAGTATAGACGCCGTTGTGCTTTCTTGGTCGTAGCGTTGACGTGGGTGGGCCAGGACAGATATTTGGTGATGAGCACATCTCGGAATTTGAAACTGTTAACCATCAGGGGCTGGTTTAGCTCACCAGGCTAAATCGCTGGCTTTTAAAGCAGACCAAGCAGGCCAGCAGCACGGTTCGATTCCAGTACCAGGCGCCGGAATGTGGCGACTAGGGGCTTTTCACAGTAACTTCATTGAAGCCTACTCGTGACAATAAGCAATTTTCATTTCATTTCATTTCATTTCATCTCGACCTCGGCCCCATTGCTGCCGACAGGGGTGTGGATAATACTTTGCTTCCTGAAGTCAATGACCAGCTCATTAGTTTTGCTGACATTGACGGAGATATTGTTATTGTTACACGACTCCATGAAAAATATATTAATATTGCAGTTTTTGTGTGTTATTTTAACATTAAGAATAACTTTCCGGTTTCAAATGTAATCCTGAAATATTAATGTGAAAACTAAAACCACAGTTGTAGTAAAAATAAATGCAAATTGACATTTGTTAATACAGAACTTGATTATTGCTGAAAAAAGAGACATGCTGTCAAAGTTTTAAATCTTGCACTCACCAGAACAGAATTTGTGTGGCAATTACAAGTGGTATTCTTGCAAATCTGACCTGCTGAGTGTCAAACATCTTTAACAGCATGTCTCTTTTTTCAGCAATGTACATTATTTTAATAGTGACTTCCCTGATGTTCCTCAAGTTCAATCTCATTCCCGAATCTAATTTTTTTATTCATTATGCTGTCCTTACATGGAATCCAACCTTTCTTTTCTATTCTTTTCCTGCAGAAAAATACAGGGTCGATTCTTCTGTTCGTAGCTGTGTCTCGCTCACTGCCGGACAAAACGGTGTGACACCCACAGTGACTCTGATGAGTAAGGCCCACTGTATCTTCTGCCCATCAGGCAATTAATTGGACAGCGTCAGGCCTTGCTCCGGACTGAGGACCTTGGAAAACAATATGCTGCCCGCCATGAACTGCTGGCCAATCCGAAGCTAGCAGTGCCACAGAGGAGGCCATGGTGGCTACCAGCACAACATGCATCAGAGTCCCAGGATGACAGAGTGACCAAGGAAAAAGATAAGGATATTTGGAGAGAGGAGGTTGGCCCTTGCGAGCTGGGGTCAAGGGGAGAGGGGACATAGAACATAGAACAGTACAGCACAGAACAGGCCCTTCGGCCCTCGATGTTGTGCCGAGCCATGATCACCCTACTCAAACCCACGTATCCACCCTATACCAGTAACCCAACAACCCCCCCCTTAACCTTACTTTTTAGGACACTACGGGCAATTTAGCATGGCCAATCCACCTAACCCGCACATCTTTGGACTGTGGGAGGAAACCGGAGCACCCGGAGGAAACCCACGCACACACGGGGAGGACGTGCAGACTCCGCACAGACAGTGACCCAAGCCGGGAATCGAACCTGGGACCCTGGAGCTGTGAAGCATTTATGCTAACCACCATGCTACCGTGCTGCCCCTATACCATTGGGGTTGGCAGCAAGTGCAGCAGTGAGGTTGTCAGCGGCCACCTCCCTTGCCCCATGTCCACGTCCTCGACCATCTAGTGCAGATTGAGGGACCCGCCCTCCCACTGCAGCTGACGTACAGACCGCCCAGTTTTACCAGTTGAGCAGGCTGCTTTTCGACAGGTCGGCCTGGGGCTGGGAAGGTTGCAGCAGAGGTAGGAAGATTGGTTGTTAACTGGCCACTTAAGAGACTCAAGTGGAGATGGGGCAGGATGGTCGACCAAGGGCTTTCCCGCACAGACCTCACGTCCAGCGTGGGCGGAAAGGTGCCGGGTATCAGTCCCGATGCCCACCCATCAAATCCAAAGGCCTGCCTGCCTCTTTCCCTGCCTCCTGTGGGGGAAAAAGATTCCGGCATCTCACTAGTTGTTGTTTTCGCCACTCATTTTGCAGGCATCCATAAATTTAAGGAATTACAATGAGGATAACAGTGGCAGGTGTTCTGTTAATTAACAGCTCATGTTTGGAAGGTTGTGCATCCTAAATGGCACTGTGTCAACGTTAAATTGACTTTTTAAGTATCAGAACCAGGAAAAGAGCTTCCATGCAATCAAAAATCATTGGTGGCATCGGCACATGTTTTTCTTATTCTTCCAAGGGATGTGGGCTTCGCTGTCTAGGCCAGCATTTATTGCCCATCCCTAATTGCCCTTCAGAAGGTGATGGCAAGCTGCCTTCTTGAACTGCTGCAATCCATGTGGTGTCACAGTGCTGATAGGGAGGGAGTTCCAGGAGTTTGACCCAGCGGCAGTGTCATGATAGGGCAGGGGTGGGCAAACTACGGCCCGCGGGCCGCATGCGGCCCGCCAAAGGTATTTCTGCGGCCCTCCAAGTCATTAAAAAAAAGAAAAAAAAATTCTTTAAAAAAATTTTTTTTTTTTTTTTTTAAATTTTTTTTTAAGGTTAATGGGGGGGGGGCTGTTGGGTTACTTACTGGTATAGGGTGGATACGTTGACTTGAGTAGGATGATCATTGCTCGGCACAACGTCGAGGGCCGAAAGGCCTGTTCTGTGCTGTACTGTTCTATGTTCTATATGAGGCGCCCAGAATCATAACCGGGTGAAGTAATTATTTTACTTAATATACTATGCGGCCCTTTGTGAATTGTGAATTTCTGAATGTGGCCCTTGCACGGAAAAGTTTGCCCACCCCTGTGATAGGGAGTTCTCTGACTCTGCTGTTAGTAGTCTTCACCCTCAGTCTGTTTAACCCCTAAACTGCCTGCTAGATCTTGGACCCTAATTGTGGACCCAAGTTCCTAATATCTCCCTTTGATGACACCAGCGATGACAATAACGTTCCAAATCAGGGTACTGTGTGGCTTCGAAGGGGACTTGTTGGTGATGATGTTCCCTTATGTCTGCTGTTCTTGTCCCTCTAGGTAATAGGGGTCTCAGGTTTGGATGTTGCTGTCGAAGGAGCCTTGGCAAATGGCTGCAGTGCATCTTGGAAATGGTATACACTGCTGCAACTGTGCATCGGTGGTGATGGGGGGGGGGGGGAGGGGGGGGGGGGGGGGGGGGGGGTGGAAGTGGACATTTAACGTACTGGATGGGCTGCCAATCAAGTGGGCTGCTTTGTCCTGGATGGTGTTGATCTGCTTAAGTGTTACTGGAGCTGAACTCAACCAGGCAAGGAGAGAATATTCCATCACACCCCTGGGCCGGGATTCTCCGAGCCTCCGCACTGCAATCGCGTTTGGCGCGGGGGCGGAGAATGGGCGTCAGACCCGCGATCGGGTCCGACGCCGCCCCCGCGATTCTCTGGGGACCGGAGAATCGCCACCAATCGCACACATGCGGTCGACATGGCCTCCCTGGTGGGGGAGCGGGAGGATCCGTCACTGGGGGAGCCTCCAGGATGGCCTGGCTCGCGATCAGAGGCCACCAATCTGCAGGCGCGCGCGATCTGGGGGGGCTATATTGTTGGGGCTGGCCCACGATGTGGTTCCGCCATGCTGCGCGGGGCCGCCGCCATGCGCATGCGCAGACCCCCGGCCAGATGTTCATGGCCCCGTATCGGCAGCCGGAGCTTCGAGGAGCACTCCAGGGACCTGCTGGCCCCCTTCAGGTAGGAGAATCACTCTGGACTTTCTCCAGGAAAGCATGCCAGCGTGGGGGCATAGCCCCATTATCAGAGAATTCCGCCCCTGATTTGTGTCTTGTAGATGGTGGAGAAGCTTTGGGAAGTCAGGAAATGAGTTAGAGTGCAGAATTCCCAGCCTTTGACCGCTTGCTCTTGTAACTAATAATATAACTTGTCCAGTTTAGTTTCTAGCTCAATGGTAACCCCTGGATGTTGATAAAAAACTTCTCCATGTTACTTGAAAGATTCTTTCTCCTCTTATCCTGCAAAGCTTTTTTGTTAGTTCTTGAGTTCACTGTCTTTTTCCCCCAGAGAGAAGAGAGATGATTGAACTAGAGTCATACCCAATTATAATTGAGGTGCTGAAGATTGTCAAAGGATTTGATAGTTTCTCTCTTGTCCACCCTCACCTGACTGGGGTGTCCTGAAAAATCAGGCATAACCTTCAAATCAGTGTCAGGTTGTACGGGGGTGATATCAGGAAGCACGTCATCACAGAAGGGTGATTGGGAGTCAGAGATTCCTGCTCTCAAAATGTTATCAAGGCTGGAAGTCAATTGAAAATTTTGAAACTGAAGAATGGTCACTTTTGGGAGTCAAACCCATGAGGGGCTGTGGACCCAGGTGGGTCAATGGACTTACAGTGCAGGTCAACCATTTCCTCAGAACAGACTCAAGGAGCTGTGCGGCCTCGTCTTGTTCCTCTTTCTCTTGAATCTCACGTCAGCCAGTCATTGGCTAAAAGGGGCCGAATGGCCCACTCCCGCTTCTATTTTCAATGTGTTGACCAAGTGAATGACGGAAGGGAGCAAAATGTGCTGTCCTTCCTCAATAAATGATGGCAATGCCTTCTGTCTCCTTATGGTCACCTTTCTTTGCCAGAAAGCTAGCTGGGTCAGGTTGCCCTGACAACGGCTGGGGTGCTGCAATACAAATTGGATGAAATAAGGAAATTATTATTTTTTAAAATGACCGTGAGTCCTACCGCGAACTAATAAAGGCCCTAATTTATGAAAGGAATTGGTAACAATGGTTTCAGACTGCAACCTCTTTGCTTGAAGCACTTTATTTATTTGCCCTTGGGGGATTTTAATTATTGAAGTAACTTCTTTTGCCTGGATTGAATAACCTTGCACTGGATAGTTGCACTGTGTCTTTCAATCAGAATGGTGTTTCGTAAAATCGGCAACGCACTCTCCTGACGTTGTTGTTAGATCTCATTAGGGAGTGTGTCCACAGCGAACAATGAAACTAAGGCAACCTTCTGACTTTGACATGCTGTTCAGGAGCAGCGGTTTCCCTTTGTGACTTAGAGCTGGATTAATCTTCCCCACCCACCCACCCCCCTCCCCACACTCCTCTTTACAGCATGCTTCAAGCGACCACACAGTTGAACAGAATTTACAAGCTGCATTGTCATTCCCAAACAGTGTGCGGTGGGGAAAAGCTGCCGTGTTCCAATCCTGTCAGAATTAACCTGTGGATATGACATTGATGCAGCGCACCTGTTCACATTAAATACGGAGCTGCCTGCGGAGACAAGGCGCTCGCTTAATCACTGATTACTCCTTGCAATCAGAAGTCATCTGAAGTTCCTCGAGACCCCAGGCTACTTAAAGGGGAGAGAGTGCTTCATTGAGACATTCCTTTCTTAACAGCGCCAGTTTAATTATAATTCATAGAATCATACAGCACAGAGGGAGGCCGTTCAGCCCGTCCTACTCTTTGGAAAAGCGGGCACTGCACCGACCCTCCTGCTCTTTCCTCCTCTGTAGCTGTACCAACATTTCCCCTTCAAAGCATTTACCCAATTCTCCCTTTGCAAGAGATTTCTGAACTTGCTCTCAATCACCCTTTCAGGCAG
Source organism: Scyliorhinus canicula (assembly GCF_902713615.1). Lineage (NCBI taxonomy): Eukaryota > Metazoa > Chordata > Chondrichthyes > Carcharhiniformes > Scyliorhinidae > Scyliorhinus > Scyliorhinus canicula. Next base: position 182,610,949 of record NC_052155.1, on the reverse strand, counting down.
TGCATCCTGTAATGAAATGTATATAGGCAAGCTAGTGAAGGGTTAATTATTACATCTCTGTGTAATTCAAACACTAGAGGGCACCACCACTTCTCTGTATATAAATCAGACCTCGGGGAATGCTGGGCAGAGTTGGTGAAGGAGAAAACCTGGAAACAGCACTAGGAGAGTATTAGATTAGAGAGAGTTAACACAAAGATATTATTAGTGACTATTAGATTATTGATTACTGCTAGGCAGATTCAATATTATTTTATTATTAACTGTAGCTCAGTAGCATGTGCGAACTTCATTTAATTCATCGTTATATAATAAATTTGTTTTATTTCAATCTAATGATTGGTGGATTCTTTGTCATCAACTCAACGGACCATTCTGGAACAAAAAACAAAGAACAACGACATATTACCACCAAGGGTAATATAACACATCCCAGATCATCACAACTTCGTGGCTGAAATTTTCCGTCTGGGATTTTCCAACGCCGCTGAAAGTGAGTGGAGTTTTGGCCGGAACGCGAAAATTTCCATTCTCGCTCGCCGCGGTACCCGGCACGGTCGAGATCGGAGAATCCCGCCCTCTGTGTTCAACCAAATGTCGCTAATCTCTCTTTTGCCTGAAAGGCCTCTGCTTATACTAACCCTCATGCCAATGAAACCTCCCTATTCACTCAATCAAAACCCCTCCGAATGCTGAACGTCTCAATTAAATCTTGGCCTTAGTTTTAAAAGTCTTTCGACTTGATGAAGACGAGTTGAATTGCTACAACTTATGTCCTTTGAGGCCCATTAGTCGTGTTGGCCTTGAGGGTATGGGGGCTGTAGCCACAGCACCCGAGGTTGGAAGGTGCCTCTGCGCCGGCACCGATCTGTGACAATCACAGGATTGCACCGGGGGGCCGGGGGGGGGGGGGGGGGGGGGGGGGGGCAGCTTCGTAAATTTAGAGGACCTTGAGGAGGAATATGGGCTGCCCAGCGGGAATGGGTTTCGATACTTACAGGTCCGGGACTTTATGAGGAAGCCGTCCTTTCCTGGGCTGCCGCTGTTTAGCACACTGGGCTAAATCGCTGGCTTTTAGAGCAGACCAAGCAGGCCAGCAGCGCGGGTTCGATTCCCGTAACAGCCTCCCCGAACAGGCGCCAGAATGTGGCGACTAGGGGCTTTTCACAGTAACTTCATTGAAGTCTACTCGTGACAATAAGCGTTTTTCATTTCATTTAGGGGCTGGTTTAGCTCACTGGGCTAAATCACTGGCTTTGGAAGCAGGCCAAGCAGGCCAGCAGCACGGTTCGATTCCCGTACCAGCCTCCCCGGACAGGCGCAGGAATGTGGCGACTAGGGGCTTTTCACAGTAACTTCATTTGAAGCCTACTCGTGACAATAAGTGATTTTCATTTTCATTTGGGGTTGCAGGATATTGTGGGAGGGAGGGGATGAGGGTAAGGTGTCTGAGATTTATAAGGAGCTAATGGGTTGGGGGGGAACCCCGATAGGAGAAGTCAAACGGAAATGGGAGGAGGAACGGGGGGGGGGGGACTGGATAAGGGGGTTAAAATGGGGAAGGCAGGATGCGAGGCGGGGAAGGGCAGGTAGATTTGGGTATTGATCAGTTATTTATTATGATGGTCCTGTTTGCTCTTGCTCTTATTTGTGCATTTGCTGATTATATAAATGCCTTAATAAAATATTTTTAAAAACTTAGGGTTTTTTTGAGAGTAATCAAATCAAGTGATTTTAAAGGGAAAGCCAGAATATGGGTTTCGCCTTTAAAATTGATATATTCCTGCAGGATGGAAGCTGTGAGGCTGCAAGCAATCGACAGCCCATTTAGAATGAGCAGTCTGAAATGTCACTGATTCTCGCATTCAGCTCCATGTCTATCCAGCTGGGAAACTGTGGGTGTCAGAGATTGCAGGGCTGTCATCTCACCTTCTGACACAAACAGCACCATCTTATTCTGTTCTCCGGAGCAGTACCCCTGGCAGTTCACTGACACCGTCAGGACGAAGCTATCAGGGATGTAAAAGTGAAAATAAAGGTAGCTGGATCTTGGTCAGGTTCAGGGGGAAAGGGACGCCTCCGTTGGAAGTCCCCTTCTGACTGCTTCTCCTTGAGGCCCAGTGACTGTGCTTTATCATAACTGTAAGAACTGCAAGGATTAATGAAACGTCTAGAGTAGCCACTAGAGGGAGCCACAGCTACAAGTATACAAGCCATGGATGCTAAGCCTTGTGGAGAGAGGATGTGCAGACTCCACACAGACAGTGACCCAAGCCGGGAATCGAACCTGGGACCCTGGAGCTGTGAAGCATTGATGCTAACCACCATGCTACCGTGCTGCCCTTGTGGAGAGAGGAAATGAGGAGTTAGCTAGAGAGATTCAGAGGTTGTATTAGTGTGAGTAAAGAGCAGATCATAGTTTATATCAGTATTAAGATTAGTTGTAGATGAGTGTAGTTTATATGTTAGCAATCAACTGTGTATTATTTTAGGAGTACGTGTCAAATTAGTTGTGTTAATAAAATCATGGGCTGGATTTTCTGAAAATGGGGCTATGTCCCTACACCGGCGGGAAAACCGACGGCAACCACTCCGTTGTCAACAGCCCCCGAAAGTGAGGAACTATCCAATTTCTCGGGGGCTAGGTTGACGCCGGAGTGGTTGGCGCTGCTACAGCCGGCGCCGAAGGGCTGGCGTGAGTTTGCGCATGCGCGAAACGGGAGGCATGATCTCATGCATGCGCGGACCGGCTGGCATATTTCCACACATGCGCGGGGGTTCCCTTCTCCGCGCTGGCCCCTGGGCAATATGGCGGAGCCCTACAGTGGCCCGGCGCGGAGGAAAGAAGGCCCCCCACGAAAACCAGCCCGCCCACAGATCAGTAGGCCCCGATCACGGGCCAGACCACCGTGGGGCCTTCCCCCGAGGTTGGATCCCCCGCCACCCCCCCCCCCCCCCCCCCCCCCCACCCCCCCCCCCCCCCCCCCCCCCCCCCCCCCCCCCCCCCCCCCCCCCAGGACCGCCCCTGCGCCCCTTACCTGCCAGGTCCCGCCGTGTGTGAGGTGAGTAATTCATGCCGGCTGGACTGGGCAAAACCTTATAGTCCACTCGGCCCATGGGGGCCCGGTGAATTGCCGGGGGTGGGGCCGCTGTCAACGGCGCCCGACCGGCGTGGCAGGAATCCCGCCGGCCCCCGGAAAATGGCACCGGAGAATAGGGCAGCCGACATCGGGGTGGCGGGACGGGGTTCCCCCCAGGGATTCTCCGACCCGGCGCAGACTCGGGGAAACCCGGCCCGTAGCTTTGTTCAAGTTAAAGCTAGTCTGTGGTCTTTGTGAACACTACGCCAACCAGCCTGAAATAAGCAACACAAAGAACATCACAGTGATCTCCATACATCCCTCTCTTCCTGGCCCATCCTCCAAGACCCCATTGCCCCCTGGTGACCCACCCCCCTCCCCCCCAGCCCCCAGGCATTCCCTACTCTCCCCATCCTGGGAGTCCTGCCATCCACCTTCTCCTTGGGTGCCAGGCCGTTCCCTGCAGTGCCCCCCTTGCAGTCACTGCAGTCCTGTGCCAGGAGGGACTGGAGAACTGCTGACCACTCTGACTCACCGGCAGCTTTCCAAGGCAGCAATTCCTCCGGAATTTAGGTCCGGAATTTAGTGACATTGGTTCAGGGATGACTATCGACCCAGAGAACGTCCCTACATTTCTTTGATTTGTTCCTTTTACATTCACCTATGAGGGCGCACGCAGTTTGAAATCTCATTGGGAAGCCTGCACCTCTGTCAACGTAGCAGCCTCTCAGCTGACGTGTCAACACAAATAGCTGCAAAATATCTGGAGTATTGGGCCTATAGGCAAATAGTAATTTTTTTTTGCGCTCTGTACACATACAAAGAAGGGTAAATAAATACCATCAGGTTTATTGCACTTACCTCATCCAGTTAGCAATACACCCGTGCACGCCGTTCACCCACTTCCCCACCGCATGCCAACATCAGGCAGAGGCAAACACACAGGATAGAATTTTATGCCTCAGGGTGCCTGACGCGGAAATCCGCAAAATCTCATCAGAAGACGCCGGGCGCACGTCCCGACATTGTTGCGCAATATCTGGGACAGTGGGCACGAGCCGGAGTTGGCTGCCTGGGATGGTGCGCCAACCCACTGAGGCTGAATTGTCACCCAAGAGCAGGATGAAAGGAGGCAGGAGCACAGGCAGGGTAAGTAGGTCGGAGTTAGTGAGAGCTTCGTGCAGAGTTACAGACAGTACCCTGTGCTTTCATGCAAACCTTTTGCAGAGTTTAACTTGTTCTCAGGACTCTTTTGCTTTCTAAGATATTTCTGAGCATTTCAACCCGTTGGTTCAACCTACAATGTATACGGGTCAGCCACATGTGCTGTTCAACAGATGGGTGTTGTTTACTCAGCAGGGGGCACCTCCTCTGAGGCGGAAGAGAGGGGATGACGGGAGTGGAGGCAGGCGGTTGTTGCTGCCCTCTGCTGGCTTCAACTGACAATACAGGCAAATTGAATACTCACTGCAAGTTTGATTTACTTTTATATTGATAACTTTATTTATCTCACTTAAGACTCGTTATGCGCTCATTTAAAATGTTACCAACGTTTCAAGATTCACAACTTGAACATAAATACTACTCGCTAGGGAGAACTTGGCCAGGTTCACTCTGGGGAGTGTGTGCTGTGAGCATCCATACTTGCGGTCCAGTCTTGTCAATATTGGTCCCAGGGTTGTCGTATTTGGAATCTTAAAGCTGCTGCTTTTTATAAGGTTTAAGTTGAACAATCCTGTACTGTACAGGCACCATTCATCCTTGACAGTACCTTGTTCTCACTGTTCCAAAACAAAGTGTCAGCAGCAAAATGTCCAGTTGCAGGCCGTTGTTCTGTCCGTCCCCATGAAATTGTTTTGCAGAGAGGCAATTTTCCACACAGACAAATCTCTTGGCCTCTCTTACCATCATGCCTCACGGCACGATGTTAGCCACCTTTCCTACTCAGCACTGTCGTCTGTGAAGAATGAGACTGGATGCCCAGCAAAATCGAAAGCCCACCTGCCTTGTCCACTGGGTGCAGATCCATCATGATGTTCACATTTCAATGGTACCTTGGCCAGCTCCGTGGTTCTTCCTCACAACCTTGAGCAGCCTTCATCCAGCTGCCGGGCCCCTTCTTATTCTCCCCACAGGCCACCAGTCACCAGTGACCGCCAAGCTTCCGGCCCTTCGCTGGCCAGCCAGCATGAAACCGTGCTCTCCTGGCGCTCATGGGCAGAAGGGGACACTGGGGCTGTTCTTCCCCCGGCGATCGGTTACGCTCGCGGACTCCGGCTCAGGCAAAATCTACATGTTCCCTTCTATTCAGGCGGCACGGTAGCACAGTGGCTAGCACTGTTGCTTGACAGCGGCAGGGACCCAGGTTCGATTCTCGGCTTGGGTCACTGTCTGTGCGGAGTCTGCACGTTCTCCCCATGTCTATGTGGTGTAAACAAGCTTAAAGTTTTCTAAACTCGAGTGCACGGCATTGTACTTTCCAAACAAAAAATGTGATCCACCAAACATTGGCTCCATTAACTTCCGTCAATCAACCAATCATCTTCATTTGACCGTCACTGCACAGGGCGAGACCAGTCCAGGCCGACTTCTCCAGTGTAGTGCTGGAGCAGTGTCGTGTCTTGAATGGGACATTAAGCTGATGCCCTGTCTGTCCCCTCAGGTGGATGTAAAAGATCCCATGACACGTGAGTTCTCCCCAGTCTCTGTCGTGACTAATATTTATCCCTCAATCGGGTTCGGCAATGCAGATTATCTGTCCATTATCACCTTGTTGTTTGTGGAAACCGACTGTGTGCAAATTTTCTGCTGCATTTCCGACATTGCAACTTTGCTAAAAGTACCACATTGGTTGTAAAGCACTTCGCGATATCCTCAGGCTGGCAAAGGCGCTACAGAAATGCAAGACTCCCCCCCCTTTTAATATCAAAGATATGGGGCTGGATTCTCCGTTGGCGGGATCCTCCTTTCGTCGGCATCGCCCTCACGCCCGTGGATTTCCCGACGGCGCGGGAGTGCCCATTGGCTGGTTGCCGGGACGGAGGATCACGCTGCCGGCGGGGGTGGTGGGCGCGCCGCACCCGAAACCGGGTGTGGCGGGACGTAGAATCCCGCCCATGTTTTTCTCCCCGCTGATCCTAGACTCCAGCCTCTCCCCCCGCCAATCTATAATGAGTGCTCCCAGGACCGTCTCCAGACCTGCCAGCGGAGTGATAGCTGATGTCTTGCTGTACATCTGGGGTCAAAAGATGGGAAAATAGGTTGATTGTTAAAGGTTGTGCGTGAGAGCTATACGGCGAGATTGGGAGTGGGGCAGTTATTTGGAAGAACGATTGATTTGGGGACAAGTAGAGAGAATGCCCCTGAATTCCTCTTGGGGGCTGTTGCAATCTCTGTTCATATCTCCAGAAGGGAATTGACAGATTGGATGATCCACTGCCCGTGAAGAGATTCCCTGAGGAAATTTTAGATCAAGGAGAAATGTGAAGAGGCATTCAAAGGGAAAAACAGATGGAAGACAAAGGGAAGAAATAAGAGCTGCGTTGAAATGAGTTGATAGGAAAGATTGGGATAGAAATGATCTAACTGGAAATTGAATGGTGCATGATTCTTTCATCACTGGGACCTGTGTTCAATCCATTCCAAATGGATTAACAGTTTCTTCCATCTGGCTTATCAAAAGATCCTTTAGCCAAATAAAAAAGGGCAGCCTAACTCATTTACTTGTGTAAAGCACAGAACAAACTGAGCAGAACCATTTGTCTCCATTTAATGCTGTTACTAATCAGTGTTTCTCACAACGGAGAAATGAGATTGAGAAGGTCTGTTTCTGAAGAATATTTGTTCTTTTTTTGAAAGAACGAAAACATACGAGTTTACAATGAGGAAATTATTCAAATGGAATTGGATTTGCATAAGCATAATCTGACAGGAACTACCCAGTCAATGTAATTAGCCATGCACGCTACTTAATTTATTGACTTCAGCGTAGCATTTTCACTGTTATCTGGAGCTGAAATAATCAGGCCCCAGAAATAGCCGAGGGAAGTGAAAATGAGGGCCAGGATCGAGTTAAGTGGCGATGTAGCGAGGAGAGAGAAAGTTGGATTTCTCAACGTTCTTTGCCAAGTCTTGCTGGCTGGTATAAGATGCCTGTTGCCTTTGAAACAGATGGATGGCTGATTTAGCACAGCCATTTGTGTCTGGGCTGTGCGGTGACTAAGGCAAGCTTAATCTCCCAGTCCATTGTTGTTTCCTTCACTTTGGTTTTATTTTCAAAGAAAGGATACTTGGACATGTTTTTGCCCTCAAATTAATGGCACCCACCTATACTTATGTGCAAAAGGAGGATCAATATCAGGCATTGGAAAGATGGAACACAAAAATCCAATAGCTGATATTTTGAAGAACTTTACCATGTCTTCCGACTTCAGGCTGGGATTCTCCAATCCTGCGGCCAAGTTCTGACGCCGGCGTGAAAAGTGGCGTGAGCCACTCTGGCGTCACCGGGCAGTTATCCACCCCTTCCTAGGGAGCTAGTATGGCGCCAGAGTGGTCTCTGTAGCTCCGGCTCCCGAACGCCAGCAGGCCACGGCCGGTGCGAGCTTGCGCATGCGTGCCACGGCCGGTGCAGGTTCGTGCATGCGCGTGTGTTCCCGTCTCTGCACTGGCCCCCGGGCAATATGGCGGAGCCCTACAGGGGCCTGGCGCGGAGGAACATAGGCCCCCATGGAACCAGCCCGCCCGCCGATCGGTAGTCCCGATCGTGGGCCAGGCCACCGTGGAGGCCCCCCCCCCCCCACCGGGTCGGATCCCCTCTCCCCCCACCAGGACGGCCCCCGTAGACAGAACACCGTGGTTCCGCTGTGTGGAACCATACATAACCATACATAACTCGGCCGATCTCGGCAGGTACTCGGCCCATCGAGGCCCGGAGAATCGCCGGGGGGGGGGGGGCGCTTTCAATGGCCCTCGACCAGCGCGGGGGCGATTCAGCGGGCACCCGAAAATCGGCGCCGGAGAATCGGCGAGCCGGCGAATCGGCGAGCCGGCGCTGGAGAATCGGCGAGCCGACGTCGGGGCGGCGTGGCATGATTCTCGCGGCCCCTGGGGACTCTCCGACTCGGCACGGGGTCGGGGAATCCCGGCCCATATCTGTGTCATTACTGAGATCACCAATTTGCACCTCTGGAACATCATCTGAGTTTGCCCTGTCTCAGCCCATCTGCTACTGAGACCCTCATTCATGCCTCCTGTACCTCTACTCCTACACACACCTGACAGGTCTTCTACATTCTATCCTCCATAAACGTGAGGTCACCCAAAGATTTGCTGCTCCGTGTCTGAACTCACAAGCAAGACCGGCTACCCTGTCAACCCGGACCTACACTGCTTCCCAATCAAGCGACAACTTGATTTGAGAACTCTCATCCTTGTTTGCAAATCATCCCGTAGTCTTGTCTCCTCCTGTCCCTCTGACCTCTTCCAGCCCCGCAATTGTCCGAGATGCCTGCGCTCCCCCAATGGTGGCCATGCCTTCTGCTGCTTTGGCCTTAATAATGGCATTCCTCCATAAACTCCCTCCCTGAACCTCTCTGTCACTCTGCTTCACTTTCTTCCTTTAAGACACTCCTTCAAACCTACCTATTTGACATAGCGTTTGTAACCTGATCGAGTAACTCCTTACATAGGTGTCATACGTTGTCCCATAATGCTCCTGTGAAGTGCCTTGGGATGTTTTATTATGTTAAAGGCACTATATAAATATAATTTGTTGTCCTTGTGTGATACACCACCAACAATACATGACGAGTTGATAAAGTTAACTGAGGCTTTAATACACTAAACAGCCTCTGGACCCGAACTGGGGCTGGAGGCGGAGACTTGCCACTTTTATACAGAAGCCCAAAGGGAGGAGCCGCAGGCGGAGCCAACCTGGACAAGCCCAGGCATGTATGATACAGTACAGTCCAGACAATACATTCACATGGTTTACCACATTGTGCCTGGCCAATGTCTACGCTTAACTAACACTACATAAAATAGATGATGGCTAGTTTGAGGGAAACAGATAAATGCAAAATGAATGCCTGACTACAGAATCATAGAATCCCTGCAGTGCAGAAGCAGGTCATTCGGCCCATCGAGTCTGCACCGACCCTTGGAAGAGCATCCTTCTTAAGCCCAACACCTCCACCCTATCCCCGTAACCCCACCTAACCTTTTGGACACTAAGGGACAATTTAGCACGGTCAATCCCCCTAACCTGTACATCTTTCGGGACTTGTGGGAGGAAACCGGAGCACCCGGAGGAAATCCACGCACACACGGGGAGGATGTGCAGACTCCACACAGTCACCCAAGGCTGAAATTGAAGCGGGGACCCTGGAGCTGTGAGGCAGCAGTGCTAACCACTGTTACACCGTGCTGCCCATGTGCCCACGTGCTTTGAGAAAGTACTGCAATAGCTCGCCAATAATGTTTAAGTATTCATACACCGCAAGGACAGATTAAAATCCGATATTTTGCAAAACAAAGTATTGTGGACTGACATTGTTGAGGGTGGTACGTGACTATTGGGTTCCAGAAATCATTAAAAGCTAATTTGGCCCAGCCAGTGGTACACACAACTATCAAACTCAGCCTCATTAAAAACTGGAGTCTAACAGACAAACAATCATGGCACCTCCATCTGCAAAAATTATTTGGTGTTATCCTTAAACAAAACAACCTGAGCTTTAATTTGTCTCCTTCATTAAACAGGATGCGTACAAATTGCTTCCAAATATTTTTTTCTCATGTTCCTCTTCATCTTTCGCCAACATTTCTTGTACCCGTTTAACCCTTTGCTCCACTGAATAAATTAGAGATATCAGGCAATCAGTACCGGCGGAATTCCCCGTTCCTGAGACTAATTGTTGACGCCGGGGCAGGATTCGTGGGATTCCACGACAGCAAAACTGGCGCCGCACATGGACCGATTCAGCGACCGTTAAGGGGCTAGCACCGGTGCCGGATTCGCCGGAGTCGCAATTGACACTCGGGAGGCTGACAAGCAGCAGCCGCACATACACATTACACTCCCCACACACCCCATCCCAGCCAATAGGATGGCAGCAAGGAGAACGGCACCCCGTTTTACGGACGCTGGGCTTGAGACGCTGCTGGACCCCGTGGAGGAGGGACGGGCGACCCTGTACCTGGCCCGGGAAGGAGGCTGCCAGCGCCCACCTTCGCCGTGCCTGGGCATGGGTGGCAGAGGCGGTCAGCGCCATTCGCAACACCATCCAGACTGGCCTGCAAACTGCACAGCCTCCTCAGGGCGGCCAGGGTGAGTAGACAGCACTGTGTCAGTCTAATCATGGGTCTTGTCTTGTGTCTTGCAGCACCTGCTTGTGATGGGACGGGTCTATCTGGAGTCTCCAACTCCCAAACCAGAGCCCCAGGTGCCGACCAGTGTCGAGGAAACCAACACGGATACCAGCCAGGGAGACGAGACCCAGGATGCCAGGAGCTCGAATCCGTAAATGACACGGATTTCCCGTCACAGCTGTCTCTACACTCACCTCGGTTCGGCACTTTAGTGAAGAGACTCCTGGGACACTGTCTGATGTGCACCACGCACATGGTCTGGGACAGCAGGTAGAGGTAGGAACACCCGAGGGTGCGGATGGTCAGAGGACGGGCCGACACCAGGGACTCGCTACCACCCAAACGGGTTTCGGGCTTCTGGAACGGACAGTCCCATCGATTGTGGAGATGCAGTCGGAGAGCAGGGGGCTGCACGAGGGGTTGTGGGTGAGCATCCAGCACCTGCAGGCACATGTGGAGGAGTCCAACCACGTGCAGCAGCAGGAGGTGGTGCCCGCCATGCGTGCCACGCAGGCCAACGCTGCCCGGGTGGCATCTGCAGTGGTGGTCTTTGGGATGAGGGTTTTGTGATAGGGGTTAGGGTCCACCAGGGCTCGACCCCTGGCGTGGGCAAAATGCCAGCCAGGCGCCCTGGCAATGCCCTTGCCAGCCTGACAGTGCCAGGGTGCCAGTCTGGCTGGAGGCCGACCCCCCAGGACCTCCGATTGCCTGGCAGACCTCCCCAAATGCCGATATGCCTATTCCCAATTTGTGGTGACCAGTACTAATCAACGTTCAGCTGGAGCCTCCTTGGAGAGGCCGATTGATCTGGTCAGATCTCGCGAGGCGTAATGACCATTGTGAATCGCCCCAATTCTGCCAGGACACAGCTGGTAAATCGCCCCTGTTGGCTTTGTTGTAATCTTTCATGGGATGTGAGCATCACTGGCGAGGCCAGCATTTATTGTCCATCCCAAGCTGCCTTTGTGAAGGTGATGGTGAGCTGCCTTCTTGAACCGCTGCAGTCATGTGGTGTAGGTACACCCACTGTGCTGTTAGGGAGGGTGTTCCAGGATTTTGCCCCCGTAACAGTGAAGGAACGGTGATATATTTCCAAGTCAGGGTGGTGAGTGACTTGGAGGGGAACCTCCAGGTGGTGGGGTTCCCAGGTATCTGTTGCTCTTGCCCTTCGAGATGATAGTGGTCGTAGGTTTGGATGGTGCTGTCTGAGGAAACTTGATGAGTTACTGCAGTGCATCTTGTAGATGGTACACACGGCTGCCACTGTGTGTGAATGTTTAAAGTGGTCGATGAGGTGCCGATCAAACAGCCTGCTTTGTACTGGATGTTTTGAGTGTTTTTTATTGTTGTTAGAGCTGCACTCCTCCAGGTAAGTGGAGAATATCCCATCACTCTCCTGACTTGTACGTTACTCTGCATAATTCCCATCCTCTAATTTGCTTTCTAGCCACGGTATTAATATGGAACCATAGGATCCCTACAGTGCAGAAGGAGGCCATTCGGCCTATCAAGTCTGCACTGACCTGCAGAAAGAGCACCCTAACTGGGCCCACTCCCATGCCATATCCCCATGACCCCACCTAATCTTGGACACTACGGGCAATTTAGCATGGCCAATGACCCAACCTGCACATCTTTGGACTGTGGGAGGAAACCGGAGCACCCGGAGGAAACCCACGCAGACACTGGAAGAATGTGAAAACCCCACACAGTCACCTAAGGCCAGAATTGAATTCAGGTCCCTGGCGCTGTGAGGCAGCAATGCAGTGCCACTGTGCTGCCCAATACGGCTTGTTCAGTTTAGTTTCTGGTCAATGGTAACCCCCAGGATGTTGACTGTGGAGAATTCAGCAATGATAATCCCATTGAATATCAAGGGGTGATTGTTAGATTCTCTCCTGTTGGAAATGGTCATTGCCTGGCATTTGAGTGGTGCAAATGTTACTGCCCACTGACCAGCCTAAGCCTGAATATTGTCCAGGTCTTGCTGCATATGGACATGGACTGCTTCATTATCTGAGGAGTCTTGAATGGTGATGAACATTGTGCAATTATCAGCAAGCATCCCCACTTCCGACCTTATGATGGAGGAAAGGATGTTGGTAACACAGCTGAGCGTGGTTGAGCCCAGGGACTGAAATGATTGACTTCCAATAACTGCACACATCTTCCTTTGTGCCAGATATGACTCCATCTAACGGGAGAGTTTACTCTTGATTCTCATTGACTCCAGTTTTGCCAAGGCTCCTTGATGCCACATTCAGTCAACTGCTGCCTTGATGCCAAGGGCAGACATAGAAACATATAAGATCGGGGTAGACGGAGGCCATTCGACCCTTGGAGCCTGCCCGACCATTCTTTATGATCATGGCTGATCGTCCTGTAACACTCTCACTTCACCTCTGGCATTCTGCTCTTTTGTCTATATCTGGAGCAAGGCTGTCATGAGGTCAAGCACTAAGTGGCCTGGCAGAACCCAACTGAGCATCAATGAGCAAGTTAGTGATGAGTACATGCTGGTTTATGGCACGATTGACGACCCCATTCATCACTTGACTGATGATTGACAGTAGGCTGAAGGGGCAGTAATTGGCTGGGTTGAATTTGTCCTGCTTTCTGTGTACAGGGTACATCTGGGCAATTCCCCACATTGCCGGGTGAATGGAGGGGACCACGATGGGTCATCCACTCGGCACTTCTGGCTGAGGACTGCTGCAAATGCTTCAGCCTTATCTTCTGTGCTGATGTTCTGAGGTCCCCAACCATTGAGGACGGGGATAATTGTGGAGCCTCCTCCTCCAGTGAGTTGTTCAATTGTCCTCCACCATGTGGTGGTATGATTAACATAGCTGCCTGCCATTGGTGCCGAACACCGGCTTACCATTGGCCCTGGTCGGTCATGTGCCCCTCGACCGATTGGTTGAGACCAGTCATGTGACGGCTCCCCGATTGGTCGAGAGGTGGAGTTAACCCCGCCTCCAGGGCAGGGTATAAATACCCAGTACGCCCGGCGGTCGTCCATTTACTGAGGTCGACCGCAGGGCTAACATCTAGCTTATTAAAGCCTAACTTTTGTACAGCAACTCGTCTCGCGTTCAATTGATGGTTCATCACACCATTCACAGCTGGATATGGCAGGACTGCAGAGCTTAGATCTGATCCATTGGTTGTAAAATCACTGAGCTCTATTACTTGCTGCTGATGTTGTTTGGCACACAAGCAGACCTGTGTTTTATCTTCACCAGTTTGACACCTTTTTCGATATGCCTGGTGCTGGTTCTGGCTTGCTCTCTTGCACACTTCATTGAACCAATGACAATGGTAGGGTGGGGGATATGCTGGGCACTGAGATTACAGATTGTGGCTGAGTATAATTCTTCTGCTGCTGATGGTACACAGCGCCTCATGGTTGCCCAGTCTTGAGCTGCCAGCTCTGTTTGAAATCCGTTCCATTCAGCATGATGGTAGTGCCACACAATACAATGGACAGTATCCTCAATGTGAAGGTGGGACTTCACCTCCACAAGGACTGTGCGGTGGTCACTCCTGCCAATATCGTGATGGACAGATGCACCTTAGACAGGGAGATTGGTAAGGATGAGGTTAAGTAGGTTTTTCCCTCATTTGTTCCATCGCCACCTGCCGTGGACCTAGTCCAGCAGCTATTTCCTTTATGACATGGTCCAGCTCAGTCGCTAGAATGAGCTGTATATTCCTGCAGGTAAACATTGAGCGGATGGAAGTCATCTTCAGACCCTTGTCACAAACTCAATGCCCTGGTCAGCATTACTGTCACCTCTCCAGCCAATGTCTCAGGTAGGACTGGACTGTTTGCAACCTGAGTGCTCAGCATTTGATGCCATGTCCTCCAGAACGCAGTTAATGCCCACTTCCTCTTCTCCAACCTCACCAACCTACATGGAATCCCTGTCCATCAAGCCATCAAATTTAAAATGCTCATCCCTCCATGGAATTGTCCTTCCCTAAATCTGTAAGCTCCTACAGCCCTCTAGACCTTCCAGATCTCTGCATTCCTCCAATCCCGGCCTCTGGCACATCCTCAGTTTCCTTTTCTCCATCATTGGTGGTCGTGCCTTCAATTGCTTAAAGTCTAAGCTCTGGAAATCCCTCCCGAAACCTCTCTGTCTCTCACCCTTTCAGAGGCTTCTTGAAAACGGACTCTTTGACCCTTAAACATTACCCACTGTGGCTCGGTGGCAAATGATACCTGACAGCATTCTTGTGAAGCCCTTTGGGAGATATGTACTCGGCCACAGGCACCATGTAAATGATTAAAGGCCAAGTTAACTCTGTTATATCACTGTTTAATAATATATTTTGTTACTAGTTGCTGTTTATCCAGAAGGGTCAAATGGTGTAATCCTGAAGAAACCACGAGTCTTCAACTTAAAGCAAACTAATTTATTAAGTAATAATTAATTATAATTGACTTTGACACTCTACAGAACTATCACTAGCAATCAAGTAATTAAATATTAATGTATTAACTGATTCAAAACTACACGTGCTAACTATGCTGTGATCTATCTCTCATACACTACTGCTTTCTAGTCACTCCTGGGTGGAAAGAGACCGCCCAGGGAGCTGATACTTATAGTGGGATCTAGTGGTGCCCTCTAGTGGTAGTGTTACAGTTAAATGTTATAATTAACCCTTTAGTTATCTACATATGTACATATCATTACAACCTCTATTTTCTCTGGAATTTAAAGGAATGTGAGCTGATCTCATTGAAGCATTGCAGATTATAGAGGAGCTCGACCGGGTTGATACATTTAGACCATAAGACATAGGGGCAGAAGTTGGCCATTCGGCTAATTGAGTGCTCTGTCATTCAATGAGATCATGACTGATCTGATGTGGTAATCCTCAATTCCACTTTCCCGCCTGATCCCCATAACCATTGATTCGCTGACTGATTACAAATCTGTCTATCTCAGCCTTGAACACACTTAATGACCCAACCGGTGGTAAAGAATTACACAGATTCATTATCCTCAGAAAATAAATGCCTCCTCATCTCTGTCTTAAATGGGTGACCCCTCACTCTGAGATTATGCCCCCTGGTCCTAGACTCTCCCACAAGAGGAAACATCTTCTCAGCATCGACCCTGTCAAGCCCCCTGAGAATCCTATCAGTCTCAATAAAGTCGTCTCTCATTCTTCTAAACTCCAATGAGCACAGGCCCAACCTACTCAACCTCTCCTCATAAGAAAATCCCTCCATATCCGGGATCGACCGAGTGAACCTTCTCTGGACTGCCTCCAATGCCGGTATATCTTTCCTTAGATAAAGGGACCAACACTGTTCACAGTATTCCAGACATGGTCTGAGTTGATACTTTTTTACTTCCGTGGCTGGGGAATCGAGACAAGGGTGGGCACGGTTGCATAATAAGGGACAAATCATTAAGGACTGAGATGAGGAAACATTTCTCAAAGGGTTCTGTACTTAAGAGGTGTTGTGGATGCGCCATAAGTGAATATATTGAAGGCTGGGGTAGACAGATTTTTGGTCTCTCAGGGAATTAAGGGATATAGAACATAGAACATAGAACAGTACAGCACAGAACAGGCCCTTCGGCCCTCAATGTTGTGCCGAGCCATGATCACCCCACTTAAACCCACGTAACCCACATACCCGTAACCCAACAATCCCCCCATTAACCTTACACTACGGGCAATTTAGCATGGCCAATCCACCTAACCCGCACATCTTTGGACTGTGGGAGGAAACCGGAGCACCCGGAGGAAACCCACGCACACACGGGGAGGACGTGCAGACTCCACACAGACAGTGACCCAGCCGGGAATCGAACCTGGGACCCTGGAGCTGTGAAGCATTGATGCTAACCACCATGCTACCGTGAGGCCCCACGGGTGGTGGGTGAAAAAGTGGAGGTGAATGTCAAGGTCAGACATGATTGTATTGCATGGCAAAAGGCGGACATACGATCCACTCTTATTCCACTTTCTTTGGTTCTGATGCCATTAAGTTGCTGTAACATTGGATGAAACTCTCATGTTGCCATCAGCTCCACCCACACATGAGTAATAGGACAAAACCCAGGCCAGTTTGAAGTTCAGGCCTCAGTAAATCACTGATGTCATGCAGGAAATACAGCAGTCAATTTGCACACAGAAAGTTCCCGCAAACAGCAATAGGTTAATGACAAGATCATTTATTTTAATTGATGCAGGTGGAGGAATAAATATTAGGTAGGACCCAAGGATCCATGGAAGCCCTGCAGTGCAGAAGGAGGCCATTCAGCCTATCGAGCCTGTACTGATCCTCCGAAAGAGCTTGCCACCTAGGCCCACTTTCCTACCCTGTCCCTATAATCCTGTGCATTGATCTTGGCCAATCCACACCATCTTTGGACACTATGGGGAAATTTAGCATGGCCAATCCACCTAACCTGCACATCTTTGGACTGTGGGAGGAAACCCACTCAAAAAAAGGTGAAAATGCACATTCCACGCAGTTACCCAAGCCGGATTCGAACCCAGGCCCCAGGCCCTGTGAGGCAGCAGTGCTAACTGTGCCACTGTGCCACCCCTGGACATATTCTGTTGTGCCAGTACTTTGCGTTTCCAGGCTATCTGCGCAATAAGCTCCACGGGCTGCTCGCCATGCGGTCTTTCACGTCTACCTGAGAGGGCAGATTACAAACCCAGTGTGGTGGTATGAATGGGAGCACTGCCATTGGTGCAGAGCATTGGTTTCCCATTGGCTCTGGCTGGTCATGTGCCTCTCGTCTGATTGGCTGAGACTAGTCATGTGCTTGCTCACCAATTGGTCGAGAGGCAAGTAGACCCCGCCTCCGAGGCGGGGTATAAGTACCCAGAGTTCCCGGCGGTCGGCCTTTCTCTGTAGTCGACCACCGGGCTAACAACTAGCTGATTAAAGCCTAAGTTTGGACCTTCATCGTGCCTTGCGTCCAATTGATGGTACATCACCCAGTTCAATGCCTTATCTGAGAGAAAGCACATTTTAGAGTGCAGCACTCCCAAAATTCAGCATGGACTTTGTACTCAAGCCTGTGGAGTGGGCCTTGAACCAGTAACCTTGAAACTCCGAGAGCGCTAGTGCTGAGCTAACAGTTCCTTTGCAGATTGCGATTCAGGTCACTGAACAGGGGTTTTAGGGGCTTGCGACCAGTGCGGTGCCCTATTTACATATTTAAGTTGCTTGTTTCCGGCCCACCCATTTGCAGCAAGGTGTGTCAACTGTAACAGGCAAGAATCGGACATCGATAGGAATGCAGAATTGCCTCAAAGACCCACCTGATTTTTAATTACCGCCTGTCTATTTCTCAGTTGAGAAGCCAGGGAAACAGTAGTTGAACGTTACCCCCATTAACCCCCACCTTTCCAAACTGCAAGACAAAGGCAAAATTATATTTGAGCATGGATCTTCAGATGCCAACGCTTTCGAATGAGTTAAGGTGATGTAAGTTTGATGAATTATCCCGAGGTTGTCGGAATTTGTGGGTGCCAGACACAGATTCTTGTTTTTGCGTTCTCTCGATGGTGCCTCCTAAACGTGCAACCTCCACAGGCTCGAAGGGCAGTGGAACATGGAAAGGCCATCACCTCCATGTCACGCACCCATCCTGAATTCACTGCCGCTGGGTTCAAAATCCTGCAATTCCCTTCCTAACAGCATTGCGGGTGTACCTACATGTCAGGGACTGGAGCCGTTCAAGGTGGCGGTTCACTGCAACATTCTCAAGGGCAATTTGGGGGTAGGCAATGAAAACCAGCCTTGCCAGTGACATGGGGATCCTGAGGATGTACTTTTAAACACTTCTGCTTCAGTCAAAGCTGACGACCGAAGGACATAGTGAATGTTCTTGGCAGCACGCAGCACTTAAAGCACATCACTCCATGGGACAGTTAATTGAATGCTTCAAATTGACAGCCAAGAGAAGAACACTCCTTACTGGGAGCTAAAACATTTGCAAATCAGAGGAAGAAACCACTTCTCAAAATTCTGGCGCACTGATAAATCTCCAGATTTGTGGGACATCGGGTGGGCCCGTGAACCGACTAAGTGCTGATGCTAAATAATTCATTGTTAGCTGGTCGATTGTTGTTTAGCAATGCCTGCTAATGAAGCGCCCTTGCGGATTTCTATGTTGTGCGACATGTTTAAAATATAATTAAAAATGTATTTTCAACGATAACTTGAAGGCTTTTCTTTGGATTAAGCGAAGGAACCCTTCCATTTGAAGTCAGGCGCTGATTATCGTGTGATATGTCGAGCAGAATTTGATCAACTACCTACAACATGATTTTGTGTGTTTGAGTGTGTCTGCAAAGATCACAAGATATTGACTTTGTTTCGTAACCCTGTTAATTAAGGATGACATTGATACTGCAGTTGAGAGATGACCTTAGCTCGAAAGAGCAAGATGTAGAATCAGTTTGAATAGAGATAAGGAAGAGATCAATTGTTGGAGTAGTTACTGTAGTTACGCTGGAGCACAGAATATTCAGGAACAAGTAAATGGGACATGTAGTGAAGAAACCACAATAATCGTGGATCACTTTAATCTACATTTAGATTGGGTGGATCAGATTGGCAAAGGTAGTCTGGAAAATTAGTTCATAGGCTGACTTTGGGACAATGGTTTTGGAGCAGCATATTCGACGGTCAAACAGGGGAGCAAACTATTCTGGACCTGGTAATGAGCAATGAGACAATATTAACCAATGACCCCATGGTAAAGGAGCCCCGAGGTGACAGCCATCACAACAGAACAGAACTTTTCATTTTGTTTGAAGATGAAAAATGTGGGTCTTCGGCTAATGTTTTAAACCCAATTAAAGGTAATCATAAATGGTTGAAGGCAACAGGGAGGTTAGGACCGGGATTTACCTGTCCCGCCAAGAGATTGCAGGATGATGAGGTACAGAAGGATCTGGGGGTCATAGCATCATAGACTTTACAGTGCAGAAGGAAAGAGCACCCCACTTAATTCGCCCACATCCACCTATCCAGTAACCCCACCGAACACTAAGGGCAATTTTGAGCACTGAGGGCAATTGAGCATGGCCAATCCACCTAACCTGCAGATCTTTGGACTGTGGGAGGAAACCGGAGCACCCGGAGGAAATCCAGGCAGACACGGGGAGAACGTGCAGACTCCGCACAGACAGTGAGTGACCCAAGCTGGGAATCGAACCTTGGACCCAGGAGCTGTGAAGCAATTGAGCTAACCACTATGATACTGTCCTGGTACATGAATCAGAAATAGTGAGCACGCATGTACAGCAAGCGATTAGGAAGGTAAATGGCATTTAGTGCATTGGAAATGGAACACAAAAGTAGGAAGGTTTTCCTGCAGCTGTCCAGGCCGTTGGTGCGAGCACATCAGGAATGGGCTGTCCAGCCCATTGTCAGGATGAAGGGCTCATCCTGTGAGGTAAGTCCTCAGGGTCAGCCACAGGGCAGCCAGTGGCGCCTGGGAGGAAGTGGCAGCGGCCGTCAGCTCAGGCAGCGTCAGGGCAGCACGGTGGCACAGTGGTTAGCATTGCTGCCTACGGCGCTGAGGACCCGGGTTTAAATCCCAGCCCCGGGTCACTGTCCGTGTGGAATTTGCGCGTTCTCCCCGTGTCTGCGTGGGTTTCACCCCTACAACCCAAAGGTGTGCAGGATAGGTAGATTGGTCAGGCTACATTCCCCTTAATTGGAAAAAATGATTGGGTACTCTAAATTTATTTGCAAAAAGCTCAGGGAGCGTCACCAGGAGGACTGGCACCTAGTGCCGTAAGATGATCAGTGACCTCCACCGGACCCCCCCCCCCCCCCCCCCCCCCCTCCCCGGAATGCGCCTGGCCCTGCCCCTCTCAGAACCGTTCTGTGCCCCAGACCATCCGTGTCCAGCAGTGCCACCCATGCTGCCCCAACCCCCATACTCCCCACCTCCTTCCTATCCCCCAATATCCCCCATCTACCCCATCCCCCATCTCCACATTCCCCCGTCCCCCCATATTCCCCACCTCCCCCTGTATACACCCTCATGTCCCCGCCCATCCAACCCCCACCCCCAACAATGATGCCTGCAGCTCGCAATACCCCATCTGTTCCCCCGCAGGAGAAGTTGGACCACCACAAACGGGAGAGGGCCCAGACGGGTGGCGGGTGCCGGACTTCAGAGTCCTCAACCCCGACGAGGAATGGGCGCTGGAGGTCGCGATTTAATAGATCTGTCACTGATGTAGAGGTTGGCGTGCGCCGCAGAGGTGTGGATCCACCGGCGCCCCCCCCCCCCCCCCCCCCCCACCCCCCCCCCCCCCCCCCCCCCCCCCACCCAGGTGACCTGTCACATGTGAGTTATTAATACAGACTGACCGCCCATTGACCACATGTCCATTCTCCGGCAGAATCCTCATCATGACAGTGTCAGCTCGTTCGGGGCGGTCCCCCCCTGCCTCCCATGACAGCACTGTATTGGCAGTACCGCTGTCACCCCACCCTCCCCCGGTGCCGGGACACACACCTCGGAGGGCAACAGTAGTGGAGAGGCTTCTGGAGCACAATCTGGTGAGCAGCAAACAGTTGCCGGTGCACATCAGGTGGAGGCAGGAACGCTCGGGCGAGACAGCTGTCGGAGGTCTGCTGGATCCCAGGGCCCAACTGGGGCCCAGTCAGGTGCTGGACTCTGGACCAGGCTGATGCAGATGTTAGGATGCGGCCAAGAGATTCAGCGGGGTCTATCAGCGACAGTCCAGCATGTCCATAGCCGATTGGACGAGTCGCAGAGATACGGATGCAGGAGATGGTGCCACCGATGGGACCGAGGCCAACACTGTGAGGGTGGAGACCGCAGTGGAGAGCCTGGTGCACGATGTTGGCAACATGAGTGGTGGTGTCCAAGGTGTAGCTCAGTCGGTGACGGCCATGGCTGAGAGCCTTGACAGCATGTCGCGGTCACTGAGGGACATGTCCCAGTCAGAGGTAGGCATTGCCGGGGAGCTCCAGAGCATGCCGCAGGCACTGAGGAGCACCGTTGAGGGTGCCTACACTGTGGTGCAGACATTGGGGAGTCGCCAGGGCTGGCAGAGGTGGATGACGCAGGGGAAGCCAGGGCTCGATCCAGCTGGCCCTCTGACCCAAGGTGAACCCCAGGGGCCTATGGCAGTGACCGGGAGGAGATGGTGCTGGATGCCAACCAGGAGCCACCCTATGGAGTGGTGATGGTGGCCACCAGCTCCCCTGAGGCCCACCCCCTTGACAATGATGCATCCCGGAGTCAGTGCCTGAAACAGGGTGGCACGACGGGCACATGCCACTGGCAAGTGGCTCAAGGCACTCCAGCCCCAGTCCAGAGGACAACCACTAGGGGCATCGAAGGCCATGGAACGCGGTAGGAGTTCCACCTGCTTCCACCTGTGATGTGCATTCTGGGGGCACACCTAGGCACAACGGTAGAGCATGGAAGGCTAAGCAGGTCGGGGATCACTGAGAGAGCGCTGGGGGGAAGGGGGTGAGGGTGAATTGAGGGGAAGGGAAGGGGGGAGAGGTTGGGCGAGCATGGCGGCACCATCGCGGGATTGGCGCAGTTGGGGAGACATGTGTCTCGAATGTTTAAAAGTTGACCTTGATCAACATGACACTTTCTCTGGTGCTTTCCTCCGCAATGCAGGCCAAACAGCAATCCCATGCCCCAGCTCCCTGGACCTGGAGGTTCTGGATGCCTCTTCCCCCTCCTCCCAGGCCGGGATGTCTGACTGCCCCAGGATTTAGTTGGCATGCACATTCCCTGGGAAACGGGCGCACACGTGCATGGTCTTCATGTGGTGGTCGCACATGAGCTGGATCTTCATGGAGTGGAACCCCTTCCTGTTGATGTAGGGCACTCTCAGACGGCCCAGTAAGTGCAAGGCAACATGGGTGCCATCCACTACCCCCTCATTCTGGGGCATCCCGTTGATGGTGGAAAATCCTGCTGCCCGGGCATCCTGGTCCATGTAAAAGTTTATATAATTCACTGCCCAGGCAAACAGGGCACCTGTTGGCTGTAGCTTGTGAGATGCCGCACAAGTCCCCACTCGAGCCTTGGAATGATCCTGAGGTGTAGAGGCTCAGGGCTGCAGTGACGTTGACAGCCACCGGGAGCAGATACCCTCCACCTCCACGTGGTGCCAAGTCCCCTTGTTGAGGTGGAGCCTCCTGTGGCACACGCTGTCCGCCATCTGATCACGAGAGGCCGTCAGATAGAGGGTAGCTCTCGTTAATTGAATGGAGATTGGGCTTGAATGGTAATTATTAGTTTCTCGCCAAGCTATAGCGGGATCCTGATTTTGCCAACGAGTCTGGGCCGGTTAGATCGCAAACACATCGGTGCCCAGCGCAGTTTTTGATTTTAACTTCTCCTACGATCTAACAGCCTCATCGCGCTGTCGCTTAAATGCAACACGGCCATTAAATCGCGACCATAGGATCCTGAGGGGACTTGATTGGGTGGATACTGGGAGGATATTTCCTCTTGTTGGGGAGACTGAACTGGGGGACGCAATTTAAGAATCTCCCTTTTAAGTCAGATGAGGACTTCTCCCAGAAGTTTGTTAGTCTGTGGAATTCTCTACACCAGAGAGCAGTGGGGGTTGGGTCATTACATTTAGTCAAGGTTGGGTTGGATAGATTAAAGATAGACAAGGGAATCATAGGCTCAGAGGGCAGACAGGAAAGTGAAGGAATTGAGACCACACTCAGATCAGCCATGATCTTATTGATGTGGAAATGCCGGCGTTGGCTGGGGTGGGCACAGTAAAAAGTCTCACAACACCAGGTTAAAGTCCAACAGGTCTGTTCCGAATCACTCGCTTTCGGAGCGCAGGTCCTTGACCTGATGAAGGAACTGTACTCTGAAAGCTAGTGATTCGAAATAAACCTGTTGGATTTTAACCTGGTTGTAAGACTGCTTGCTATGATCTTATTGAGTGGTGGAGCAGGCTTGACAGGGTTAATGGCCTACTCCTGCTCCGAAGGCCTTTGTTACAATCACTGGAACTCGCTGCGGGGCCGATGAATGATCAAAATCTTCCCTCACCTTGGAGGGACCGTGAAACAGCACCAGCATAAAGGGTTGGAAAATTCCAGCCTCTGCTTCTAAATCACTATCCTACAGTTAACATATTTTTGGTTTGGTTTTTTGATGTTCTCTCTGGATTTTTTAAATCAACAACAGATTTCACTGTCAGAATTCTCCGACCTCCCCGGGGGATCGGAGTATCGCCCGGGGCCGGCGTCAATCCCGCCCCCGCTGTGGCCCGAATTCTCTGCCACCCGGGAATTGGCGGGGGCGGGAATCGCACCGCGCCGGTCGGCGGGTCCCCTGCGGCGATTCTCCGGCCCACGATGGACCGAAGTCCCGCCGCTGACAGGCCAATCCCGCCGGCGGGAATCAAAGCACGTCTGGTGCCGGCGGGATTGGCGGCGCGGGCGGGCCCCGGGATCTTGGGGGCGGTGTGGGGCGATCTGGCCCCCACGGTGGCCTGGTCCGCGATCGGGGCCCACCGATCGGCGGGCGGGCCTGTGCCGTGGGGGCACTCTTTTTCTTCCGCCCCGCCATGGCCGGAGTGGTTCATGCCACTCCGTCCCTCCGAGACCCCCCGCCCCGCCGGGTAGGGGAGCATCCCGGCCCACGTGTTTTAGCGTCTGGTCCAGAGTTTACAGTTCTGGCTTGCCATTTAAAAGTTGCTGAAGGTGTGAAGGTGTGGGGCTGGTTTAGGACAGTGGGCTAAACAGGTGGCTTGTGATGCAGAACAATGCCAGCAGTGCAGGTTCAATTCCCGTACCGGCCTTCCTGAACAGGCGCTGGAATGTGGCGACTTGGGGCTTTACACAGTAGCTGCATTGAAGCCTACTTGTGACAATAAGCAATTATTATTAACTGGAAGTGTTGTAGTGAGGGGTACAGCACTGGGGACTTCAGTGAACAGGGAAAGCAACTGTGCATCTCTTTAAGTTAGAGTGGGTGAACACAATGCCAAAGCAGTGAGATAAAGAGAGGGAAAGAAAGATTGGATTAAGAGAGAGAGATAAAAACACAGCAGGGGAGGTAAAACAAATGAAAAAGTTGCATTTACCATTTTTTAAATCTCCAGAAACAATTAATACCTGAAAAGAAATCCACATTTTAATGGTTCAATTTCAGTGTCAGTGAGGTTGGATGACAGGACATAACACTTATCAAATGATTAACAGAGGGCTTAGACTTGAAATGACTTGACTTTCTGTGACAACATTTTTCCCATCTAATGTGTGAATATAAAACTTCATGATGTTCAATATGTTTCAGTTGTGAGACAGGCAGCGCTCTGTTGTTTTGTCAAATCTCTCGATAGAGCTGTAGGTTTTGGCATGTGGTTCTCTGATTGAAGCAAAGTGAATCATGCAATAACGAGGGCATCCTGGCCTGCAACTTGTGCCACTGATGGTGCATTGCCTGTGTCTGGGCACTGGGCATATTGGCTTGGGAAAGGACACAGTGATTGGACTGCCTTCCCTTGGCAGGATTTATGAAGACCCTGCTCGTAGCAATTCTCCAATGCTTTGAGCTGCCGACTGCAGGTTTTCCAAGTTTCCGAATGCTATGGGAGCTGGTCAGGTCATGTTGTTTGTGTGCCTGACATCAGAGTCCAAAATCAACTGTTCTGCACAGAACTCGGTTGTGACAGAAGGGCAGGAGGACAGCAGGAACACTTTAGGAATGTCCTCAAAGCATCCCTGAAGAGGTCAAACTTCCTCAGCAACTCATGGGAGTCCCTGGCCTGTGACCGACCAGAATGGAGAAGGCTCATTCGGAAAAGCACCAAACTCATCGAGAGACTTGCAGGGATGTGTAGAGGTGAGATCAAGGCATTGGAGGGAGCGCACAAACATCCAACTCAAACCTTAACCCGCCAAGAACCATGTGTCCCGCATGTGGCAGAGTCCACAGATCACACATTGGATTCATCAACCATCTCAGAACTCATTGGAGTGGAGTAGAGGCAAGTCACGATCCCAAAGAATTGAAGCACTGCATCACCTTCCACCTCGCCCTCGTAATTCTTTGAAATTTACTGCACTCTACACCTTATTCCTCCTGCTGCTCCAAACTCTGTACAGGGCACAGCACAGCACCACCATCCTGGAAACCCTGCACTGTGCGTAATTGTTATGGGCCAGGGCTTAGAAACTCCAAAGTGCATGATGAAGCTCACCTGACCTATAACTTTTATGTTGAATTTGGTTAGGATGAGCACAGGAGCCTTCACTTCAGGTGTGATTCATCAGACGTTCTAGGCACTTTTATCAAAACAAAGTTTATTATAAGAATGTAGTTATATATAAAACACTTAGCAAGAATTTGTTATCAATTACAAACATGAAAAAAAATCAACACTACAGTAACCTATGTATCTAACTCTTAATGAATTCCCTTAGCTGTTCCAATTCAATACAAAATCCAATAAACTGAAACCCCTTTCAAGGGAGTGGCCCAGCATACTGTAATCTCACTTGAATGGGACTGGTCCTTTTCCAGTTTCCAACCAGCAGGTTCCAGAAAGCAACTCTGTCTTTAAAGTTACCAAGGTAGTTTGCCACACCCAATGTGCTCTCAGTTCACTGGAACAGCGCTAAAATAAAACAGAGGAAACAAGGAAACTTCCTGCAGTTTAACACAGTTGCTTCTTCTTCTGCAGTCCAACTAAACAAACCGAAAATTAAACCACAACACTAAACCCCCCTCTGACCTGACAGCCACAGCCCAGCTCCACCCACAAATGACATCACTGAAGCCACGCGACAAGCCATGTGGTAAAACAAAACCTTTCTTAAAGGTACACTCACATGGAGATGGTGCCTGCAGCTCTGCCCTGGCACCAGTAACACATCTCCAGGCACTTTGGTTTGTTCAATGATACATTGTTCAGTTATGATACGGTTTTCATTGTCGTGTCCCTGGATCTCATTGGTTAGGCTCCTCACGGGTGTCATCGGCTTCATGTCCAGTTGGTATTCCTTTCCTTCAGGCAGTCAGCTGCCAACTCTGCTTCCAAGTGTGAGGAAATCAGCAAGGGCCAAATATTACAGTGTGAAGGACATTGTGGTAAATGCTGGGAATCCGGCGCATACACCATGTGGGGCAGCATGGTAGCACAGCGGTTAGCACAGTTACTTCACAGCTTCCCGTAACAGCCTCCCCGAACAGACGCCGGAATGTGGCGACTAGGGGCTTTTCACAGTAACTTCATTTGAAGCCGACTTGTGACAATAAGCGATTTTCATTTTTTCATTCAGAGTCCCAGGGTCTATTCGTCGATTGGGTCACTGTCTGTGTGGAGTCTGCACGTTCTCCCCTTGTCTGGGTGGGTTTCCTCCGGGTGCTGCGGTTTCCTCCCACAGTCCAAAGATGTGTAGATTAGGTGGATTGACCATGATAAATTGCCCTTAGTGTTCAAAAAGGTTGGGTGGGGTTACTGGGTTACCGGGATAGGGTGGAGGTGTGGGCTTAAGTGGGGTGCTTTTTCCAAGGGCCGGTGCAGACTCGATGGGCCAAGTGGCCTCCTTCTGCACTGTAAATTCTATAAACACCTGTGCAAAGATCTTTCCGTGGTTGCAGACTAGCTGAACATTGCTAGAACAGAAATCCTCTTGGGCGATGTATGGGTATCGTAGATGCCACATGCGTGCAGGCGATGACCCTACACCTCCAGGAAGCCACAGAGCCACAAACCTGGGCATCCGCTCATTCTGCCTCAGCCAATGCTGGTCAAGTCCAAATAATTGCTGGCCTTGGCAAACAGCCCGCTTGTTGAATGCATTTGTGATTGGCCGATTGCAAAGTCGTGCAAATGTCCCTGGCAAAGCCCTGGAGCAATCCAAAGGTTAAAGAGGTGGAGGGCGGTAATCACTTCGACATCGACATCGATGGCCATCCATGCCAGTTGCCAGCAGGCCAATGAGCAGCACGGTAGCACAGTGGTTAGCATACATGCTTCACAGCTCCAGGGTCCCAGGTTCGATTCCCGGCTGGGTCACTGTCTGTGTGGAGTCTGCACGTCCTCCCTGTGTGTGCGTGGGTTTCCTCCGGGTGCTCTGGTTTTCTCCCACAGTCCAAAGATGTGCAGGTTAGGTGGCTTGGCCATGATAAATTGCCCTTTGTGTCCAAAAAGGTTGGGTGGGGTTACTGGGTTACGGGGGTAGAGTGATGGTGTGGGCTTGGGTAGGATGCTCTTTCCAAGGGCCGGTGCAGACTCGATGGGCTGAATAGCCTCCTTCTGCACTGTAAATTCTATGATTTCAACCTCTGATTTTATTCAGTTAGGCCTCAAATATCTGCCAGCCCTTGACACAACACCCTGAACCTCCTGAGATACTGTACTCTGACCCAAGCCTACCCTCTGCCTGTTTACCCTGTTTGGCCTGGTATGTGAGTGTTCCTTTAAGAAAGGTTTTGCTTTACCACATGGCTTGTAGCACGGCTTCAGTGACGTCATTTGTGGGTGGGGCTGGCCTGTGGATGTCAGATGAGAGGGGGCTTAGTTTTTTGGTTTCATTTTCGGGTTGTTCGTTTGGACTGCTGCGAGTTTCCTTGTTTCCTCTGTTTTATTTTAAAGCTTTTCCAGTGAACTGAAAGCACATTGGGTGCGGAAAACTGCGTTGTTAATCTTGAAGCTTAAAGAATTGTTTTCCGGAAGGAGTTTAGAATCTGCTGATTGGAAACTGGATCAGAATCTCAGGGAAAGGACCAGTCCCGTTCAAGTGATATTACAGTGTGCTGGGCCACGCCCTTGAAAGGGGTTTTTGTTTTATTGGATTTTGTATTGAATTGGAACAGCTCAGGGGGAATTCATTATGAGTTATATACATAGATTACTGTAGCTGTTGTATTTTTTTTCATGTTTGTAATTGATAACAAATTCTTGCTCAGTGTTTTATATATAACTACATTCTTATAATAAACTTTGTTTTAATAAAAACTCATTGGAAGTCTGATGAATCACACCTGAAGTGAAGGCTCCTGTGCTCATCCCAGCCAAATTCAACATAAAAGTTATAGGTCAGGTGAGCTTCATTATACACTTTGGAGTTTCTAAGCCCTGGCCCATAACAGGCCTGTCATGTGAACTGCACCTCCCTCCTGCTCCCCTCTCTCTTGCCAAGCTGGATGTCTATGAATTACAGGTCCTGCTACTCCTATTGCTGGTCTGGGTCCCCATCTGAGGTCCAGAGTAACTCGGTCAGCGGCATGTCTGTTGACCAGCTGATTGAACATTCCTGCTCAAAGCTTGCACCTCAGAAAATCTACCATTGGAAAAAAAAAGCACGTTGAAGGAGGCTAACCAAATCAATTATCGCCTCATTATCATCATCACTCCTCTCCTGTGCCTGGTCCTCTGGCAATCTGGGTCAATAATAAAAAGAGAAACTTGCATTTCTGCCGCACCTTTCACAGCCATGGGGTGTCCCAAAGGGCTTCACAGCCAATGAAGGGTATTCGCTTCTGCAATGGAGGAAAGAGGACAGGCAATTGGCACAGGACAAACTGGCACAGGGCAAGCTGGCACAGGGCAAGCTGGCACAGGGCAAGCTGGCACAGGGCAAGCTGCCACAGGACAAGCTGGCACAGGGCAAGCTGGCACAGGGCAAGCTGCCACAGGACAAGCTGCCACAGGACAAGCTGGCACAGGGCAAGCTGGCACAGGGCAAGCTGGCACAGGGCAAGCTGGCACAGGGCAAGCTGGCACAGGACAAGCTGGCACAGGGCAAGCTGGCACAGGACAAGCTGGCACAGGGCAAGCTGCCACAGGACAAGCTGCCACAGGACAAGCTGGCACAGGGCAAGCTGGCACAGGGCAAGCTGCCACAGGACAAGCTGCCACAGGACAAGCTGGCACAGGGCAAGCTGGCACAGGGCAAGCTGGCACAGGGCAAGGTGGCACAGGGCAAGCTGCCACAGGACAAGCTGGCACAGGGCAAGCTGGCACAGGGCAAGCTGGCACAGGGCAAGGTGGCACAGGGCAAGCTGGCACAGGGCAAGCTGGCACAGGGCAAGCTGGCACAGGGCAAGCTGGCACAAGCAGCAATGTGATAATCAGCAGGTAATCGGGCTGGATTCTCCGCTGCTCCCGCCATTCGCTGCCGGCGGGATTCTCTCCTCCCCGCCGTTTGTCAATGGAATTTCCCACTGAAGACACCCCACTCCGCCGTGAGACCCGTGGGCGGAGCTGCGCAGCCAGCGGGAAAAGAGAATCCAAACGGTCAGAGGATTCCGGTCCAGCTTTTACGGGGCATGGATTGAGGGATAACTGTTGGTCAGGACACTGGGGAGAATGTTCCTGCTCCTTTTCAAAATGGTGTCACGGGGATCTGCGCCCAGCCGACAGGTTAATGTTCCACCCGGAACACCGCTCCTCCAACAGCGCAGGACTCCGCTAAACTGGAGTGATGGGACAACCTTGACCTTTGAACTCAAACCCTAGAACGGATAACCATCTGACTCATAGATGAGGGTCTGGCTTCTCCTCCGCCGGCAGCAGAGATTCCGATGCGGCGGAGGAGCCAGCGTTGATCCGTTTCTGATGCTCTGGCCCCTAACCTGCCTTTTAAAATCCTTCCGTGGTGTCATCCCCCCCCCCCCCTCTCTCTGGAATCTCCCCAGCCCCACAACCACAGTATCACAGAATTGTTACGGAGCAGAAGGAGGCCATTCGGCCAATCGTGTCTGCACCGGCTCTCCAAACGAGCCGGGTGACTTCGCACCGTTCCCCTGCCTTTTTGTCCGTCCCCTCCATTCAAATAATCCCCCTGGAATATCGGCGCTCCTCTAATCCTGTCTGCTTGCGCGTTCTCGTTGTCCGTCACTCCACAAGTGGCAGCCTTTTAGCGGCCTGGGCCTCAAGGTCTGGAATTCCCTCCCTACACCTCTCTCCGTCTCTCCACCTCACTGTAATCCTTCAAGACTCTCCTCGAATCCTGTCTCGTTGATCTGCCCCTTTGCCTCCTTGTGTGGTCTGGTGTGGTACTTTGTTTTACAATGATACTGTGAAGCTCCGCGGGGCGTTTTACCCTGTTCAAGGTGCTGGAAGAATATAAGTTGTTGTTGTACCAGCACAATCGTGCCAACGCAGACAGCTACACCGACCACCGGAGCCTGCCAGCATCTATCTGTCAGCATCCACTGGGAGAGATTTGTCTCCGGATAGATGCCGGCGGACCTGCTCAGCTTTCCCGGCGCTCCTTGTTCTTGTTTCAGATTCCGGCATCCGCAGCATTGTGCTTATTTTGCACAGCCCGTCGAGTTGGGATTAGAGTGTGGATGCCCCCACCTAGTGGCCAACCGTTTACACTGCAGCAGTTGGGCTGTCGCCTCATCACAATGCAGCCGACAGTTGCACAAGGGCAAGAGGTCAGAGTTGAAGGGAGCGCATTAATAAATGTAGTCTTGACTATGGTAAGAAAAAGGTTTGGTTATCGCACCTCATGATTTCAGGATGTCCCAAAGGGCCTTGCAGCCAGTGAAGTGTAGTCTCTTGTTGAGAACATAGGCAGCCAGCCTGCACACAGTAAGACCCCACAAACAGCAATGTGGTGGCCACCAGATCGCCTGCTTTCCACCGAGAACTGAGGGATGAATGTTAACCAGGACTTTGGAGAAAACTCCCCCGTTTTAGAACATAGAACAGTACAGCACAGAACAGGCCCTTCGGCCCTCAATGTTGTGCCGAGCCATGATCACCCTACTCAAACCCACGTATCCACCCATACCCGTAACCCAACAACCCCCCCCTTAACCTTACTTTTATTAGGACACTACGGGCAATTTAGCATGGCCAATCCACCTAACTCGCACATCTTTGGACTGTGGGAGGAAACCGGAGCACCCGGAGGAAACCCACGCACACAGGGGGAGGACGTGCAGACTCCACACAGACAGTGACCCAGCCGGGAATCGAACCTGGGACCCTGGAGCTGTGAAGCATTTATGCTAACCACCATGCTACCCTGCTGCCCCAGGTAATGGATTGGATTGGATTGGATTTGTTCATTGTCTCGTGTACCGAGGTACAGTGAAAAGTATTTTTCTGTGAGCAGCTCAACAGATCATTCAGTACATGGGAAGAAAAGGGAATTAAAGAAAATACAAGAAAATACATAATAAGGCAATACAAGATATACAATGTAACTACATAAGCATTGGCATCGGATGAAGCGTACAGGGTGTAGTGTTAATGAGGTCAGACCACAGGAGGGTCATTTAGGAGTCTGGTGACGGTGGGGAAGAAGCTGTTTTTGAGTCTGTTCGTGCGTGTTCTCAGACTTCTGTATCTCCTGCCCGATGGAAGAAGTTGGCAAGGCATCATTTCCCTCCACCTTGGCTGCAGCCTCTCTCACCTGTACGACTGGTCAGTAGAACATATATATTGGAATTTCCGACATAACTGAGAAAGTTTACGTTGACCACGTTTAACAATGGCTAAATCCGGAAATTAGATATTACGTTGCTGGAAAACTGCTGTGAGTGAAAACAGGGAAAAATTTCACTTATTATTCTCTGAACACTTGTTGGAAAAATACTGGAATGGGGAAAGAAATTGCTATTTGACTGGAGTGAGGAGCTTGGAAATCATATTTGAAAATCACCACGAACGGGTCCCTCCAAGTGGGAAAAAAGCCTAAAAATGGGAAAATAAGAAAACTGGTCCCGGCTGTTTTTTACCTTCTGGCTGGCAATGCTCATTATTGCTGAGGGAGCTGCCAGGATTTCCTGGGTGATTGGTGAATTGACAGAAGTCACTGTGAACAAACTTGTGGTAAAGATTTGCCTGGCTGCATTTTCAGGCTCACTGAAGCGAGAGGTCCCAAAATCGATGGAGCTTTGTCGCTGGGGCCTTGTCAAACAGCAAGTCTCACCCCGGTCTCACTCAACCCTGCCTTTCAGTGGACCTCCGGTGGCGTTATGTAGGGGGGGACGACGCGCACGAGGTGTCTCCCACTGGAGTACTGTATTTTTTTGCCCCTATTCTCAGTACCACGGAGTGTGTACTCTCGAAAACCCACAGACTTATTGCAGTAAAGATTTCGGGCGGGTTTCTCCGTCGGCTGACACTGGAATCACAAAACGCGATTGGGCGAAGAATCGGTTCCGACACCGAAAAAGCGGCGGGCGCTGATTTCACGCCAAATCGCAATTCTCCGTTGACTCGACAGTTGCGTCAATGCGTTCCAGAATGCACATACAGTATACACCGTTTGCACATCATTATCATAGAATCATAGAGTTTGCAGTGACAAAGGAGACCATTCAGCCCATCAAGTCTGCACCGGCCCTCGGAAGGAGCACCCTACTTAAGCCCACACATCCACACTATCCTCGTAACCCAGCAACCCCACCTAACTTTGGACACTAAGGGCAATTTAAAACGGCCAATCCATCTAACCTGCACATCTTTGGACTGTGGGAGGAAACCGGAGCACCCGGAGGAATCCCACGCATACACGGGGAGAACGTGCTAACTCCACACAGTCACCCGAGGCTGGAATTGAACCCGGGTCCCTGGAGCTGTGAAGCAGCAGTGCTAACCACTGTGCTACCGTGCCGCCCCACGCGGGCCCGACCCGGCATTCTCTGGTGCCTCCACGATTCTCCGCCTCCGATGGGTCAAATTCACGATGGCGTGTTTCAATTGTGCTTTTAAAAATCGTGGTTGCTGAGGGAGGGAGAGGGGGTACGGAAAATGTCCAACATAGTTTACTGACAGTTGTGCCGCTGGCTGGGGGGCTTCGGCCAGGACCGGGGGGAGTAGCGGCGGGTGGCCAGGAGGTGGGCTGTGGGATAGGGATGGATGGGCACAGAGCACCATTGCCGCGGCCTGCACGTCAGACTGCAAGTCACGCACTGTGAACTTAGTGCCACAGGTCCTATGCCCCCTAGGTTCCCTCTGGCCCCATCCAGCCCATCAGCAGGATGGGCGTGCTCCAGCGAAATCAGCGTCACCTTGTTGGCTGGGATGAGTGTGTGTGGGGAGTGTAATGTGTGTGTGCGGCTGGGATGAGTGTGTGCGGCTGGGATGAGTGTGTGTGGGGAGTGTAATGTGTTTGTGCGGCTGCAGCTTGTCAGCCTCCCGAGTGTCAATCACCGACCCGGTTAATCCCACACCGTTTCTCGTTGGAATCAATAGTGTTCCACGTGGCGCCAGTGCTAGCCCCTCCACAGGCGCTGAATTGGTCCAGGATTGGTGCCAGTTCTGCTGTTGTGGAAGTAAACGAATCCTGCCCCGGCATCAACATGTCACAGAAACAGAGAATCCAGTTGGATGTATTGTCGACCGACAGGGCGGTGAGCCAGTTGCGACGCTCAAGAGGCAAGATTTACCAATATGGGGGAGAAGGCCAGTCGTCTTTTGGCTCACCAGCTTAAAAGGCAGGCGGCCTCCTGGGAGATCGCACAAATACGCAATTCGACAGGTAACCTCAGAAATCTTTTGAGTACATGTCCACTGCCATGGCAGAACAGAACCGAGTCAATCCCGCCTTTCACATTATGGTGTCTACTCCCTAAGTTGTATGACTGAAATGTCCAAAAGAGTCAAGGAAAAGAAGGTGAAGAGCAGACGTTCGTCAACGCAGTGTGCGATCTCTCAGAGTTCATCGACAGGCAAAATGGCAGAGTTAGTTTCTGGTGCTCCATCTACTCCGCTAAAGGCCGAGGTGCTTCCGCGTACCAGATGAGAGAATTTGAAAAGCACCAACGTATTGTGTTGGAGGACCTCAGGAAATCAATCGAAGAAACCTTGGCCCCAATTCGAGCGGCTCTGGGGAAAACTGTGGAATCTCAGGGAGCAACGATCAAAGATATGAAAGTGGCCTTCCTGTGCCACAGCGATCGGATAGCCTTGCTGGAAGCGGAGCTGTCTACATTGGTCGAGGCGAATAAATCGTTGAGGGCCAAGATGAATGAGCTGGAAAATAGGTCCAGGAGGTAGAATATTCAAATTGTGGGGCTATCAGAGGGGATGGAAGGCCAACACACACGAGTACTTCTCATGTTCTGTAACGCTGGGTGGCCTTGGCTTCGTCCCCTTTCATGATGCAGATGCGTGGACGGGCGGGATAGATACTTGCCATTTCTTGCACTCAAGCGATAAAGGTTTTTTCTTTTTTTCGCATGTTCATCAGGTGTATTCGCTGGTTGATTTTTCTTGTTGTAGATAGGTGTCTCCTCCCTCAGTGGTGGTGGCTGAGTACTCAGTGATTGTTATTTCACACCAAGCCCCACACTTTGTTGATTTGATGCTAGAATCTGGTCCTAACCAAAGTCCAGCATGGAGGTTGGATACAACACAATTAGCAGATGAGAATTTCTTTGAGCCATGGCTGACTATATAAAATTTAACCGAATCAATCCCGCCTTCCACATTATGGGAGGCCCTTAAGGTGGTCCTTAGGGGGGATATTATTTCCTATCAAGGGCATTTGGTGATGACAGCGAGAGTGGAGCAGCAGAGGCTGGTGGACACCATTCTTCAGGTGGAGCACCGGTACTTGCTTGATCCGACCCCGGATTGCTGGCAAGTAGGAAAAAACAGCAAACACAGTTCGATCTATTGTCGACCGGTGGGGCGGTGAGCCAGTTGCGATGCTCAAAAGACGTGCAGGTTAGGTGGATTGGCCATGATAAATTGCTCTTAGTGTCCAAAAAAGGAGGGGTTATTGGGTTACGGGGCTAGGGTGGAAGTGAGGGCTTAAGTGGGTCGGTGCAGACTCGATGGGACGAATGGCCTCCTTCTGCACTGTATGTTCTATGTTCTTAAAACTCAAGGGGCAAGTTTTCCGAATATGGGGGAGAAGGCCAGTTGTCTTTTGGCTCACCAGGATAAAGGGCAGGCGGCCTCCTGGGAGATCGCACAAGTACGCAATTCGACAGGTAACCTCCCCTTTCTGCTCTTCCTCAGGTTAATGCGGCTTTTAAATCTTTTTACCGTGACCGTTACCGCCGGCTAACTATCCGCATATATTCTGTTCCTGTCCTAAGTTGATAGGCTTCTGGGCCTCTATCTGTAATGTCGGAGATACACCATGTCCGCTGGTGGCCATATTCAGGGTGTCAGATTTGCCATTGGCTCGGTCTGGGGTGAAGGCGGCTGTGCTTGCCTTTGCCTCATTGTTCGCCCGGAGACGTGTTCTGTTTGGGTGGAGGTCTCCTACACCGCCTGGTGCCTTGGCTTGGCTGGGTGATCTCATATCATTTCTGCATTTGGAGAAGGTCAGGCAGGTCAGTGAAGAGGTTCGACCGAAGGTGGTGACCATTCATTTCCTTTTTTAAAAATAAATTCAGTGTACCCAATTCATTTTTTCCAATTAAGGGGCAATTTAGCGTGCCCAATCCTGCATACTTTGGGTTGTGGGGGCGAAACTCACGCAAACACGGGGAAAATGTGCAAACTCCGCACGGACAGTGACCCAGAGCCGGGATGGCACCTGGGACCTCGGCACCATGAGCCGATGGCACCTGTGCTATCCTGCTGCCCTTTCATTTCCTTTTTTAAGGGGTTCGTCACCGTCAGCTGTGAGGGGGTTCAGGTTAGTTATTGTTAATTAGGTGTTGAGTATATTTTTGCCTTTTTGTTTTTTTCCTTTTCTATTGCATATATCTATTTGATTGTCTGGGGTTATTTTGATTAATCTGAAAAATTTTCAATTAACATATCTTAAAAAATATATTTTCATCTGTATGAAATTGTGCTTTGGAAACCTGGGTTCTGTCTAAGTTCTAAGTGTTTTTTCTCAGTGAATCGCCCAGATAGCTCACAGCTCCTCCATTTAATCTTGTTTCTCATGCAACCCGAGTCTAAATTATTGAAGGCCGATCGTCTGACAAGCTAAGGTAAGACTTGGATTGTTGCTGGTATAGACTTTTCCTAAACCAAGGGTTGGAAATAAATCTTTTTTAACTCTCCTTTCTGGGCTCCTCCTTAAATACCATATTGGCGATGAGGATAAAGTGCTGCTAGCCATTTGGAGTACAGCCACCCTCTCCGTGAAGGAATAAGGTTTGCGCCGTTTAGAAAATGCTGCTCTTTGGCCGACTTGATGCATTTCATAGGGGGGAGAGGACTGGGCTCAGTACGCATAACGTATGCGTTATTTTTTTTTAAAGGCAAACCCTATCATTGGGGATGACCGCCTGTGGGACCCTCACCTTCAGCGTCATAAAGAGCCAAACCTGTCCCGCAGCCCCAGACTCCAAGACGTTCAAAGAGCTTGTGATTCTCGTGACAAACCATTACCACCCCAAACCATCGGCCATTGTGCAAAGATACTAATTTAACAAGGCCGTTGAGATCTCCCACTCATAGCCAGAGCCTTATACAGCCTCCGAGGTACATCCCTACTGTTCCTCGTCAATACTCTGACTGTCGAGGATATCATCTGCACAGTCGCCCATTGCATATAACAGCGCACTTACCTGCTCACTGCTTGCCTTTGTAGTGAGGCCTGGTGTGGTTTGACTTTTAGAAAATCTCTGATCCCAATTCAGCCATGCTTCTCCTTGGTTGGGACCTGTGACTTTCTCAAAACTTTCCAGTAAAGGAAACATAGGATTTTTTTCATAACTATTCTTTCACTCACTGCCACCATGCAATACTCTTGGTTTTGTTATACTAATCCAGAATATCTACTGAGCCTGGAGAGGTTTATAAAACAGTAGCTTTATTAAGACGCATCTTACTGTGCTGGTTGCATCTAACTCAAGGCTGTGTGAGAATGGGCACACCATGTAATGTTGTGTCACTTCCTGCGACGGTGTCCAGAGTATCTGATTAACATATTACACAGTTTGGGTTTTTTTATTCACTCAAGGGACATGGGCTTTGCTGGCAAGGTTATTATCCATTGCCCATTCCTAATCCTCGATTAGTGGTGGTGAGTTGCCTTCTTGAACCTTTGCACCGTCTAACAGGGGAGCGTTAATGATCCCAACTCCTGTGACTGATCCAGATGCAGAAACTCTGCAGTGGCCGTGACCCATGTTTGAAGTTGTTAAAGGACTTGGTGCATTGCACACTGTCCAGAACCTGTCTGTGGTTTCTGAGTAACTCTTGTATATTTTACTGTGCAAGTTATTTTGGGCTCTCAATAAGTGTCTGTCCTTTGCAGCTGTCCAGTTTATGCCGGTTTGCCTGAACCGCTCCCTGACTGGTGGCTGTGGGGTCTACTCTGCACAATTCCCAAAGGGGGTTCTTTAACTGGCCATGGGCTCTGAACTTGCATCGTCAAGGGGGCCGAATGCATGTTTTCAGTAGCTGCCTGGGAATGCAAAAAAAAAACAACTTGAATTTCTATCCCACATTTAACCTGGTACTATGTCACAAGGCACTTCACAAAAAGTGTTATCAGACAAACACTGAGCTCCATAAGGTAATATTACGACGGGTGACCTAAGCTTGAACTAAGAGGAGGTAGCCGAATCAGATTGCATGGTGGGAAATTTGGTCAAGTCACGATATTAAAAATGAATAATGATGGGAACGTACAGGTGTCCAAGACAAACCGCGGTGAACCACAAGAAAGTCATGAGTAAGAGAAAGGGGAAGGAACGTTGAAACTGGACAACTGCAGACATTTGCAGACTTTACTTCTGAGTTAAAACAAATTTGGTTTAACCTTTATCTTCATGCCTCCTGGATTCCTACACCAGACATCAGGAAGAACGATCTCAACCACTTGAGGGTCTTACACATACGTCATCGAACATTCTAGGAGACTATAGACATAGGTCTAAAAGTAGGAGCGATCGAAGCCTAAGGGATGTCAACCCTGGTGTTAAAACCTGCCTGAATACTATTGGCAGGGGATTATTGGGTATCCCATAACTCTTAGAGGGTATGAGCTCCCCCCATGAGGACATGGCGGGGAAATCCTTAGCAGTTTCACCTGCATAAATAGGGCTGGCCAGTACGGTACAAGCTAGAGTAGGAAGCAGTGGTGCTGTGTATGTAGTACTGTTAATAAAGTTACTTTCTTTTGACTCTACAAACTCGTGATGGGTTCTTTGTGGCCCTCACAAAACCTGGGAACAACCATCACAGAAGAAAATCCTGAGTAAGTGGCTCGGAGACCAGTTACATAGCCCCAGAGGAGGGCGTGGCTAGCTGGTCCGCGAGGGTGATACATGAATTTGATTCGTGAATTGAGTGACATTTATTAATACATTGCGTTAAAGCGTCTGTCTGACAAAATAGTCTATGTGGAATTTATCAAGTTTAATGTCTGTGTGGCATATTAGTACAAATAAAGAGGGTGGGATTCTCCATACCTGCGGCTAAGTACTGATGTGTTGGGTATGCTGGGTCTGCGAGGACTGCGTTTACCAGAGCAGTGAGAGAGACAGACTATCAACACTGGTAGAAGTACAACTCTATTTTATTTAACTATGAGCTGTTAAACATACTTGCACTGTGGGTTGACACTATGTTAGGTTGACTGGAGACCTGAGGCTAACCTGACCAGACTATACTGCTAGCACATGGTAGATGTTCGTGTTGCTGATCACGGGCTCTGGCTGTCTCAGAGGCTGCATCCCGAGAGAGCGGGAAACTAGTGCCCTCTGGCTTTATAGTGGCGTGTCCTGTCTGGTGATTGGCTGCTGTGTTCTGTGTGTTGATTGGTCTTTCAGTGTGCCTGTCAGTGTCTGTCTACGCACCATCATATGTATATTATGACATCTCCCCCTTTTTGAAAAAAGTTTGTGTACGTGGCAATAAATAGCATGTGAATGTGCCTGACTATGTGGATAGCATGTGAGCATATTTACATGACTATACAAAAAGCCTAACATATTTACATGGGAAGGTGTCTAGTGCAGATAGATTGTATGTAACAAAACACGGGATATAAATAACAGTATGTACAAACGAGTGAAGAACCAGGGTAACGAAACAATCAGTCCATGAATTTAGACAGTTCATAAATTCAGTCTCTGTGGTGGCGACGAATTCTGGTTGACCAGAGGAGCATTTGGCTCTGTTGAGGCGGAGGCCATGCTCGTGGATTCTCCGGAAGACATGTTGGAGGCGATCAATGTGTTCCTGCGAGGTGGTTGACCAGACAATGATGTCGTCTACGTATACCCGCACTCCTTCGATGCCCTCCATCATTTGCTCCATTATTCGGTGGAACACCTCCGAGGCTGAAATGATGCCAAAAGGCATCCGGTTGTAACAATACCGGCCAAATGGGGTGTTAAAGGTTCAGAGCTTCCAACTGGATGCATTAAGTTGTATCTGCCAGAACCCCTTGGAGGCGTCCAGCTTTGTGAAAAATTTGGCGCGAGCCACCTCGCAGGTGAGTTCTTCGCGCTTTGGGATGTTACGGTTCAGA
The DNA here is from genome assembly GCF_902713615.1 of Scyliorhinus canicula. NCBI lineage: Eukaryota > Metazoa > Chordata > Chondrichthyes > Carcharhiniformes > Scyliorhinidae > Scyliorhinus > Scyliorhinus canicula. The sequence goes on along the minus strand of NC_052155.1, from coordinate 182,571,091 downwards.
TCTTTGGGGTCGATGCAAATGCGTAGTTATCCTGATGGTTTCTTAACACACACCATGGAGCTGACCCAGTCGGTTGGTTTTGTTACTTTAGATATGGCGCCCTGGTCCTGGAGGTCCTGCAGCTGCTGCTTGAGGCGGTCCTTGAGGGGCGCCGGCACCCGGCGGGGTGCATGAATCACAGGCGTGGCATTTGGTTTTAAAATAATTTTATACGTGTATGGGAGTGTGCCCATGCCCCTGAAGACGCTGTGGTATCGAGTAATGATGTTCTTCAGTTATGTCTGAAAGTCGGCGTCCGGCGATGCTGAAGCCTCAGCGATTGACATGGAGTGAACCCTTTGAACGAGGTTTAGGATCTTGCACACCTGAGCACCGAGCAGGGAAGCTTTGGTGGACCCTACAATCTCGAAGGGCAGGGTGGCCTTTAAGGAAAGGTGCAACACCACAAACTGGCATGAGCCGCTGGCAGCAATGGCATTGCCATTGTAGTCGAGAAGCTGGCAGGCGGATGGAAGGATGGTCGACTTAACGTGGAGGTTGTCCAGGTCAGACCACGCAATGGGGTTGGCTGAAGTGACGGTGGCCGTGTCCTGTCTGGTGATTGGCTGCTGTGTTCTGTGTGTTGATTGGTCATTCAGTGTGTCAGTCAGTGTCTGTCTGTGCACCATCACATACTTGTGTGGATATTATGACAAGTACTGGCTCGAATGGAGAATCGCAAAGATTTATGCAAAAAAATCGGTGTGACCCCCCTCATCGATTCCGGTACCGGCACTGACGAAAACCCCTGCCTCCCACACTGAAAACAGCTGGAGAATGGTCGGGTCACGGGCCGCATATGCGCACAGCTGACGACCTGCAGCTGTACGACATTGCACTGGCTGTACACGGACCCGCCATCTGTGACCACAGCCCACCCTCTGGCAATCCCCCCGCCAGTCCCCTCGCCCTCGAAGAGGCCCCCCCTTCCCTCACCCCGAACAGTGGCACGGATCCCTGCCAAGTGTGGCGGTGCTGGACACAGTCTGCAGCCGGCACGCCGGGTTCACGGTTTGTGTAAGGACACGTGTCCCGCGCCGTTGGGAACCCGGCCCGTCGGGGAGCAGAGCATCGCAAGTGGGCCGGCTGATGAGGCATCAACGGCATTGCAACGGAGCCTGCCATTGGTTTGAAGGAGGCAGAGGATCACATGCCGCCGTCAAACCGGCACCGACCCCGATTGTGGCGTCGGAATCGATTCTCCGCCCGATCGCCGATTACGATAACCGCGTCGGGCAACGAAGAATCCCGCCCAGAGTCTTTCAGTGAATACTCTTTGCCCTTGTGTAGTTAGCTCAACATGTCAGTTGTAAACCCTCAATGAGTAGAGGGGGAAACAAGGTACATAAAGAGAGTCTTGAAGGAGGAGAGAGAAGTTGTGATGTGGAGAGGTTTAGGTGGGGGAATTTCAGAGATTAGGGCCCAGGCAGTTAATAACATGATTACCCGGGGAGGAGCAATTAAAATCAGCTACATGCTGGGTAATTAAACTGAACGGTTCTGGGGGCTGGAGGAGTTTAAAGAGATAGGGAGAGGACGAGGCCATGGAGGGATTTGAACACCAAAGTGAGAATTTTAAAACTGAGTCCTTGACAGACTGGATGCCAGGGTAGGTCAGCGAACTCAAGGACGGATTGTGATGGGACTTGGTGCAGGCTAGTACGTGGGCAACATTCTCAAAATGTATGAGTCAGTAGACCGTCTGACGGCGCATTTCTTTCCTGAGCCATCCAGCAAAACCGGAGCACCATTTAGTTCATGAGTAGTGATGAAAATCCATTTGTCAATGTTAAGCACACGCTCGTGCCAATACTGACCTCTTGTGGTTGAGCAGGGGCACTAGCCCAGGGAATTCTGATGTACGTACACCTGCGAAAACACAGAATCATAAAATAGTTACAGCAGACAAAGAGGCCATTCGGCCTGCCATATCCATGTCTGCTCTCTGCCAAAGCAACTCACTTAGGTCTGGACCTTCCCAGTAGCCCTGTAAATATTTGTCTTCAGGTAATGATCAAATTCTCTTTTGAAAGCTTCCGCTAACTCCTGCCTCCGAACCACTCGCAGTGCAAAAAAATTTTTTCCTCGTGTCGCCGTTACCAATCACCTCAAAGCTTCTGTTACCAATCACCTCAAAGCTGATTCTCAATCCTTCCGTCAATGGGGGGAGTTTCTCCCTGTCTACTCTGCCCAGACCATTCATAATTTTGCACAAATCTATCAGATCTCCTTTTGATATTCTCGGGCTGGATTCACCGATTTGGAGGTTAAGTGCTGTGCCGGCGTGGAAATTGTGGCGTTTTACGACTCAGAAATCAGCGCCGAACCCTCACCCATCCTGTGACCGGTGAGGGGCCAGCAGCCGCACCAGGTTAAACCCCCCCGGCTCCCATGACAGAATCGGCTGGAGAATGGTCGGGTCTGTGGCCGCGCATGCACACGGCGACGACCTGCAGCGGTCGCGTCGTAAAACATGGCGCCGGCTGTGAGCGGACCCGACCTGCCAGATACTGCCCTCCTGGCCACCCCCTGGCCTCACCCCACCAGTCACCCCAGCCCTCGGGAAAGCCCCCCGCCCCCCCCTCCCCCCTCGGCCAGTAGCACGACTCCCGCTCGAATGTGGCGGTGCTGGACACAGTCTGCAGCCGCCGTGCCGGGTCCCAACCACTGAGACCAGACATCAACTGCGCGGTCGGAACGCGGCCCATCGGGGAAGGGCTTTCAGGTGATGCGCTAACGGCGTCCAAAATCGTGTGGCGCGCGACACGATGACGGCATTTCGGAAGGGGCGGAGGATAGAAAACCAGTGTCAAACTGATTTCAAACCGGCGCCGCCCACGAATTGGGCGTCGGAAGGGATTCTCCGGCCGATCGTAGATTACAATATCGGCATCGGGCAATGGTGAAACCCGCCCCTCTTCTCGAAGGCTAACAGCCCCCTGATGCTCCATTCTATCCATGTCATTGAAGTTCCTTATCCTGTAACCATTCTCGAAAATATTACCTGCAAACTCTCTCATGCCGCCACATACTCCCTGAAGTGAGGTGACCAGAACTGGACACTAGTTGCGAACAAATCCATATTTTATACAGAACGTTAGTCTCATCACTCATTTCCCATTGACATGAAAGAAATGAAACAAGTGTCTTGGAGACATTTCCCTTCAAGAAGTTAAAACCTCTTGCACATTCTCAAAACTTCCAAAAAAAATCACCTTGCGGGAACTGTTTTTTTGTTCTTTATTCGCTCATCGGATGTGGGCGTCCTGAGAGGAAGAGTCAGCCACATTACTGTGGGTCTGGAGTCACATGAAGCAAGACCAGATAAGGGTGACAGATTCCCTTCCCTAAAGGACATTAATGAACCAGATGGGTTTTTAAAACCGATCAACAATAGTTATCATTAGACTTTTAATTCCAGATTTGTATTGAATTCCAATTCCACCATCAGCCTGGGTAGGATTCAAACCCGGTCTCCAGAGCATTATCCTGGGATTCTGGATTACTCGTCCAGCGACAATACCACTACGTCACTGCCTCCCCCAACTGCTGTGCAAATGAGGACAGCTGTGAGTCATGAAACTAAAAACAATCTTTTTAAACGTACTTGTGATATGTTTCCCCCGGACGTTCCTTGCAACAGTGTCCTGGAGGTAAAACTTTCATCCCTGAGGTTTTGGGTCAGTGCGAGAAGGCTATCAATGCTTGGGCGGCACGGTAGCACAGTGGGTAGCACTGTTGCCTCACAGCGGCAGGGTCCCAGGTTTGATCCCTGGCTTGGGTCACTGTCTGTGCGGAGTCTGCACGTTCTCCCCATGTCTGCGTGGATTTCCTCCGGGTGCTCCGGTTTCCTCCCATAAGACGTGCTTAGATAATTTGGGATATTCTGAATTCTCCCCCTGTGCACCTGAACAGGCGCCGGAATGTGGCGACTAGGGGATTTTCACAGTAAATCCATTGCAGTGTTAATGTAAACCTACTTGTGGCAATAAAGATCATTATTATGCAAACCCTACATAAAGTAGGAATTGTGTGTTGGATGGAGGATGGGAGGTACCTGGAATTAAAACATAGTTTCAACACAGGATTCTGTTGTAATATGGTTAACAGCATGACAGCCCCAGAAGGGAAGTTTATCATGCAACCTAGTCTTAGTTTCCCTTTTGCTTTTGAGCAGAGCATGCACACGCAGCTCTGCCACTGATGTCTTCAAGCTTTCTACCTTTGTCTGAGTGTCCCCATGTGTCTAGTCCAAATAAATGGACCTACAATCTGTTTACCCAATCCTTTATGAGTGATTGGTGCTCTTTATTACAATCCCAGACCAGACCCCAACAGAGGCTCGTGCACTGGATAGAAACCAAAGTATTTTATTTTAATTTGTAAGATTGTGAGGAAAGAATGCCTTGCTCCAGGAGTGATTTCACAAAGAAATGGTATTTTGAAACAAACTTTATTGCTAACACCGTATTAAAATCTTTAACATCACACCAGATAGCTTACAATTACCCCTTAAACAATACTACTCAATACAATGAATACAATACCCTTAACAGCTACCTTTATTCCCACTTAAACAACATGAAAATAAACCCACCTCAGCTCTCAATCCACTTTAAATACCACACCCAGGAATATTTGCTTTACAGAGATGCTCTTTGAGAAAGAGAGATCTCTTCATACTACTTTAAAGACAAGATCTGACTCCTGTCAGAACCATGCAGAAACTCTGACTGTATGGGCGAGATTCTCCCGTACCCGGCAGGACGGGAGGGTCCCGACAGGACGGAGTGCGGAATCCTCCGCACCTTCAGGGGATAGGCCAGCGGCGGAGTGGTTTGCGCCGGCCGGCCGGCGTGGAAGGCCTTTGGCGCCACGCCAGCCGGGGCCGAAGTGACTCCGCCGGCCGGCGAGAGTTTGTGCATGCACGGGTGCATCAGCCTCCATAGCGGAGGCTGACACAGCCGATGCGTAGTAAAAGAGTGCCCCCACGGCACAGGCCCGCCCACGGATCGGTGGGCCCCCGATCACGGACCAAGCCATCGTGGGGGCACCCCTCGGAGCCCGCCCCGCCGCCTGGTCCCGCTGGTAAGGGAGGTGGTTTAATTCACGCCGGCGGGACCGGCATTATAGCAGCGGGACTTCGGCCCATTGTGGGCCCGAGAATCGCCGGGGGGGGGGGGGGGGGGGGGGGCTGCCCGCCGATCGGCGTGCCACGATTCCCGCCGAATCTCCGGTGCCGGAGAATTCGGCGGCCGGCGGGAGCGGGATTCACGCCTCCCCCCGGTGATTCTCCGACCCGGCGGGGGTTGGAGAATCATGCCTTATGTCTTCAGAAGTTGTTTCTCAGCTTGTGCCAGCTCCCCCTTGTTCCCAGACAGGTCTGGACTGCTTTAAATAATTTTAATCTCTTTTAACTGAACCACAGGGAACAAATTGCCTGACTTGCGGTCACAGCTTCATCCAGAACTGCACTGACCTGCTGTTCCTACAAGATGCCTGATGGCTTAGCTCTACCCAGCAATGACCTCACCTCACCAAGCTGAAACTAATTAACTCCACAGGGGATCTCCTTAATCAAAGCTAAAATCCCATTAGCCCAAGATTTTTACGACGGTTTAATTGTATCCTTGGCTCAAACTAGGATTTATTTTAGAACATGACTGCAGCAGTCAAACACACTCTAACTCAGGCTTTTAACCCTTACTACACCTGTTGCACGTTTTACTATGGGCGTAAAACGCGTTTATTGGAGTGTATTAACACGCCTCCGAGTTCGACGTGTGCTTAACACTGCTAGGCTCTGTTCTATGTAATTATTTAGCTCTGGAGTCGCCAGTTGCCGTATAGGCAACGTCACAAGTATTCCAAGGTCAAGTTCAAAGTAATAAAGACGATACACCGATTAGTAAAGTTCAAACGATCAATATTTATTATACAGTTATAATAAATACTCATGCACACACTAAGAGACTAAGCTATAACTAAACTTAAGCAAACAGAATACTTATCTAACAGGAACAGGCAAGGTCAGAGAACGAGGCCTTCGTCCTGGTCTGGCACTGCAGCCTTCAGCAAGCGTTCTGGTACTTGGGAGTCTAGTGGGCTTGGATCGCGTAGCGAGCGTTGAACTTACGGTTTCGGCGGCTGGTGCTCAACGGCTGGAGTCAGGATGCAAGATGTCAGTCAGAGCCGGAGCACGGGTTTAACAGACCGGGGCTCTGTGGGGGATTTGCTTTTATACCCCTCTCTAATGTCCTTGCCCCCTTCTAGGCGGGCTCTACCTTTCGGTACCGATTGGAACGTTTCCAAACGGCTACCTTCGAAATCCTCCAATGCGGGGCTTTCCTCGATGTTGGGGGGGGTGGTTTCGATATTTGTTACTCTGGTGCCATCCTGTCTACTCCACCAATTAACTGCTACATTGAGATGGAAATGTTGCCATTGTTTGTGTCTGGATCTGGGCTGCCTCATCAGGATGTTAAGCGCTTTGCCATTAACACCTTTGCTTGGAGATCTGCACCTGGCCAGAAAACTGGTTTGCTGTTTGCAAAATGCTAATTAGTTGAGAGCAGGCTGTCTGTTCTTACTAAACAGGCTTTCCCTGCTGCCTTCCATTTTAGTTTGGCTCAGTGTCCATTTTGCGTGGCCAGCATGGCTACATTCCCTCCTTGTGATCCTCACAATCATACTATTGTGAAGGATCACCTATGTACTTTGCCTCCTTGTGTTCTGACCTCTTGCCAGTTCCTGTTCTACTCTGTTCTAAACTATGGGAAGAAGAGAAAAAAATTTTTAACTAACATTTCTACTTGGCCCTATGTCAAAGGGGCATGCATTACTACAATTGGGAACCTCTACCTATCACTATTAACCTTAACTTAAACATTTAATCACTCTAAAATCTTAACCATTCACACCACAACATCACACTTCCCAACTCGGCAGTCGAGTATGGAACAATATAATACATGGCTGAATTTTATTTACAGAGTGTTGTAATCAGTGAGGGGTTGAGGGGTTTGGTGGAATCCGAAGATGGGGGATTGAACTCTATAGATGGGTGAGGTGCTGGAACGAGAGGCTCTCCTCTTCCATTTCCTCAACCTGAGGGTCTGCACTAGGATGATGAGGATCGCGATCACCAACAGTGATTCGATTATGTAGGACATGGAGTACCACGTCATGAATTTAGTACACCAGGTCTGAACCTCGCTGATCAGAGCTGAGCACTGGGGGTTTGCTGTAATGGAAACATTTACGGTGGGGGTTGTGGGGGAAACGTGTCTTGTTTCCACACATATACATATGACATTAAACAGTAATAAGTGGGCTTCCATCATCTTTGTTGTTCTTCTTCTTTCTCTTCCTTCTTCCTCCGGTATTGACAATCCTGGCTTCGACCTCTGTCTCGTCCTTTGAAACCTTTGGGATCAAGCACAGTATCTGTCAATACACAGTTTAAGACCTTTACTTGTTAGTGCATCTGTCTTTCAAAACCCAATTGACCCTTTAAAATGACTGGCTAAGTCACACCCTGTGACTCCCCTCATTTTTTTTTCAAAAAGCGAATTTAAAGACCAGCATACACCTAACAATCCTTCCTTCTGCGAGCCGTCTCGCAGGCTTTGCTGATTTACCATCCGAATGTTTCTGGATGTAAATAGCATGTGGGATGGCGGCCGAAGGGCTACCTAACGTAACATGAAAACAAACTTGGAAACAAACATCCGAATGAGTTGCGTATGGGCCGCTACGGGTACGAGTTGGATGGGATCCCCGGGTAGGGCGTGCTGTGCCATACCCGAGCTTGGCTGACCAAGGGTTGGTTCTCAGACAGGGCGGGTCCTCAGTGCCGTTTGTCCACTGCCTGAGTAACCTGGAAAAAACGGGTACGAATGTGTTTACCATGACTTGCAGCCTCTATTTCGCCGAATAGAGGGGCACCTAAAAAACCAAGGGAGCCAAGATGCTCCAACTGAGGACATCACTGAAGTTCTCAGAGATATCTGCGGACAAGCTATTTGGCGTGGGGCCTTACAACTTTGGAAAAGATCTCCAATCAAACCGAAGTTCTCAAAGGTATCTGCGGACAAACTAACGTGTATGTGAGGTGGTCACAATCTTTTCAGCTGAAAAGAAGATGTCCATCCTCCAACTGAAACATTTACATTCCTGAAAACAAACAAACATAAAACGAAGACAAACATACGTGCAGGTTCCATCAGAAAGGACATCGTTTCCCTCAAACGATTCCTATTTTACATCATCTGGACACCTCACTTTGATTCTGCCTCTGTGAACAGGGTCACAAAGGGGTTGCCGTGTCGGGAGTCAGACACCGTGTCGTCCTGCTCTCCCGGATCCCACACCCTTGTGTGGATCAGGCATGAAACTTTGGAATTGTGTGACCGGGGGTCACTTTCATCATTGCGGACAAGTCTGTAGGAATTGTCCCTGTGCCATTGTGTAGTGTCGAGTGTGTTGTCGGGGTAGTCGGGGTCGGGTGGTGGTTCTGGATGTTTGAGGTAGGTGACTTCCATGGGGTCACTGGAGTCGGGGTCGTAGTTGGTGCAGTGTGGGCTGTATGGCTGTGTGCTGTCGCTGTCTTCAGAGTCAGTGTCAGTCCTGCTGTCTCTGCTGTGGCAGCTTGTGGGCGTGTCGGGGCGTGGTCTGTAGTGGTCTGTGGGCGGAGTCGTGGGCGAGTCCGTGGATGAACTGATCTGTGAGGGGGATGGTGGAAAAGTGTCTCTGGTGGGCGGGGTGAAGTGTTCTGCTGCATCCAGCAGGACATGGTGAGCATGGTTGGCCTGTGTTCCATATGCCTTTAACTGGTTTATATGGAACCACGCGGTCTTCCCATTAGGATACTTTATCCTGTAAACGGAGGGGCTAATTTTGTCCGAAATTGAGTAGGGACCGGAATATTTTGGAGCCAAAAAACTGCTGGGGTTATAAACAGATAACATTACCTGTTGCCCAACCTGGAATTCTGTGGTGTGGACGGTCTTATTGAAACAGGCAGTATGTTGCTGTCGGCGTTTCCCTAGCTGGACTGCGGCTGCGAGCTGTGCAGACCTCACAGTCTCAACTAGATCTTTAACTGCCTTTTCATGTGTGAGGGCCGTCACTTCGGGGCTTGTCATGTCCAGTCCTAAAAGGAATTCTGTACCTTTCATAGGGCGTCCGGTCATGAGTGTGTGTGGTGTGTATCCTGTAGATGTGGAGACAGTGTTCCTTATGAACATAAGTGCAAAGGGGAGCACTGAATCCCATGTGGAATTATTCTCTTGAACCATTTTTCTGAGGGTAGTTTTTAGGGTCCGATTCATGCGCTCCACAATCCCGCTGGACTGTGGATGATACGCAATATGAAAGTTCTGTTTGATTCCGAATATTGTCAGGACGTTCCTCATGACCCGTCCTGTAAAGTGAGATCCCTGGTCCGAATCGATACTTCGGGGTAAACCCCATCTCGTGAAGATGTGGTGGGTCAGGATCTTTGCAGCTGTCTTAGCTGTGTTTGTTCGTGAGGGAAATGCCTCTACCCATTTGGTAAAGGTATCTATCACCACCAGAACGTATTTATAGCCATTCCGACAAGGGGGCAATGGACCTATAAAATCGATCTGGAGGTTTGTCCAAGGGCCGTTAACTGGGCGAGTATGCCGAAGTTGTGCTTTCTTAGAATACCGCTCCGGGTTATTCTGAGCACAAATCAGGCAATTCTCTATGTAGTGCGTTACATCATTCCTGAGATTAGGCCACCAACAGAGTTGCCTGAGGTGCCTCGTTGTTGCATCAATTCCCTGATGCCCGTGTCCGTCATGGAACAAGGCAATCATCTGATTCCTGTCCTGCTTCGGGACCACATAAAGTTGGTCCTTAATGATCACACCCTCATGTGTGGTCAGTGTGTGTTTAAAGTGCTCGTACGCAGGCACAAAGTTTCCCTTGAAAACCTCCCTGAGGTCTCCGTCCTGTTTCTGTGCTGCCACGAGATCTTTAATATCAGTCTGTGAGACTTGGACTGCGCTCACAGGGGCGCTAGCTGCTGCGCTAGCTGGGGGGGTCCATAAGTGTCCTCTCCTGGAACCTGCCTTAGCCAACGCGTCGGCTTTTACATTCCCAGGGGGTGATGACCTATGGTGGCTGCGAACTTTTATAATGCCGAAGGTCCTGTCCTTCGCTTTCTCTAGGATATGCTGGAGTAAGGGGGCTGATGGAAGGGGTTTTCCGTCTGCGGAGACAAAACCTCGTGTCCTCCACAGGGGCAGGAAATCTGTTAGGCTATTGCAGACATATAAGCTGTCTGAATATATGTCTGCTGGGCTGGGGAAAGAATCGGGGTGGTCCACTATGTACGCTATGGCTGCTAGCTCTGCTGCCTGCGCGCCTAAGTGACCTGGTAACTTAAGAGCTATCTCTTCGAGAGCGCGCCCCTGCGCGTCCTCTACGTAGATGCCGCATCCTGTGATACGCTCACCATTTAAAACTGTGGAGGAACCGTCTACATAAATCCTCAAGGGTCCACACGTGTCTGTGGGCTGGGGGCTTTGTTTTGGGTTCCCTATCTTCCTGGGGGGTGTTTTTGCTAAAAAGGGTCCTGTGTTATGCAGGGGAGCTACAATTTCACAGTCATGGGGCTGTCCGGGGTATTGGAGGTTGTCTGCTAAGTATGTGTGTGTGCGTGTCCGTTTTACAGTAATGTCCCGTCCTTGTAAAAGTAGGGTCCACCTAGCTGCCCTAATCTGGCTAACTGAACCGTCCTTCAGTCGACCGTCTAGTAGTAGCTGTGTGGGTGTGTGTTCGGTTAGAATGGTGATGGGGTTTAGTCCGGTGATGTATGAGAAATACTGTACTGCCCAGAAGACAGCAAGGAGGTGCCTCTCACAGGCTGAAAATCCTTGTTCTACCGGGTCTAACAGTCGGGAGGCATAAGCCACTGGTCTTAGCTGCTCGTGCCGTTCCTGAAGCAACACGGCCGAGAGGGTCAGATCGGTGCTCGCTACCTCGATTGCGTACGGGGAAAGTTGGTCGGGGACTAGCAGCGCGGGTGCTGCACTAAGGGCTCGTTTCAACTCTTCCACAGCGCCTGTATGCTGCGGAAGCCATTCCCAGGGGGCTCCTTTCTTAAGGAGGTCTGAAAGTGGGGCGGCTTTTGTCGCGAATCCGTCGATGTGGTTCCGACAATAGCCAACCAGTCCTAAAAACGACCGGAGGGCTGAAACATTCTGGGGAAGGGGCAATTTGACGATCGAATCAATTCTTTTGAATTCGATCTCGCGTTTGCCGTGCGTGATGACTGATCCCAAATACATCACTTTACTTTCCAATATTTGGGCCTTTTTCGGGTTAACTTTACAGCCAATTTCAGTTAAGAGTTCCAGGAGTTCGGCCAGAAGCGAAATGTGCTCTGCCTTTGTGTCTGTCTGCAGTAGTAGGTCGTCTACATACTGTACCAGACATTCGGGTCGGGAAAATTTCTCTAATCCACTTGCCAGCTGTCGGTGGAAAATGGAGGGTGAATTGTGGAATCCTTGTGGGAGGCATGTCCACGTGTACTGCTGTGTTTTAAAAGTGAATGCGAATTTGTATTGGCACGCTTTTGCCAATGGTATTGACCAGAATCCGTTACTGATGTCCAATACCGTGAAGTACTTGGCGTTGAGACCCTGTTTGAGCATGGTCTCGGGACTAGTAGCTACCAGTGGGGCTACTGCGGGGGTTACTTTGTTGAGTTCCCGATAATCGATGGTCAGACGCCATGATCCATCGGGCTTCCTCACTGGCCAAATAGGGGCATTGTTGGTGGAGGCTACCGTTCTCAGTACACCTTGGTCCAACAAGCTGCCTATAACCTTTTCTATTTCCACCTCTGCCTCGAGGGGAAATCTATATTGCTTTTGCGGTCGGGGGTCCTGTCCGGTAACATGAACTTGTCCAGTCATTCTGCCACAGTCATGACGGTGACTTGCAAATGCTGTCCTGTGTTTGTTTAGTAGGGCCTTAATTTGTCGGTCGGTGTGGAGTGTAGTCAGGTCGAATGAGTACTCTCCCACTGCGCTAATCCGATTAGCGTAGTCTCCTACTGTGAGGGTGGCTGGAGCTCTGTCTGATCTAGCCATTCGCCAGACACACTGGTTCACTGGGTCGAACGACAAGCTATGAGCGTTCATAAAATCTATCCCCAGGATGTGTTCTGCTGTCCGGGGAAGATTTACTAGAACTACGGGGTGCCTTGTGCTAATGTTCCCTAGCTGGATTGCTACGGGTGCTGTGATATGTCCCTGCTGCGAGTGTCCGGTGAACCCGCTAAGTGTGATGGTGGAGGTGGTCGGCCACGTGTCTGAGTGTGCCGTGGTTGTGGAGTTAATGGTGGTGCGGGATCCTCCTGTGTCCCACAGTAACTCTATGGGCTTCCCTTTGACTTTCGCCGTGACTACGGGCCTCCCTGATGAGTCCCATAGTGTGTCACAGACCCAAGTGGGGGAGCCCGAACACCGTCAGTTCGTCTCGTCCACATTGGTGGGTCCTGACTGTACTGCTACATTGTGGATGGGTTTTGCCTTACTGCGGTTCAGAGTGCCTGTCTGCTGGCCTCTCTGAGATCGCTGGGGTGCTTGGCACTCTTTAGCCCAATGCCCTAACTGTCCACAGTTATAGCATTCCTGTCCTTTCTGTTGTGGGCTGCTCTTGCCTTCATTTACCCATGCGGGCTTCTGGTGCTCTCTGACTGCTTGGATATCTGCAGCAGCCTGAGCCTCTTCTGGGGATCTAACTTTTCCTTTTGCCTGAAGCGATTGCTCCCAAGCGCGGGACAATCTGTTCAGGACCCATTTTTCGTTATGGGCCTCTTCTGAGGGGTCGTAACTGTTGCAAGCGCTCTGTCCTGCTTCTGTTGCGTGTGAGATAATTGTGCGCGTCCACTTAACCATGTTTTCGCGGGTTAAATGCGCTCTATCTAACTGTCCGAAAACTGCGCTGAAATGAATCCACAGCCTTCCTGCGAATGCTGTGGGGTGTTCGGATCTCTTCTGCCTGCACTTATTCAATCCTTCTACGGGGTCACCTCTATTGTACCCGATGGCATCTAAAATGGCAGTGTGCATCTCCTCTAGGCTGCCTCCTGCCACGTTTTGTGGGTCGGGGAGGGCTGCTACTACGCTCTGGTCTAAGCTCAGCACGGTGAGCTTAACCTGCTCTCTCTCATCCAGGCCGTACATGGTAGCCTGCTGTTTTACTTTTGCGAAAAACTGGTGGGGGTCTGCGGTGGGGAGGAACGGAGTGATCTTTTCACAAGCGTCCCTTAGCTGGGTTACTGTTAAAGGGGTGGTGTAAGTTATGTCTGGGGCGCCTTCGGATTCGGCTTTTCTCTGCGTGGTTACGGGATTCATGGGTGCGGTTATGGTCTGAGCTGTGGGGGGTTGGGGTGCCTGTCGTTTCTGCTGAGCTGCGGGCGCACATGTTCCCTGAACATAACGCTGCGCTGTCTCGCTTAATTCCTGCCAATCTGGGGCATTTTCCCCATCTAACTGAGCTCCAAAGGTGCTTTGGAAGCCATTCTGCACCGAAAGCAGAGATTGCAGTTCCGCAATCTGTTTCCTGCATTTCGCGTGGTCAACTGTGCTTTGTCTTTGTTCGGTCGTTGCAGCATGGAGTGCTCTCAAAGCTGCTTTGAGATCGGAACATTGCCTCTGCAATGCCTCCACCTGCTTTTCCGATTCCTGTCTTATCAGAACGGCACGTTGCACGTCCTGATAGGCTTTCTCATACTGGGTCTGGGAACTGTTCAGATGAGCTAGACAAGACTGGTGAGCCCTCTTGGCATCATCCACCTCTCTATCCTTCTCTGCCAACTTCCCTTTGAGATCCAGATTCTCCTTCTCGACGTCCCTGACATCGACCTTACTCATCCTATTCCTCTCTTCTAAATCTGTCCGGAGCGTCCTGATGACCTCCTCTGCGCCTCGCAACTGTGCCAAACAGGACACAATCGCCATCGGCTTGCGTGCTTTACCTAAACTCTTTTTGTGTATCTGAGAGAGGTTCTCCCACCAAGTATGACCTATACTCCCGGGACCTGTCTCCTCATTTGCACAAAACTCTTTCCAAAGGGGCCATCCCTTTCCTTGTAAATATTTGCGGAGTTCCAGCTCCCACGTGGGACACTGGCCTACTCTGCTACTGCTGCTGGTCGCTGCGACCACAAACTTTGCTGGATCCATCAGACGTTCCATTGCCTGCATGGCCATTTCCTCTAAATCTCTTTTTATAATTTGGAACAGGGGGTTGCTGGGGTGGTGTTTCGAGAAACGGGTACGGCTTACGCTATTTTCCGATCACAAAACTACCGAAAGTTTGTCGCAACAAAAAGCTTTCAGTTTTACCTTACAGCCCTGTTAGTACGCATGCACTAAACACACTTCCGAATTTCGCTTATTATTTTGAACACCTTGAATACTTGTGATCTCTTTCTTTCTCTGCAATTTGGAGTTCTAATTCAAATTTCAGGGTCCTGGACACTGTGGTGTTTCCACTTACAACAGGGTCCCGGCGGATGTCGCCACTAAATGTTGCACGTTTTACTCTGGGCGTAAAACGCGTTTATTGGAGTGTATTAACACGCCTCCGAGTTCGACGTGTGCTTAACACTGCTAGGCTCTGTTCTATGTAATTATTTAGCTCTGGAGTCGCCAGTTGCCGTATAGGCAACGTCACAAGTATTCCAAGGTCAAGTTCAAAGTAATAAAGACGATACACCGATTAGTAAAGTTCAAACGATCAATATTTATTATACAGTTATAATAAATACTCATGCACACACTAAGAGACTAAGCTATAACTAAACTTAAGCAAACAGAATACTTATCTAACAGGAACAGGCAAGGTCAGAGAACGAGGCCTTCGTCCTGGTCTGGCACTGCAGCCTTCAGCAAGCGTTCTGGTACTTGGGAGTCTAGTGGGCTTGGATCGCGTAGCGAGCGTTGAACTTACGGTTTCGGCGGCTGGTGCTCAACGGCTGGAGTCAGGATGCAAGATGTCAGTCAGAGCCGGAGCACGGGTTTAACAGACCGGGGCTCTGTGGGGGATTTGCTTTTATACCCCTCTCTAATGTCCTTGCCCCCTTCTAGGCGGGCTCTACCTTTCGGTACCGATTGGAACGTTTCCAAACGGCTACCTTCGAAATCCTCCAATGCGGGGCTTTCCTCGATGTTGGGGGGGGTGGTTTCGATATTTGTTACTCTGGTGCCATCCTGTCTACTCCACCAATTAACTGCTACATTGAGATGGAAATGTTGCCATTGTTTGTGTCTGGATCTGGGCTGCCTCATCAGGATGTTAAGCGCTTTGCCATTAACACCTTTGCTTGGAGATCTGCACCTGGCCAGAAAACTGGTTTGCTGTTTGCAAAATGCTAATTAGTTGAGAGCAGGCTGTCTGTTCTTACTAAACAGGCTTTCCCTGCTGCCTTCCATTTTAGTTTGGCTCAGTGTCCATTTTGCGTGGCCAGCATGGCTACACACCGAATACCTATAATGCAATACATCTGAAACTCCAACATTTATCACCCCTTGGGGCCTCTTCTCACAGTCCGGGGCCTGCCCCTCTCCCTGCCCATCTGGCATCAGTTGCCCGAACCCTGGTCCAGTGGGTGATTGCTGACTGAAAACCCGTTCCCCGTGAGTCACTTTCCCGGAACATCAAGATCTCCTTGGACAGTAAAAATAGAAAATGCTGTAGATTTCCACGACCCACAGTATTTCGCAGCAGTTTTCAGATATTTTTAAAAATTGATGGTCCTCCGAGTTCACTGGGGGAGAGAAAGAATTATTCTCCGGTGGGGGAAACAAAACAACAACAACTTGCATTCATGTAGCACCTTTAACCTGATAAAATGTCCCCAAGGCGCTGTATATGGTTGTGATCAAACAAAATCTGACACCGAGGAAATATAAACGGGTCCTTCTGGTTGGTGAGATGTAACTAGCGGGATGCCAAAGAGTTCGATCCTCGGGCCCCAACTCTTTACAATATACATCAATGACTTGGATGCGCCAAATTTGCAGAGGACACTAAATTGGTGGGATAGTAAGTGTCAATAAAGAATTTACAAATGGATATGGGTAGGTTAGGTGAGTGGGCCAAATTTTGGCAGGTGGAGTTTAACGTGGATGAGTGTGAGGTTATCCATTTTGGTCAGAAAAATGGAAAGGCAACCTTTTTTTTAAAAATTGAAAGTACCCAATTCATTTTTTTACAATTAAGGGGCAATTTAAGCGTGGCCAATCCACCTAACCTGCACATCTTTGGGTTGTGGGGGTGAGTCCCACGCAGACACGGGGAGAATGTGCAAACTCCACACGGACAGTCCTCATGCATGAGTCACGGAAAACTAGTCTGCAGGTACAGCAGGTAACAAGGACGGCAAATGGAATTTTGGCCGTTATAGCTAAAGGATATAAAGGTAAGGAAGTGTTGCTGCAACTGTACAAGGCATTGGTGAGACCGCACCTGGAGCATTGTGTACAGTTTTGCTCCACTGACTTGAGGAGGGATGTAGCTGCATTGGAGGCAGTTCAGAGGAAGTTCAACAGATTGATTCCAGAGACGAGGGGTGGGATTCTGCATCCCGCCGCACCTGTTTTCGGGGGCGGCGTGCCGGCGGTAGCAGTGGGAGCCTCCGTCCCCGGCAGCGGGCCAATGAAGTTTCCCATTTTGGGCACCCCCACGGGAATTCCGCTGGCGAGAGTGGTCAGCCGGGGAAGTGGAGGATCCCGCTGACGGAGAATCCAGCCTTTGTCACAGGAAGAGAGATTGAGCAGTTTAGGTCTTTACTCTCTTGGGTTTAGAAGGATGAGATGTCTAATTGATGTATCTGAGATGCTGAAGGAGATTGACAAAGTAGTCAAAGAGAAGCTGTTTCCTCCTGTGAGGCAATCCAGAACGAGACTTCATAGTTTTAGCATAAGGGGTAAGCAGATTTAAAACAGAGATGAGGAGAAATTACGGGCTGTATTCTCCGATTCTGAGACGATCTACCCACGATGGTGTGGGAACGGTAGAGTCTTACGTCCGAAACTGCGGCGCAAAACGGCCACTGATTCTCCGTTTGGCTGGGGGCTAGCATCCCAGCAGGGTAGAGCACCCGGCTCTAGCTGCCGATACGGCCCGGACAAATGGCAGGTCCGTGGCCACGCATGCGCATGGCGGTGGCTTACAGCGGCCCCGCCGTGCAACCTGGCACCAGCCCCTCGCGGACCCGGCCTGCAAAATAGTGCCTCCCCTTTGGCCGGCTCGTGAGCCCCGGACCACCCCCCCCAACAATGCCCTCAGCCCCAGACAAAGTCTCCCCTGCCCGCGGATTGGCCCTCCCCCGACTGTGGCGTCGCCCAAGTCCGCAGCGGATAGCATACCCGACCCATGCCGTCGGGAACTCGGCGGTCGGGGCGGAGCATCGGGGGGTGGGCCTCAGGCAACGTCCTGAGGCCGTTGAAACGAAGCGAGTACGCTGCTTTGGAGGGGGCGGAACAACGTGAAAGCGGCGCCTACCCCCATTTGGACGTAAACGGGTATTCGGCCGATCGCCAAACGCGATTTTGGTGTCAGCGACCGGGGAACCCCGCCCTACTTCACTGAAAGGGTCGTGAATCTCTGGAATTCCCTACCCCAGAGTGTGTGGATGCTAGGAGATTGAGTAAATTTAAGGAGGAGACAGGCAGATTTTTAATAAGTAACAGGTTGAAGGGTTAAGGAGAACGGACAGGAAAGTGGAGGTGAGGTCGAGAGGAGATCAGACATGATCGTATTGAATGGCGGAGCGGGTTCGAGGGTCCACTCCTGCTCCTAGTTCTTATGTTCCGAGTCGAGCAGATGGCCAAAAGTCTGGTAAAAAAAATGGCATCGCAGAGCGTCTTACAGAAGGAGATGGAGATGGAAAGGTTTGAGGTGAAATTCCAGCGCTCAGGGTTGAGACAACTGAAGGCACTGACAGTGGGGTAAAAGATCAGCGGTGGAAATCTCCGCTTCAGAACAAAGTGTTGAAGCCGGGACTGAATTGGTGGTGCTCTACGGCAGCAACATTTATGTCGATCCCAGACCGATTCATCAACCGTTAACGGGCTAGCACCGGTGCCACGTGGAACACGACCGATTCCAATGAAAAATGGAGTCTGATTCACCAGGTTCGGGATTGGCACTCGAGAGGCTGACAAGCTGCAGCCGCATATTAGTGACTCCGCTCCCCACACCCACCATCCCAGCCAACTGGGTGGCAGCAAGGAGAGCCACACCATGACTCGGACTCGGACCCCCCCCCCCCACTCCTGGCACGTCTGGTGGACAGCGGGCAGAACAGGATGGCACCCCGTCACCCGGAACACCCAAGCAGCAGCCGGGTCCATCCAGGCCCAGTCGCCGCAGAAGACGGCTGGCAACGGGGACTCAGGTCACAGGGCGGGAAGCACAGCAGGCCGCCTCCACTCCTGATGTACCACCTGTCCATCTACCTAGGCATAGCGTTGGGGCCCATAAGACCAGAAAGGTAGACATCATTTGTGTTGGCAGGGGCACAGGGCACAGTATAGTGAAAGGCGCTGGGCCATAAACTGTATATATATGTTTAATTGTTCGCATTAAGTCCCTGTTCACATTACAACCTGCCTCTGTGCTCGGTCAGAAGGGTGTGAGGGATGGGATGGGCTGGTCTGATTAGATTGTGTCGCTGGAGGTGGAGATAGTGATCCTGGGGGATATGTGTATGACCCTGCAAGCAAAGGGGGAGGACCAGGAAAATAGGCCCAGGCGGCAAAATCTGTGGATTGTGGGCCTTCTGGGGGGAGTGGAGGGAATGAATGCAACGGGTTATGTTGAGAAGATGTTGGCCGCCAGGTTTTTGGAAGAGAAGGTGCTGGGCAGGTGGCCAAGGCCCATACATCCCTGAGGTAGAGGCCAAGAGCAGGGGAGCCGTCGTGGGTAGTGATTGTGCCTGTGCACAAGTTCCAGGACAAAGGAAAGATTCTGAGCTGGGCCAGGGCACAGTGGGAAGGAAACCAAATCCGGGTTTATCAGGACATTGGTGCGGAGCTGATCAGGTAATGGACGGGGTCCTGCAAGGCCAAGGTACTGCTGTATCAGCACCAGATTTGGTTTGGGATGCTGTACCTGGCCAGACCTTGGGTGACTTGCGAGGGCCGGGAGTTTTACTTTGGGAGGCCGGAGGAAGCAAATTACTTTATTAAGGAACATAAGCTGGGGGAGGGCTGCAGGGATATCTTAGGCGGAAGTGTTATCTTTGCAAAGGTTTGTAATCTGTTTCTATTTGCTGACTGGGAATAGTTTTAACTGGGGTGGGGGGGCAGCTGCACACCCCCCCCCCCCCCCCCCCCGCATCCCTTTTTGTGGCTGTTTGTATTCTTGTAACTTTTGCATTTTTTGTACTGTTGATAAATTTGGGGTATTTTTTTGGGGGGGGCCTTGGGTGGGAGTTGCTACACCAGCAAGGAACGCTGGTGAACGGAAGTGAAGTGGGAGGGGGGGCTGCGGTGGTTAGCCAGTGTGGAGAGGGGTTGGGGGCCGGGGAAGGGGGGCTGGGGGGACGTGGCAGTTAATGAGGATGCGTTTGTTCATGGACGGGGCGGAGGGCCATCTTGGGTGGGGAGCCTAAGGGTGATGATGGCAGACTCTAGGAGGGAGGGGAGGGGGACATCTCCAGTGAGAATCGTTTCAGGGAAGGTCCGTGGGCTAAATGGGCCGGTTAAACGGTCCCGGGTGTTCGCGGAGATGAAAGGTTTGAGAGCAGGAGGCGCATCTCCGTGTGAAAGATCAGATGAGGTTGAGGAAGGGGTGGGTGAGGTAAGTGTCCCACTTGGGGTTTGTTTCGAAGTCGAGGGGGAGATTTGCCCATATTGGTGAGAAAGCTAGGGAACTGTGGGACCCGGGGGAGGGGGAGCCCGGGGGGGGGGGGGGGGGGGGGGGGGGGGGGAGGTTTGTGATAGTTGGGTCTCCAGTTGGTGTTGGCGAATGTGTATGCATCTAATTGGGCCAATGCTGCATTCATGAATGCTGGCCTGACAGAGAGGTTGCTGGGGGCGATCCCGCACTTGGTCTCACACCAACTGATTAATGAAGCCGAGGGTGGATAGGCCGAGCCCTCAGTCGATGGGGAGGTCGGGAATGGCGCAGTAGATGCAAGGGTTTATGGAGAGGATGGGGATGGTGTTACCGTGGAGGTTTGGGCACTTGGGAGGGAGGGAGTATTCCTTGTTCTTGCATGTGCATAAGGTCTAGATTATGCCGGGATAGTTATTGGTTGTGTCAGATCTGTTGGAAAACATGCGCAGGATCTTGGGCTTACTGGAGAGTTTTTCAGGTTACAAATTGAATGTATGGAAAAAGTGAAGTGTAGCTGGTGACTGTAGCCAGCGGGGGGTGGGGGGGGGGGGGGGGGGGGGGGAGAGATAGGAGGGGGGGGTATGTGTGTGTGAATGATTCACCTGAGGA
The DNA here is from genome assembly GCF_902713615.1 of Scyliorhinus canicula. NCBI lineage: Eukaryota > Metazoa > Chordata > Chondrichthyes > Carcharhiniformes > Scyliorhinidae > Scyliorhinus > Scyliorhinus canicula. The sequence continues at coordinate 182,550,550 of NC_052155.1, read as the reverse complement.
AGGAGCTGTGCTCTGAAAGCTAGTGATTCAAAACAAACCTGCTGGACTTTAACCGGGGGTTGTATAGCGTCTTACTGTGCTCACCCCAGTCCAACGCCAGCATCTCCACATCATGATTATCACCTTTAAAATAAATGCTATTCCTTTCTCAGAGTTACAAAGCCAAAATACAGAGCGGACTGGTAAAATCCTGAGTCCATCTCCTTGCTTGCTCCAAAAAACAATTCAAATTCAAATTAAATCCACTTCACGGTCCCACAGGCATTACACTTGGGCCGGAGATTTCCGGACTTTGGGATTCTCTGTTCCCGCCGACAGCACACCCCCACCCGTGAGTTCCCAGTGGCAAGCGGGGAGAATAGGGAATAGGGAATCCCGCTGCCAGCAGGCGATGGGCTGCCAAGAAACACGTGGCTGGGCGAACGGAGAATGTGATCTCGGGCTTGATCCAATGCTTAATCGGGGCCAAACTAATCGGTGTTACTGAACCTCCAAATCTCTTTGGACCCCCACTGTTTCCAGCTTTTCGGCATTTGGAAAGTACCCTGGTCTGTCTATGTTAGGTCCAACTGGGGATACCCTCATATTTGCCCACATTGAAATCCATTTGTCACAGTTTTGCCTGTTCACATATGACACCTTCTTCGGAGCCCTCATTGATGAAGATGAACATCTTGCCAAGTCCATCCCCACACCCCCACTACTTACCTTCAAACAATCGCGCAACCTCAAACAAACCACCCAGCCATCAGCGAAGATGGACATCTCGCCAAGTCCATCCCCACACCCCCACTACTTACCTTCAAACAACCGCGCAACCTCAAACAAACCATTGTTTGCAGCAAACTACCCAGCCATCAGAACAGCGACCACGACACCACACAACCCTGCCATGGCAACCTCTGCAAGACGTGCCAGATCATCGACATGGGTACCACCATTACATTTGAGAACACCACCCACCAGGTACGCGGCACATACTCGTGCGACTTAGCCAATGTTGCCTATCTCATATGCTGCAGGAAAGGACGTCCCGAGGCGGGATACACTGACGAGACCATGGAGACGCTGCAATAACAGATGAACGGACATCGCGCGACAATCACCAGGCAGGAATGTTTCCTTCCAGTCGGGGAACACTTCAGCAGTCAACGGCATTCAGCCTCTGATCTTCGGGTAAGCGTTCTCCAAGGCGGCCTTCAGGACGCGCGGCAACGCAGAATCGCCGAGCAGAAACTGATAGCCAAGTTCCGCACGCCTTGAGTACGGCCTCAACCGGGAACTTGGATTCATGTCGCATTACATTCATTCCCATCATCTGACCTGGGCTTGCAAAATCCTACCAACTTCCTGGCTTGAGACAAGTGTGTAACCAACCTTTTCACTCACCCGATGAAGGACCTATGCTTCGAAAGCTAATGATTCCAAATAAAGCTGTTGGTCTTTAACCTGGTGTTGGAAGACTTCTTACTGTGCCCATCCCAGTCCAACGCCAGCATCTCCACAACATAATTTCTCTATATCTCTGTACTTTTATGCTTCCATCCACAATGCTTGTCATAGATAAATTTGGATATCGGGCTCGGTATCCCATCATCAGAGTCATTAACCAATGCGATGAACAGCTGAGAATCCAATGCGGACCCTTGCTTTCGCTACTTCATTTTATTTGTTCTTACCTGGATTTTCCTATATTTAGTTGCAAATCAAGTATCCAGCAAAGTATCCCATCTCTTCCCCATTCTTCAGTTTTATAAAATATACCAGATCGCTGCTCAAAGAAGTAGAATTTCTGCAGTATTTTTTGATCTTGCCCTGTAATGTCGCTGAAGGTGTGCGGATTGTTCCTTTGCCAGCTCTCTGACATGTACCCAATTGATACAACTTCCTGGAATTTTAAGTATAGATTCAGTGTCTTTTTCAAAGCTTCTACCAAATCTGTGTCCACCACCCTATCAGACAGAAAATTTTAGATCGTCCCAACTCACTCGGTAAAATAATGCCTCATTTCCACTTGTTCTTTCCTTTTGCCCAATACCTTAAATCTCTGATTATTGACCCTCCTGCCAAGCAGAACAGTTTCTCCGTACTTACTCCAGGTACAACATGGGCAAGGAAGTCTCCTGCATCTTACCATGTATCGTCCACCACCAGCTGCTGAATCAATACTGCTCCATATTGAACACCACTTGGAGGAAGCAGTAAGGGTGGCAAGGGCACAGAACATTCTCTGGGTGGGGGACGAGAATGTCCATCACCAAGAGTGGCTTGGTATCACCACGATTGACCAAACTGGTCGAGTCCACAAGGATATAACTGCTGGACTGGAACTGTAGCAGGTGATGAGGGAACCAACAAGAGGGAAAAACAGTCTAGACCTCACCTTTACCAACTTGCCTGCCATAGATGCATTTGTCCATGACAGCATCGGATAGGAGCGACCACCATACAGTCCTTGTGAAGACAAAGTACCGTCTTCACATTGAGGATACCCTGCATCGTGCTGTATGGCACTACCACCGTGCTAAATGGGATAAATTCATAACAGATCTTGCAACTCAAGACTCATCCATGAGGCGGTGCAGGTCCTCGGCAGCAGCAAAATTGTAATCAGCCATAATTTGTAAGCTCATGGCCCGGCATATATCCCCCCTCTACCATTACCACCAAGCCAGGGGATCAATCCTGGTTCAATGAAGTGTGCAGGAGGGATGCCATACGCAGCATCAGGCCTTCCAAAAAATGAGGTGTCAACCCAGTGAAGTTACAGCACATGACTAATAATAATAATCTTTATTAGTGTCAGCAGTAGGCTTACATTAACACTGCAATGAGGTTAATGTGAAAATTCCCTCGTCGCCACATTCTAGCACCTGTCCGGGGACACAGAGGGAGAATTGAGAATGTCCAATTCACCAAACAAGCACGTCTTTCAGGACTTGTGGGAAGAAACTGGAGCACCCGGAGGAAACCCACGCAGACACGGGGAGAACGTGCAGACTCCGCGCAGACAGTGGCCCAAGCCGGGAATCGAACCTGGGACCCTAGAATGTGAAGCAACAGTGCTAACCACTGTGTCTCCGTGCCGCCTACTTGCACGGCAAACAGCATAAGCAGCAAGTGATAGAACTAAACGGTCATATAACCAATGGATCAGATCTAAGCTCTGCAGTCCTGCCACATCCAGTCATGAATGGTGGTGGACAATTAAAGAACTCACAGGAGGAGGAGGCTCCACAAGTAACCCCGCCCTCAATGACGGAGGAGTCCAGCGCATCTGTGCAAAAGATTAGGCTGAAACGAGTGGGTGATCCATCTTGGTCGCTCCAGAGATCCCCAACATCGAAATATATTGGCTGTTCCTTCACTCTTACTGGGTCAAAATCCTGGAACTCACTCCCTAACAGCACAGTGGGGGCACCTACACCTCTGGGACTGCAGCGGTACAAAAAGGCAGCTCACCACCACCTTCTCAAGGGCAATTAGAGGCAGCCAACAAATGCTGGCCTAGCCCACGTCCCGTAAAAATTAATTAAAAAAATAATAATATTGCGGTCACGGCACTTTCAAAGGAAGGTGCCCAGTACCGTTTTATGAATGTAGCCTACCACCCATCTCACCTCCCCCTCCTTATTGCCCCTCTCCACGCACCCCCCTCCCCCAACACCTGTAAAATGACAAGTTCCTTTTAAATTGACTTCTCTTCAGTTGCACAGTTTTCTGTCTTGGAGGACACCACAGTGACTTTGTATTATATTGCCACTGGGAAAAGCAAAGTTAATAAAGATAAGGTAAATTAACATGATATGCATAATTGGATGTCGGCATGCTCATATTTTTAACAGCATGCTGTAAATGCCGCACCAGCACTAAAATTAGAAGCCCATAATAAGAGTGACAAATGATGAAGACGGTGTATACTTCAGCACTGTTCCTCCACCAGTACAAACTGGGGTCCTGAATGCTTCACAAACAGATGGGATAAAAGTCTTCGCTTTCTGACAGCTTTTTAAGGGACCCCTTGTGTTTTTCAACAACAGCGCACAGCATAAAATTACCTTCAAATGTAGCAGTAATTAGCACTAATTCAATCTGTGCTCCCAGGGAGAAGGCACAAGTAGAGTGGAGAGAGAGAGAAAGAAAGTGACACTGGCGCATCGATGTATTATTCAACACTGCTTGAAATAATTATGAACTGTTCTTGACAGTTCCTGAACATGTTGTGAAGTCTTTTTACCCCCGTTATCCTCAAAGAAATCTGATCAAAGTTCATCAAGTAGTTTCTTCCTGCCTTCAAATACTTTCATGTTATCGTACCTCTCAAGACACATATCTTGTAATTGGCTCTTAACTATTGCTTTAAAAACATTTCTGCTGGCTTTTGTTAAGAACCCTGCTGGTGTTAAATGCAAGGATATCCCAAAACCGTGAAGGGTAACTTGGAAAACCGGTTCTTAGCAGTGTATATTTTCATGTTGGTAAACTGTGAAGAACATATGTGAACCAGGGAACAATAGTCCAGTTGTTGTGTGAACAATTGATGAAGAATATTTATTAAATTTGAAAAAAGAAGTTTGCGTGGGTTTCGCCCCCACAACCCAAAGATGTGCAGGGTAGGTGGATTGTCCGCGCTAAATCACCCCTTAATTGGAAAAAATTAATTGGGCACTCTACATGTTTAAAAAAACTTTGAAGAAAAAAAACACATGACAAGGAGAATACAATACACTAGAACACTTAATTACACTGATGGCAAAAGACACACAGCATTACATGAAATTGCCCCTTTGATTCCCAACTATCTACCTTCCCTGAACTCTAAGATTCCCCTTTGTCCCCAAATAACATCCAACATTATATAGTCCAAAGATGTGCGGGTTAGGTGGATTGGCCATGCTAAATTGCCCGTAGTGTCCTAATAAAAAAGTAAGGTTAAGGGGGGGTTGTTGGGTTACGGGTATAGGGTGGATACGTGGGTTTGAGTAGGGTGATCATGGCTCGGCACAACATTGAGGGCCGAAGGGCCTGTTCTGTGCTGTACTGTTCTATGTTCTATGTTCTATAACTCAATGAGCACAATTCCAGCAGATAGTTACCGCACACAGGTTATTTGCCAGGTTTGGGAAAACCGTCTTCAGTTTCAGCAAAGGTGAAATCTGCTACTTCTTTTCGGGAGACTGTTTCGGCAGCTGGTGTGTGGCTGTGTCTGCGTCTCCTTCCTCAGTCATTGTGCAATGGATATATAATTCTTTCCATTTGATGTTACCCACCCAGTGGAGTCGGCTTGTAGCAGATACTCGTCAATCGATTTATCGCTCCACTTTGAAGTTACCTCTTCTATAACGCACCGTTTTACTCTCGTCACACTGATCTGCTAAGTCGCATCTCAAAATCACTTCAGACATTTGCCCTTATCAACTCTGTGTTTTATTTTATTTTATCCCAATTTCATTTTTAAAATCTTAATTTCCCCCAATTCTTAGCACTAGAACCAACAATTTGTAATGCCTGGACCAACGTTTATTGACCGTTCCTAACTGCCCTACTTTTCCGAGGACATTTGAGAGTCAACCACATTGCTGTGGGTCTGAAGTCACATGTAGGCCTCCAAACTAACTGCTCAACTGCTGAAGGCAGTGCTACGGGATCCATGCGCTTCAAAATATGCAATATTTCACCATCTGCTCATCATGGATAATTCAAAGACTGATTCATATTATTGTTTTACTTTTTGGATTAATTTCTGACCTGTGTGTCTGTGTGTTTTCTCATCAATTAGTAACTAATGAACCAAATCTTTCTTTAAATCAAGAAGGCCTGGAAAATTGGCTTCTTTCAAAACGTAAATACATTTGGACTGGGAACGCGGATGTACAAAGGAAGGGATTGCTTTTGAAGTAATCTTGTTGTGACCAACTTGGGGAGGGCGGATGAATAAAGAAAGGGAGCCAGTTCCTTGGGGCAGAACAATTTGGGGATATCTAGTCCGGAATGATAACAAATTGGGGCTTGTGTCGAAGTAGCTTCTGCAGAGGGAATGGAGGGTAATTTCGCCCGGGGTCCAGACATAACAAAACCCTATAAAGAATTTAGGAAAAACAACTTTCCCTCAGCGTGACGCATGTGGAACTCTAAACTACCACATGGAGTAGTTGAAGTGAATAGTTTGTATGCATTTAAGGGATAGTTGGATCCATACACGGGGGTGAATGGAATAAAAGGAATAAATAGAGAACTACCATCATGTGGTCATCGGTGGCCCTTTTATAACTCACCATTTGTCCATTTAAAAAATAATAACTGTATTGTTGTAATGTAAGGATGGCTCGATGGTACAGTGGTTGGCATTGGTACCTCACAGCGCCAGGGACCCAGGTTCAATTCCGGCCTTGGGTGAGTGTGCGGAGTCTGCACGTTCTCCCCGTATCTGCATGGGTTTCCTCCGGGTGCTCTGGTTTCCTCCCACAATCTAAAGATGTGCAGGTTAAGTGGATTGGCCATGCTGAATTGCCCCTTGGTGCCCAAAAGGTTTGGTGGTGGGGGGGGGGGGGGGGGGGGGGGGGGGGGAGTGGGCCTAGGTTGGCTGCTCTTTCAGAGGATTGGTGCAGACTTGATGGGCCAAATGGCCTCCTTCTGCACAAGTAGGGATTCTATGATTCTATCTAGGATTCCATGGTATGCTGTTAGGGAGAGATGAAGCTGTGCAGAAGGGGGCTCATGTAGAGCAAACAATGGCACGGGCCAGTTCGGCGAAATGGTTTATTATTGTGCTGTAAACGTGATTTAAAAGCTGTAGAAAATGTATTGAAAATAGCATTGCTTTGTTTTTCTGGGCTTCCTGTTAGCCAAGTTGTGATTACTCCTGTTTGCCATGGTCCTTATAGAGTGCAGTCATACCATGAATTAAAATAGAAGAAGTAAGTCATTGGTGTGGTGGATTCAAGATTGAGTCTGCAGGCCTTGGAAGTTCCACCAAAAGGTAGAGCTGCATTTAGACCCTGTTAACAGTTCAGGGTGCGATGTTAGACTGTCCCGTTTGCCTGCACAAACAACCGATGATGTAATCTCCGATGACATCACGCAATCGTTCTCTTAAAGCGCCCCTGTTCAGCGAAAAGGCTGCTTGTGAGGAAAACACGATGAATACACAGCATTTCCTCCCCTTTGAATCAAAGGCCCCTGACACAATTAACAGGATGATATTGACAATCAATTAGCAACATGAAAATCAATCAACTAGTCAATAGGTCAGATGGAGGTTGATGTTCTCGGCGTGGTTGTCAGTGAACCTCTGAAGTTAAAGGGAGTCGCCGTAATGATCTGAGGTTGACTCAGGGTTTGATTCGCAATTGAGGTGCTGGTTTCCCGATTTGGTTTAATTAGTGTCAGGTTCCCGGGAAGGTCCGGGCCATCACTCGGCACAGATGGATTTGGACTCTCTCTCGGTTCTGGCAGAATGGTTCTTGTGACCAGAAGTTGATCCGCGTGCCTTCTCTGGGTTACATCATCTGAGGTTTGTATGGTGGAGGAGACAGATGGTGGCAGGAATACACTTTTCACTTGTGGTACAACTTCTTGTCACAACCTCTTGACCCTGGTGAAAAACACAACCTTGTTCCCTTGTTCTTCCGCCCTACGATCTGATCCTGCTGCTTTTCCTTGACAATTTCTTTTGTCTCGGATGGTTTTAACAAATTAAATTCTGTGTGCCGTTGACGTTTAACCATTAACAACGCCTCAGAAACCTGGGTTGTTGAGCGCTCAGAATTCCTGTCTGTGAGTAGGAATTGACTAAATGGTTTAGGGTAAATTTAGATCAAAGTAGGTCAGGACGTCTGACTTGAGTAGTGCCTCATTGGCTTGCGTTGCATTGATCCCCCCCCCCCCCCCTCCATTTCCACTATTTATTTTGACACAGTAGTGTGATGAATGTAGGATTATAGATATATTGGATTATCATTTTTGGTTAAGTAAGGGTTAAAGGCCTAAGTTAGAGTGTGTTTGACTGCTGCAGTCATGTTTTTAAAATAATCTTGGTTTCACAGCTCCAGGGTCCCAGGTTCGATTCCCGCTTGGGTCACTGTCTGTGCGAAGTCTGCACATCCTCCCCGTGTATGCGTGGGTTTCCTCCGGGTGCTCCGGTTTCCTCCCACAGTCCAAAGATGTGCAGGTTAGGTGGATTGGCCATGATAAAATTGCCCTTAGTGTCCAAAATTGCCCTTAGTGTTGGGTGGGGTTACTGGGTTATGGGGATAGGGTGGAGGTGTTGACCTCTTTGGGTAGGGTGTTCTTTCCAAGAGCCGGTGCAGACTCGATGGGCCGAATGGCCTCCTTCTGCATGTAAATTCTATGATAATCTATGAAAGAGAACAACGCTTTTAGGAGTCTCAGGCGCAATTAACCAGTGTAAAAGCTTGGGCTAATACAACTTTGTTTTGATTAAGGGGATTCCCTGGGGAGTTAATTAGATTTCAGTTTGGTGAGAAGATGTCATTGCTGGGTGGAGCTAACGCATCAGGGGTGTTGAGAAAGCAGTTTTCAGTTTTAGTTCTGATTCTGGCTGAACCTGAGACCAAGTAAGGCAGTTTGTTCTCACTGGAAGTTATTTAAAGGGATTAAGTATTTAATTCAGTGCAGACTTGTCTGAGGACAATGGGGAGCCAAAGTAAACCAGATGGGAACAGCTTTTGAAAACATCCAGCCAGTGTTTCTGCAGGGGTGCGGACCGGAATCAGATCTATTCTGTCAAGAAGTGTCAAGAGATCTCGTTCTCAAAGAATAACTCTGCAAAGCAAGTATTCCTCTGTGCCATTGGTACTTGTGGTTGATTGAGAGCTGAGGTGGTTTATTTTCTTGTTGTTTAAGTGCAAATAAAGGTAGCAATTAAGGGTATTGTATTCACTGTATTGCGTAGTATTGTTTCAGGGGTAATTGTAAGCTATGTACGGTTGTGGTGTCAAAGATTTTATTACTGTGTTGGTAATCAAGTTTGTTTTAAAATACCATATCCCTATTTCGTTGTGCGTCACTCCTGGAGTGAAGTGTCCTTTTCTCACAGTCTTACAAAATCAAAATAAAATATTGGGGTTTCGGTCCCAGCCTCTGTTGGGATCTGGCCTTTGATTGTATTAGTAGATTGTGCAAGGGTTTTAGGATCATCACCAGATTAGGAACACACTTTCCGTAGTAATTTAGTAAGCCTGAGAAAGATCGAATTTGGTTGACATTTTGAGGTGCGGTTGCCGCGGTAATAACTTTCGAAGGTGACTTATGCAATCCCTTGGCATCAGTGACATGACCCAGGTACTCAATTGAAGATTAGAAAAATTCACATTTGTCTTTTTGGACTCTAACCTCTGGAGTGTGGCACCTCGGTTGTGGATATGTTCTTCCTCATTGTTCCCAGTAACCAAGATGTCATCCAGATAACACTGGGCACCGGCTCATCCACTTGAGGTTTGTTCCATAGCTCATTGGAACAATGCTGGCACTATAGTGATGCCAGATGGTAATCTTGTGAATTGAACTAACCCTTTGTCACAATCATCAAGAGCTGTTGTGAATCCTGATTCACATTCATTTGAAGATATGTTCGACTGAGGCCGATTTTACTGAACGGTTGACCTCCAACCAACCCAGCGAATAGGCCATCAATCAGGGGTAGAGCGAACTGCTCTGCACACAGTATAAGATTAATAGTGACTTTAAAATTGCCACAAATGCGTACAGTTCCATCTTTTTTCATCAAGGGTACGATCGCTAAAGCCCAATCACTCACCTTAACAGGTTCTGACCGGCCGTTCTAATTCAGTCTCCACCTTAGTCTGATTGTGTATGGCACTAACCTAGCCTTTAAGCATCTCGCCTGACTTTCTTCCTCGATCTTCAGTTTTACTGAGATATTCTTCATGCTTCATGGTTCACTGTTGAAGACAACGACATGTATTTTTCAAGATTTTGGATAGGTCTGATTTTGAATCTACCACAAGAGTTAGCTCGGCTCAATTTAATCTGAACTTTTCCAGCCAAGTTCTTAGTGTCGAATCATTTCCTTTGACTGCGTGCAAGGACAAATCTGCCGTCTGTCCATTTAATTGCATTGTTTCATCAATAAGCTTCCTCGACGGAACCACTTCTCCAGTGTAGGTTTTTAACACTATCTTCGAGGTTTTCAGAGCAATATGTCGGAGCTTTTCTTGATAAACAGTTTCTGGCACCAGCGACCAGACGGGACGGCTGCCCCTGTGTCCACCTCCACCTGACTGTCCAGTAATTGAGTGTCCCAATATGGGTTTGTTGCATCAGGAATAGCGAATACTTTTAATGACAGAACATCTTCAGACTGCGAATCGAATTTCTTCTCATGTCCTTTTTGTTCCATGCAGACACTCTTTCCTTGATTCAGCTTCCCTTTTATTGATTTGACTCTTGCTTCCTGCAGCTTTTGCCTGAAGCGTTTCTCTTTTTCCAACAAACATGTCCAATGTGGCCCTTTCTGCTACAGTTTCTCCATCCTGCCAGCCAGCCAATGGGTTTTCCCATTGTAGGCAGCCCCACGCCGTCGGGAAATCCCCGGCGCGGGTGCGCTGCCGGGACAACGGAAAATCCTGGCAGCGGAGAATCCCACCCGATGTCTTTGCCCCAACAAATCTGCTGCTGAGTGTCCAAAGTTTGCACAACTATGGCAAGTGCAATCTGTGTTTGTGTTCAGGTTTCAGTCAACGTTCTTGTGCTTGAGCTCAACTGTTGAGCTTCTTTTTCTGCTAATTCCATGGATACAGCAGCATCCAAGGCTTTCTTTAAGGTTGGACTGCTTTCGGTTCACAACTGCTGTTGAACAACCATGCTCCTTAAACCACAGACTAATCTATCGCTGATGGTATCATTTGACACATCTCCATATCCGTAGTGTTCAGCCAGTTTTTTCAGGGGAGCTGCAAACTGTGCAATCGATTCATCTTCTTCGTGTTTGCACTTATGAAAACTGAACCTTTTTAACAATGACGAAAGGTTTTGGTGAATAGTGGCCCTGCAAAGTTTCCACAATTTCATTGTTTCTGTGCCTGGTTTTTCCGGCTGTACCAGAATCTGAAGGAGGTTAAATGTTTCCCCCTCCCCCTCATTACGCTCAGGAATTTGGGGGCTTTTATTTCTGCTGCTATCCTGTTAGCTTGAACAAAATAGCTGCATTGTTCCGTATCATTTTTCTCTATGGAAGGACCTATGTGTGCACAATGTGCCATGAATTGTGAGCACCACCTTGCGTCCTTTCTCCCCAAGACAAGGTACAACGCGAGCGCAGCCTGTTCCCTTTGTGTTTTGCAACACCCCCAGCTCTGAATCTGTTGTTGCAGAGTACTGGCTTCTCACAGTTACCGAGTTGGCTTCAGGCTTCTCGCCGAGCTTGTTTCCCTCGGATTTTTTGGTTCCCCCGGTGGCTGCGGCTTTTGTTTGGCTTTCCCCATGACCAGCTTTCACGTAACAATTATTTCAATTGTGTATCATTTATTCGGGTGCCTCCAATTGCTGTTCGCCTACCTCATCACCAGTTTTTATTACCTCGTCGCCGGTTTTTATGTCCTTGGCGGTTCGACCAAAATGTAGAGCTTGACTTAGAAGATGTGACACCACAAACTGCGATGTCACACTTCCCAATTTCCCACGTCAATGGCGGACGTCAAGCAATTGTTCTCTTAAAGTGACCCTGTCTGGTTGCTTGTAAGGAAAAACTAAAAACACTCTGAGTACCCAACAACTGGCACATCGGTCAATGTAACTTCCCTGGAATGGTGGCTAGATATTGATACCAGATAGTTCCACTTTTCATGAACTCTGCTGCCTAAGACATGAGCATTTGTCTTTTGATATGGCAAAAAAAATCAAAGCTCATCAAATAGTGGAGATCATTTATCAATGATTTGCATTCATATAGCACTTTTGACATAGTAAAGGATCCCACAGTGCTTCACAGGAACATTATCAGGCAAAGTTGACACCAGGCCACATAAGGAGATAGGAGGACAATTGATTAATAGCGGAATTCTCCGTCGGTGGGATCCTCCACTCCGCTGGCAGCGCACCCATGCCCACGGGTTTCCCGACGGCGTGGGGCAGCCACAATGGGAAAACCCATTGGCTGGCTGCGGGAACGGAGAACCCCGCTACCGGCTGGCGGACTTGGGAATCCCGTCCCGTAAGTTTGGCCTTCAGAGATGAAGCCGAGGTCGATGGGCAGAGAGGTTTACAGAGGGAATTACGGAGCTTCATGCCGTGACAGCTGAAGGCATGGCCGTCAATGGCGGGGCAAAGGTAATCGGGCATGCGCAATGTCGAAGAATGGAGGAGCGCAGAAATATCAGCAGGTTGGAGGCCTGGAGGGGATTGCAGAAGTAGAGGGGGTCAAAGCAAATTTGGACACAAGGATGAGAATGTGAACGGAACATAGGCTGGGCGAAGGTGCATCACAGCATCGCTGTTCATATAATTTCTTTTCAGCAATTTAATCCTTTATATCTTGGTTGTTAATGGGAGTGAACTTTGCATTATTATCAGGGCACCTGAGAGGGGTTCTCTTGAGGGAACGATGACAGACAGTTTGGGCAATAACTAATGATAAGTGTAACCTTTTCCAAAACATATGCACTTTTAATATCACTGTATATTTTTTAGTACCGCATATTCCTTTGCAGTAATAAAATTTGACAGCATGTGGCAAGAAGGAAGAAAGCTCATTATGCATGTAATAAACAGCGATTCCTCATTTTTTTTTGAAAAGGCTAGCAGCTGCCGTCTCATCACTTTTCATTTCATATTGTCGCATTTCTCCTCTGCGTTGATGCTTTAAGCCTTTCTCAAGGGTTTCCAATTTCTATCCTGTAACATTTTCAACTCTGGAATAATAGAACTTCGTCGCTGAGTTTCATTCTCTATGACTACTGTTGATTTGGGGGGTTGTTGGGGAGGGAAGGGGGGTGGGTTGTGCTGGAGGCTGGTGGGAAATGAAACCTGTCAAGGGACAAATGAATGCATGAAAACATGATAGTCAATGTATCTCCATGTTTCTGTCCTGGACGGTTACTTGGTTTTAACATTAATAAAGATGGAAAAGCATCTTCAAATGTGCACACTATACACTGGTAATGTCGATCCTTTAAGAGAATTACTCTACAAGAACGAAAGACTTGCATTGATATAGCACCTTGAATTGGATAACTATCTGCAGAAAAATATTCGCAGGGCTATGGGGCAAAGGCAGGGGGGTGGGACTAGCTGAGTTGTTCTTGCAGATAGCTAGCATAGACACATTGGGCTGAATGGTCTCCTTCTGTGTCGTAACTGCTGTGTGATTCTTCCATGAGTGGCTGGGTTGCTCTTGCGGATAGCTAGCGTAGACACAATGGGCTGAATGGCCTCCTTCTGTGTCGTAACCGCTCTGTGATTCTTCCATGACCTCAGGACATCTCAAAATGCTTCACAACCAATTAAATATTTCTTATGAAAGACGTTATTAAAAATGCAAATCTTTCTTTTTCAGGAAAATGTTGCGTGGTGAACTTTTCAACTCACGGAAGGTGTATACATGGAACTTGCCGACATAACAGAAGCACTCCCCTAAATCATGGAATCCATAAAATCCCTACAGTGCAGGAGGAGGTCTTTTGGCCCATCGAGTCTGCACCGGCCCTTGGAAAGAGCACCCTACTTCAGCCCACGCCTCTGCCATATCCCTGTTATCCATTAACCCCACCTATCCATTTTAACACTAAGGGCCACCTAACCTGCACATCTTTGGACTGTGGGAGGAAGCCTGAGCACCCGGAGGAAACCCATTCTCCTTATTATACCTACCCTTTTTGTCAGGAAACCGTCACTTTTATTTTGTCTGTCGTTAATCTACACAGCGGTAGCAGGCTTTGCAACACATATCAATGCAACAATTTGTGGTGATATGTATCACTGTAAATACACAAGGGGTTAATGTAAATACACGTAGACTAGCTAGACACTAGAGGGAGCACCAGAGACATGACACTCAGACATTCAACCAATAGGTCAGTAAGATAGGACACGACCAATGGGCATTCACGATACACACAGAGGTGACACCACCACAGGAGGGCATTACACCAACCCATATAAAAGGACACAGCACACATGATCTTCCTCTTTCCAGTGGAGACACTCAGTGAGTACAGACACAGGGTTGATTGAACATAACACCCACCACGTGGATTGTAGCAGACTGGTTCGTCAGTCTGAGTAGCTATAGCAGGATTAACAGGAGAGTCGAATCTAAGTAGGAGAATTGTTAACAGTTTAATAAATGTGTTAAAGATATCTCCAAGTCTGGACCTTCCTTTGTTGGCGTGCACATCAAGGAAGCAGCTTGCGCTAAGTCAAGAGCATAAAAAGACATGGTACCAGCGAGTGACTGTTTCAATCCATATAGTTACAACTCAGCAAACAGTGACAACCAGCAACAACACCCAGGCAAGATGATCGAGATTCCGGTTCCACAGTGGCTCAGGTACCACGGCAATCTCAGTGAAAACTGGCGTGCATTCAGGCAAAGATTTGAGATCTTCCCGGTAGCAGCCGACCTACAAGACGTGGCCGATGCTGAAAAGACAGAGCTTCTGCTCACCATTGCCGGTGCCAGAGCAGAAGAAATTTTCGAAACATTCAAGTTCTCCAAAGGGAAAAACAGGAGTGACTTCCAGGCAGTCCGGGACAAATTTGAAAAATACTGCGAGGAAAACACAAACAAAGCAACAGAAAACGGTAAAAGAGGCGCCAGTACCCACCACGAGGCCGAGATCCCGGATCAGAGAACGACAATTTTGATTATAAAATGTGGCACTCAGAATGTTATCTAGGCCTACACGCAGCCATCTGCCCAACATCCTTCAGAGGCACCACTGCTCCATTTGCCCTCGCTCTGAATCCCTGGGCTACAAGATCTGGATGGAGCAGCTGAGAAGGTGTAAGAAAATAAACTGCAGTCATTAAATGAAGAGGAAGTTGAGCTGTTTAATGGTGGATGTATTGGAGGCTGCCTCGTGCAAATAACTGTTTGGGATAAAGGCCCATTGCAGAGTTTACTGAGTATCCCTGGGGAAAAAAACGGGTTCAATCATTTTAACAACTGTAACAAAATATCCGGGATCATGAAGTATTATTGGTTAATAGAAAGTTATGGAAGACAATGAATTATTAATAATATTGACCGCCATTCTTAACTGACAGAAAAGATACTCCTAATAGCAATAATCTTTTTTGCCACAAGTAGGCTTACATTAACACTGCAATTAAGTTACTGTAAAAAGCCCCTAGTCGCCACTTTCCAGCGCCTGTTCGGGTATACTGAGGAAGAATCCAGAATGTCCAAATTATCTAACAGCATGTCTTTCGGGACTTGTGGGAGGAAACCGGAGCACCCGGGGAAAACCCACACAGTCACAGGAAGAATGTGCAAACTCCGCACAGACAGTGACCTAAGCCGGGAATCGAACTTGGGACCCTGGCGCTGTGAAGCAACAGGGCTAACCACAGTGCCACATTACCGTAGTGACAACACTTCACAAGTACTTCACGTCTGCAAGTTGTCTTCTCTCATTCTCTTTTTCCTCCCTTTCACTTTCTCTCTCTATTTCGCTCTTTTTCAAGGACTGGGATTTTCCGGACCAGCCATGGTGGGATCCATCGCGGGGGATGTGGCAGGCCAGTCAAAATTCCATTGACTTTCAGTGGGATAGGCTGATCCCAGGGGTGGGCGGGGCTGGGAAATCCCACCCAAAGTGCTTCTCTATGGAGGAAACAGTTGGTGGGATTTTCCAATCCCACCAGTGGAAGGTATAGTCGCGGGTGGGATGGGAAATTTTGGAAAAGTTGAGCCACGTAAGTTCATATTATGGTAATGACCAACAGCTAGGTTAAGAAGGTGGGTTTTAAGAAGGGTCTTAAAGGAGAAGGGAGCGTAGAGAGGTGGAGGGATTTAGGAGTGAAATTCAAGAATCCAGAGCATTAGAAACTGATGGCATGGCAGTGCATAAGGAAACGATTAAAATCGGGGACCCGCAGGAAGCCAGAATGAGAGGAGTGCAGATATCTTGGAAGATCGTGGAGCTAGAGAGGATAACAGAGATAGGGACAGGCGAAGATCTGGGGTGGAATTTTCCCTTCAGCACTGACTGAGGCAGGAAAAGCGGCATGTAGCTCTCCAGCTGCACAGCCGAGTTTCCTCTCCAGATTTCATTGCACGTGATGCAAACAAAATCTGGAGGTGTGGTTTTCACCTTCACGCTTGATTGAGCAGGTTCCATAGAGATTGGGGCACCATCTTTAAAGTGCGCCCCAATCAACGTTAGAAATAAACATCCCCCCTTGGACACGGGGAGCATCCCCTACAAGCATCGGGGCAAACCCCCCCACCCCACACACAAGCATCAAGACAAACCCCCGCTCTCCATCCCATGGGCTCCCCACACATAGGAATTGGGCCAAACACCCCCAGGCCACCCCCACACAGACACTGGGGCAACCCCACCCCCACAAATGAGGGGAACTCCCCCAACTGGGTTCCTCACAGAGCCCGCGACTGGCACTGCCACCATGGCATTGCCAGGTTGGCACTGCTAGCGGCCAGTGTTGGTGCCCCATGTCTGTCTCCCCGGAGAGGGGGGGGGTTGCTGCTATACTTAACCTTTTCACCCCTGGCGAGTTTCCCTCGACTGTTTCAAAAGTTTAAATATCTGTAATGAATCTCGATGTCATGACACCATATCGGTGAGGTCTGAATTTTCAGTGAGGGAGGGAACCTATTGTGTGGTAGCTGTTTCAATAAATTTTAATTTATTACAATTTATTGATAAGGGGCGAACCTCGTTACATCATCGGCGAGGCGCGTGGAAAATCGGAAAATGTGGTTCCCGCTGGCGAGAATCGTGTTTTCTGATTCTCGGGAGATTTTGTGCCCGTATCTCCGTTTGCAACCACACCAAATATGGGCACACAATTGCCCCCACGGAGGGACTTGCAACACTGGGAATTTGAAAAGATCTTTCTCAGGGTCCGGGTATCGCTGGCTAAGCCAGCATTTGTTACCCATCCCAAATGGCCCTCGGGAAGGTGGTGCTGAACCGCCTTCTTGAACAGTTGCAGTCCTTGTGGTGTAGGTACACCCACAGTGCTGTTAGGGAGGGAGCCCCAGGACGTTTCTCGGCTGACGATGGTATTAAAAATGTAGAAAGATCTGACCAGTAGCATCTATCACAAAAGTCTCTGTGATCAACAAAAAAACGTCCAAAACCGATACATCAATTTACGACACTATAGGTATGGCTAGGCAATTATGTCTTACCTATAGCTTGCTTCACACTTTAAATGTTGCACGTTAAATGGGCTGCATGGTAGCACAGTGGTTAGCACTGTTGCTTCACACTCCAGGTTCCCGGGTTCGATTCCCGGCTTGGGTCACTATGTGGAGTCTGCACGTTCTCCCCGTGTCTGCGTGGGTTTCCTCCGGATGCTCCTGTTTCCTCCCACAAGTCTCGCAAGACGTGCTTGTTTGGTAATTTGGACATTCTGAGTTCTCCCTCTGTGTACTCGAACAGACGCCGGAAGTTGACGACTGGGGGCTTTTCACAGTAACCTCATTGTAATGTTAATATGAGCCTACTGGCGACAATAAATATTACTTTAACTTTAACTTTAACGTGTCTATACCTTAAAGTTTCTGATTGGTTCAAGGAATTAATAAGTTGCCTAGACCCCAATGCTCTGGTATTACCTCCCTGATCCATGTCACCTCTCTATCTCACACCTCCAATATGTTGTTCCTGTAGATCTTTTTCTTTTACCAAGCTTTTGATTGCCTGTTCTCTCCTTGCGTGATATGGGCTGTCAGACTTTGCCTATTTATGTATTTGCGAAGTGCCTTGGGATGTTTTACTACATAAGCTGCTATTATATAGATGCAAGTTGCTGTTACTAAGTCAATCACTGAAAGGTACAGACATGTAGGCTACATTACCAATCCAGAAAAAGGAAACTTCACAAAACCATACTCGATGGGCTCCTCACTTGTTGCTCCTTTTGTTGCAATTAACCATTGCCACCATCTGTTATTGTTATTTATTTGCTGCCAGATGGGAGTCATGGCCCTGAACTTATTGCTGAGGCTGGATGTGATCCTTTTAGCAAACTCTATTTCTTATTGAGGTAAGGATTAAGGAATACAGAATCAATTGGGCAGGTCGATGAAGTTGAGATACAGGTCGGCCACGTCTTATTTGGAACAGGCTGGAGAGGCTGAATGGCCTCGTCTTTCTTTTTCCAATTAAGGGGAAATTTAGTGTGGCCAATCCACCCACCCTGCACATATTTGGGTTGTGGGGGTGAGACCCACGCAGACACGGGGAGAATGTGCAAACTCCACACGGACAGTGACCCGGGGGTCAGGATCGAACCCGGGTCCACAGCGCCGTGTGGCAGCAGAGCATCATGGCTTTGTGCTGTTCCCCTGCCTTTCCCCCCGCACTCCTGCACATTGTTTCTTTTCAAGTTACCATTCAATGCCCTCTTGAAAGCCTCGACTGGACCTGCCACCCCGCCCTTTCAGGCAGCTAGTTCCAGACCAGCTAAAAATCAACTGCATTGTTTTGGGGCAAGAGTCACGTGTTGGCCACCAGACATCCTTCCCTAAAAGATATCAATGAACCAGGTGGGTTTTTACAGCAGTTATTTCACAGTCAAAACTACTGAGACTACCTTTCAGTTCCAGATATTTCTATCAATTGAATTTAACTTCCACAAGATGCAATGGTGAGATTTGAACCCAAGTCCCCAAAGCACTAGGGCCTCTGGAGTATGAGCCTACTGACATTACCACTATGTCACTCTCACCCTCAGAACACAAGGAGGTCATTGAGTCTCTTGAGCCTGTTCCACCAGTTAATTAGATCATTGCTGGTTTGTATCTTAACTCCGTCTACCAGGTCCAATATATCACATTACATCTGCAAATAAGAACAAAGAACAAAGAATACATCACAGGAATAGGCCTTAGGCCCTCCAAGCCTGCGCCGACCATAGTACCTGGCTAACCTGAAGTCGTATGCACTTACCAAGTCCGTATCCTTCCATTCCCACACTATTCACATATTTGTCTAGATGCTCCTTAAATGCTGCTATCGTACCTGCTCCCATCACCTCCCCAGGCAGCATATATTTACCACCCTCTGTGTAAAAAGCTTGCCTCGCACATCTGTTCTAAACTTTTCCCCACGCACCTTAAACCTATGTCCCCAAGTACTTGACTGTCCTACCCTTGGAAAAAGCCTCTGACTATCCACTCTGTCCGTGCCACTCATAACCTTGCGGACCTCTATCAGGTCGCCTCTCAACCTCCGTCGTCCCAGTGAGAACAGACCGAGTTTGTCTAACCTCTCCTCATAGCTAATGCCCTCCATACCAGGCAACATCCTAGTAAACTGCTTCTGTACCCTCTCCAAAGCCTCTACACCCTTCTGGTAGTGTGGCGGCCAGAATTGTACACAATACCTCTCGTCCTAGTGAATGAGCCACAAAGTCAGTGAGGAGCAACATAGAATAAAATCTCAAGTAAAGCAAATCAGACATGTTGTTTGCTCGCCAACCTCTAACAAGGGCCTTCATCACATAGAAACATAGAACCATAGAAAAGTTACAGCACAGAAGGAGGCCATTTGGCCCATTCTGTCCGTGCCTGCCTGAGGACACCCAGGTGCCCTTTCTAATCCCACCTTCCTGCACCTGGTCCATAGCCCTGTAGTTTACAGAACTTAAGGTGCAGATCCAGGTACCTTTTAAAAGAATTTAGGGTCTCTGTCTCCACCACCAACGCGGGCAGCGAATTCCAGACCTCCACCACCCTCTGCATCAAAATGTTCTTCCTCATGTTCCCTCTACACCTCCTGCCACTTATCTTGAGTATATGTTGCCTGGTTCTAGAGTTCTCCACCAAGGGAAACAATTTTGTCCTGTCTGTGACACTATCATAAATGTAAGGAACTGGAAAGGTTAATGCAATGTCTAAATCAACCACTAGAGGGAGCTAGATGTACAACTATATAAGGCATCGACGCTAAGCCTTGGGGGTGAGAGGTTGAGGAGAAAGCTAGAGTACAGACTGAAGGAAAGATAGTGTGAGTGAGAGCAGATCATAGTTAATGTAATAGTTTAGAGATTAGTAGTAGATGAGTGTAGATTATGTGTTTATTATCAACTGTGTGTTATATAGGAGTAAGTGTCGAATCCAATTAAGTAATGTGAATAAATCTATAGCTTTGTTCAATTTAAAAGCTACTTTGTGGTCTTTGTGAACATTACGCCAACCATCCTCGGATTAGACCCAGAAATAATACCACGCTGTCCACTCTCTCTCTTCCCCTCACGCACTGTGCCAGCTCAGGAAGAAGGCTAAGTATCATCTCCTCAAGGGCAACTGGGGATGGGCAATAAATGCTGGCCTTGCCACTGATGCCCGTATCTCAAGAATAAATGAAAAGGGAAATCAGTGAAGAAAACAAAGAGTCTTGCTGCATATCCCCCCCCCCCCCCCCCCCCCAGCAAACCCGTCGTTGAAACAACGTTCGGAACTGAGAATCAAACAACGAGAGGAAGTTCAGTTTAATTAAGGGGGCGTGATGTGTTTCCAGGATTTGTGCTCCGAGGGCAGGCAATGTGTAGGGGCTCAATATTTGTCTCTCTCTCTCTCCCTCTGACAATAGGGTGATGTTCAAATTTCAGCAGAAAAAATATATAAAGTCCCCTTGTATTTTACCACACCAAATGCAATCTATTATAAAAGTTGATCATCAAGGGCTAAGATGAAGAATGGTGACGGGAAGCATTAACGCCAGCAGAGACTAGTTGGGTCAAATGGCCTATTTCAGCCAAGTTCGAGCCACTTTCCAGTTTCACTCACCGACAGATTGAAATGAAGAAGATTTAAAAATGTTCAGATAACTTGTTATTAAAGAAGAGCGTGAAGGACTTAGTTCTGGAAATGCTGCAGTTTTGCAGACTGTGAAGGAAAGGTACTCTGGCAGAATGTCATTTCCATCCACTGCCTGGTGCAGTGTCACCTCGCTGTGTATTGGAGGCTCGGCCAGCAGGGGTCCTCAGCGCACAGCACATGACCATTTCGGATTTAGACAGCCAGAAGACTGCTTCCCGTTTATTCCATTTTAAAATAAACAGTGACTTCTCCACTGCAAAGTGATTGGGTCTCATTTTTTTTAAATTTAGAGTATCCAATTCTTTTTTCCCCCAATTAAGGGGCAATTCAGCGCGGCCAATCCACGCACCCTGCACAGTTTTGAGCTGTGGGGGTGAGACCCACACAGACACAGGGAGAATGTGCAAACTCCACACTGATAGTGACCCAGAGCTGGGATCGATCCTGGGTCCTCGGCGCCTTGAGGCAGTAGTGCTAACCACTGCGACACGCACCGCCCTGGGTCTCACTTTAACCTGGTTTCATGTTTTCTATTTTTTGCTTGTCCGACTGAGCGACTTGCCAGGCCTGTCAGAGAATTGTTAAGGAGTCAACTGCATTGCTGTGGGTCTGGACTCAGGTCTATGCCAGACTGAGGAAGGAACTCTGCCTTTCTTCCACGAAGGCTATTCGTGAACCAGATGGATCTGTACAACAATGTGGTAGGGCATTGGTCACTATTACTGATTCCAGCTCTTTGTTTCACATTTGTTCAATCAACTCAAATTTGTACAGCTGCAATGGCGGGATTTGAATTTATATGTGACGGATTAGTAGCCCTGGGGCGCGATTCAGTCGCCTAGTCGCGCCCGACCTGATGTCGGGACGAGGCCGTTGAATCTCGCTAGACGTTGCCATCTGGAACTCGCCCTCACTGGGCATGACCCAGGTCCGCATATTTCAATGAACACGGGTATTCGACAGCCGTGCCCTCGTGACCTTCCCAGGGTGCCGTTTAGTACTGGTCCAGACAAACGTGGAGCAGGTCTAATGGCACCTGGGAAAGGGCGGCCTTACCAGGTAGAGGGGTGGATGGGGGAGGTCCAGGGGGTCTCCCCAATGTTGGGAGGTGAATGGATAATTGGGGGGGGGGGGGGGGGGCTGAAAGGTGGTGGGGGTGGGGATATTTTGTGGTCGCAGAAATCCCTGAGTGCGGCCTGGGCGGGGAGAAGCTCTCCGAGGCCCAAAGAAAGGACACAGTGCCGTTGAATAGCGAGACGCTTTTTGATTTGATTTGATTTATTATTGTCACATGTATACAGTGAAAAGCATACCGTACATAGGGAAGGAAGGAGAGACTGCAGAATATAATGTTGCAGTAGTAGCTAGGGTGTAGAGAAAAGATCAACTTAATACGAGGTAGGTCCATTCAAAGGTCTGATGGCAGTAGGGAAGAAGCTGTTCTTGAGTCGGTTGGTACGTCACCTCAAACTTTGGTATCTTTTTCCTGACGGGAGAAGGTGGAAGAGAGTATGTCCGGGGTGCGTGGGGTCCTTAATTATGCTGGCTGCCTTTCTGAGGCAGCGGGAATTGTAGACAGTCGATGGATGGGAGGCAGGTTTGCGTGATGGACTGGGCTACATTCACAACCTTTTGTAGTTTCCTGTAGTCTTGGGCAGAGCAGGCTCCATACCAAGCTGTGATACAACCAGAAAGAATGCTTTCTGTGGGGCATCTGCAGAAGTTGGTGAGGGTCGCAGGTGCCATGCCAAATTTCCTGAGAGAAATTTGTCCTTTGTCGGAGCTGCAACCCTGACCTTTGAAATAGAACACCAGCTACACAGCCATGATGTTACAGTGAGTACTCACACGGCCACATTACAAACCAATTCATGCCCTTGACTTAACGACTTAGCAATTGAGCCAAAATGCTCTCTCTTCGTCTTTAGTGATGGTTTCACGCTGCGGCTGACTGGAATGGTATTGTGGTTATGTTGGTCTGTGAGATTTTAATGGCTTTACACTCTTATTAAACTCCAGGCAACCAAAGCGGAATGAAACTGTGACGCGTTGCATTTAAGGAGTATTATTCCCGCTGCCAACCCCTTCCTCCGAAAGCAGGCTGGCTGGACTGCAACACAAGCAGGTGTAGATTTTCACCTTTGGGGTGACTGAATGACCATTTTGGTGATAAAGACACCCCAGCCAGTGAATTTGGTGGCCTGAACTCACTTAAAGAAAGGGCCTGCATTTATATCACACCTTTCACAGCATCCTAAAGCACAGGAAAAGTGCCAACCAATTTGCATACCATGCAAGCAACTGCATAATCAAGGATTTTGCTCATGTTGGTTAAGGGATAAGCATCGACCTAAATCGCCACTGCTCTTCTTCGATATTGAGCCAAGGGATCTGTCACATCTGCCTGAGAGGGTAGATTGGGCTTTCCTTTCATGCCTCATTTAAAGATCGACAAGGTTGCACTTGCTCAGTACCACAGAGCCTAATGTTCATGCTCTGGTCTCCGAAGACTTGACCTCGCAATCATCTGACTGAGAGGCACGGGTTGCTGCCCACTGAGGTTAGAGTTAGTGGGTGGCCTGCTGAGATTCAAAATTTATGCCTTAGGGCAGCTTAGGCCTTGATTCGTATGCGGCTTTTTGGGGGGGTGGGGCAAGTGGGGAGGAGTGGGTGGTGTGATCATGGAAGGTGAGGCCACGGGCTACCAGAGGCCCAAGGCTATCTTTGTCGAGCATTCCTGCTCCCTCATGAACCTTCCTTCTAACAATAATCCGCCCTTCACTTTTGGCAGGGCCATTCAGTTCCAGCACCGGGCGTGCCAGGGTGCCATCTTGACCTGTTCCCGACCCCCCCCCCCTCCCGATACCATCACAACTGGGAAAATCCCGTGAACGCATATTTAAATTAAGCTCATTGGCCATTTAAATATGCAGTTCTGCATCACGCCCAGTGAGGGCGAGATCCAGATTGCGACGTCTCGCAAGATTCGGTTAAATCACGCGAGGCGTTTCGAGGGTCGCAAATCGCGAGAGTCAACGGCCTCACCTGCACACCAGGTCGGATGTGGTGAGGCCGCTAAACCGCGCCCGTTGTGTCTGCACAGAGCGAGAGGATTCACGGATATAGGAAGAAGGCCCGGGACGATGGATTGATATTAACCCGGAAGAGACATCCTTCATAGATGTCTCTATAGATGTTTTTTTAAACGTTCTTAAAGATTTTTATTCATAATTCCTCTAGCCAAAATTCACGCAAGAGTACTCAATATTTAATTCCTTATTGCTCCTTGAGGCAGTCCATCCATTCGGTGAAGAGATAATCATCAAACATGATATTACCCACCAAGAAACAACGCAGGTAAAATAAAATCAAGACTCCTGCTGACTAAATCTCTATTACCTAAGTTTGCTGCACACAAAGCAGCTTATTGAGTGGATATTTTTAGCTTTGCTGCCACTTATAGATAATAATAAGATCTGTATGCATTCAAAATCATTGAGTTTGATCACAACAATGGTCACTCCAAAAGATGCCCGGTTGCCGCTAACAGGCTGCGACCACAAGCAGCCCTCAAGAGACAAGTGCACCGGGGGAAGTAGCTCAATTTAAAACTTCCTACTTTTATTTTCAGCCTTTTTCTCTTGCCTGCTGAGGTTTGCAAGGTGGTGATTGCAAGCAAAATGGCGAATCGTGCCAAGGTGAAATAGAAAGGAAGGGGTTGTTTTGTGGCCTTCCACGCTGGACTGAGAATTGCCGCCATGCTGATGGCCACTTCAAATCAAATTTACAGGCTGGGGCCTCCAGCACCTGACCTGCATTTGGGATGTTTAAATTGCCCCCCCCCCCCCCGCCCCCCCCATTACCTACCCCCATTCTGAATCCAACCCCAGATCCCATCCATGTTTCTTGCCCCCTTCACCCCCCTCGACTTGATGCCCATTTGCCCTTGTGGAGATTGATGGGACCTCACCCACCGTACATTTCCCACGGGCCAGACACACTGCTGAAAAGGAAAACATATTGCCGAAGATTTTCATCGTGCTCTCGCCAGGAAAGATGCAAGAATGGTGAGAAGTGACATACGTTCACACTCAAGGGTCCATTCTCTGCAGACCAAAGGGATATGTTCCAGCTTTGCACCATTTTTTAATTACCGGGTAGCTTAGGGAGCCTATAATTCCCCATTGCTTTCTCCATGATCATGCCTTGGCCAATCAGAGTTGACGTGCCAACCCAATCAGCAGCCTTTTCCCTTGTAGTAGAAATAGTTTAAAATTTGGTATTCTTGGGTTTGTCCTGATGAGTGCAAAATGAAAAGTTTCGGCAACACGTCTCTCCTTTCAGCAATATCCAAGTTCTGTACTAGCGAGTGACCGTTTGCAAGACAGGTCCCAGTAGAGCCAGTGAGTGAGAATTCTAACCGACAGCAATGTGCCATATTCTTCCGATATGTAATGGTAACAAGAGAGGTTCCCCATCGTCAACAATTACATGGAAAGTGCCGGCTAATAGCTCCTGTTCCCAAGCTACACCTTTGATTTCCAGTCTGGGAGTAGCTGGTTACCCTGAGCCCATTAAATTCTGCAGCAAAATAGAGACTTGAGCCCCCGAGCCGCGTGTTTCTCGGTTGCTCGCCATTCGTAGGTGGCGGGATTCTCTCCTCCCCATCGCTTGCCAATGGGGTTTTCCCATTTAAGCCACTCCATGCTGCTGGGAACCCCACGGACAGGAGTGCACTGTCAGCGGGAAAAAAAGAATCCCAGTAGCCTGAGAATTCCGGCCTTGATCGGAGAGTAAAGACTCGCGTTAAAATCGCACCTCTCTTGACCTCAGCGCACCCCTAAATGCTTTACAGCCATTGACGTACTTGCAAGTATAGTTACTGTTGTGATGTAGGATATGCAGCAACCAATTTGTGCACAGAAAGATCGGCACAAACAGCACTGAGGTAATGAGCAAAATGGCCTGTTTTTATTTCTGGCGATTCAGGGATGAATGTTGGAAGAGAAATCAGGGAAAACTTTGCTGCCCTTCTTCCAAATAGCCGTGTGGGGCTCTTTACGTTGACTTGAGAGAGTAGATGAGGTAATAGTTTAGCATTTCATCCAATGGACTGCACCCGTCCCAACAGCTCAGCTCCCCAGCGGTATTGCACTGAAGGAGCGGCCTGGGTCTTAAGCTCTGGAGTAGGACTGCCTCTGGTTCCAGCCTGTTTTCCAGTGAGCCAGCGATCGTGAAGCCCGATGTTTAAAAAAAGGCAGGAGCCACCCTAAACCCAGAGATGTGAGAAGAGTGATTATACCCTTTGGGGAAGGGCATCAACGCACATTTGTTGAAATGCGAAGATTCTGACGCAGTTGCAGAAAAGTCCGAGAGGGGAGAGCTGTGAAAGCTACCGTCGTATCATGTGTGGGGCCTTTGGCAACCGTCAACTGTAAAATACTAACTAATTTTTAAAAATTTAAATTCAGAGTACCCAATTTGATTTTCAATTAAGGGGCAATTTAGCATGATCAATCCACCTATCATGCGCTTCATTGGGTTATGGGGGTGAAACCCACGCAGACACGGGGAGAATGTGCACACGGACAGTGACCCAGGGCCAGGATTCGAACCCGGGTCCTCAGCGTCATAGGCAGCAATGCTAACCACTGCGCCACCGTGCTGCCCTCAAATACAAACTAATATTGAATAGAAACTCCAGTCATGCGATAGAAAAATGTGCTTCGCAGCTACATTGTTCACTATGGAACGGCGGTGGACTGGGCAGTTTTAATGGCTGCAAAATCAGTGGTAAAAGTACAATGTAGGAAAATAAAGCAAACCTGCGGATTCAGGGTAATAACCAATATGGCAGCCATCTCAGAATCACGATGCAGCATAGCAGGAGCCCATTCAGGACATCAGACCCATGCTGGCTCTTTGAGAGTGCCATCTCAACGGTTCCACTGCCCTTCTCTTTCAACATAGCCCTGCAAATGTTCCTCCTTCAACTATTTATCCAATACCTTTTTGAAAGTTACTCCTGCGACCTCCCATTCAGTCAGCGGCTCCCAGATCACAGGAACTTGCTACGTAAAAGACGTTTTCCTCATTTCCCTCTGGATCCTTTGCCAATGCCCTTAGATCTGCGCCATCTGATTATCAGCCCTTCTGCCAGTGCAAACAGTCTCATTGTTTACTCAATCAAACCCCCTCCTGACTTGGAATAGCACTTTCCGGTTTCCCGATAAGAAGGTCTGCATCTTTTCCATTAAGGGAAAGGTAACCCTTACACCAAAAGCAATTTCCAGGTTCCTTGGCTGAATCACATTTGAACATTTATCAGTGTCTGTCCAAATCACACGCTAATTGAAAAAAGGAGAAAATTAATTATTATTCACTTCCTTTAGGGGTTGTATTAACTTTTATTAATGATATTCAACTACTTGGTGTCTGATGCTAAAAGAGCGTTGCTGCAGACCATTAAAAAAGTTCTAATGAAACAGCTTTGTTTTAAAGAAAGAAGAAGCTTATAATTAACTATCAGAGAGATAGTTTATTAGTTAAGTAATGAGGCTTGTCTCTGTTAGGAAAGCACTGACGTGATTGAGAGTTGTTGATAATGTGCTGTCTGACCTGAAGCAAAAGCAAGTTATCAATTCACTATCTCCACCGCTCACATAATTCCCGGACATAATTATTTTTTGATTAATTAGACTTTGCTGTTCCACTCAAGGAACTATTGTATTTTCAGAAAGGTTATACTGCCACTCAGATTTGTCATTTGCTCCAAGTTGTCAGATGCAGAATCGCAAGTCAAAGAGTGGGCTCCCCCAGTGACTCACCTGCTTCTGGTCGAGCAACATGGTCGTTCATATCACGAAGGTCAGAGGTTTGATCTTCTTTCCATTCCCAGTTAACTGGTGACATGTCAGGAGGTGCTAAGTGAGCCTCAACACTCTTCGCTTTGTTCATGGGATGCGGTGATTTCGATTTCCTACAGTGCAGAAGTAGGCCATTCGGCCCATCGAGCCTGTACCGGCCCTCTGAAAGAGCACCCTACCTTGCCCCACTCCCCCGCCTTATTCCTGCAACCCCAAGACCCCACCTCAACTGCACACCCCTGGACATTAAGGGGCAATTGATCATGGCCAATCCACCTAACCTGCACGTCTTTGGACTGTGGGAGGAAACCGGAGCACCCAGAGGAATGCACGCAGACACGGGGAGTGTGCAAACTCCACGCAGACAGTCACCCAAGGTCGGAATCGAACCCAGGTCCCTGGAGCTGTGAGGTAGCGATGCTAACCACTGTGCCACCGTGCTGCCCTGGTCTGGAGTCACATGTAGGCCCGTCCAGGTAAAGATGGCGCATATCTTTCCCATAAAGGACAGTGATGAACCCAACCACAATCAGTGATAGTTTCATGGTCACCATTGCTGAGACCAGCTTGCAATCCAGATTTATTTTTGATTAATCCATGACATTTATTAATTGAATTTAAATTCCACCAACCTGCTTCTCCCACCCGCTGTCATGGCGGTGAAATCTAAGATGTACTCCCTCAGCTTTTATGAGCTAGTATTCACAGTCGGCTTCCATCTTGATCCAAAACATACCCACCCTTATGTGCTGCCAAGAGTAGTTCACTGGAGTGTATGGTTGCCAACTGTGCTCAAAAGTATTCCTGGAGGTTTCATCACATGACTTGCCCCCACGCTCCAGCCATTGGTTGGCCAACACATCCACCCTTGTGGCCTCCTTACGCCAACTGCAACGCAAAAGGACTCATTACCCATTTGGGTGAAGCTGGACAGTCAAGCAAACAGCCTTTCCCCTCCATTTTCTATATTTTTATATATGGTGAAGAGAAATGTACAAAGAATTGTTTTAAAACAATCTTGGTGAATGTCCTGATGGTTTTTCTCCCTGGTCGCACACAGCAGTGTCCTGGAGATTGACCTTCAATTCCTGGAGACTCTTGGCCAAGCCTGAAGCGTTGGCAGCCCAACTGCACAGATTGTGAAGAGCTCCGGCTCTCCATGTCATTCCCTTGCTGGGAATGAAGAAAATCACTCCAATTCCTTCCTCTTCACCATTCCCTCTTCGTGGTGCTCCCTCATCTACCCCAGTCACCGTGGCCTGAAATCCCAGCCCAGTCACAGTGCAGGCCTCCTGATTGCCCGTCCTGCCCTCAAGTGCTGTCACTTGTTGGACTACTAATTGGCTGGCTTGGCTTCTGCAAAATTAACCCGATGAGAGAGACTCTGGGACCATGACCTTCCTGGCAAAGCTCAGCCCAGAAAGTGCCAAAGACGAACACAGATGGAAATCTCGCAGCGGGTGCTCACACTCCTCGAGGCAGATGGGGAAAACAATCGACCCAGCTCCGTGTGTTCCGTGCAGGTTATTAAACCCCCCCCCCCCACAAAGTCTGAAGACCCCCAAAGGGAATGATGAGGATCATGAAGACGAGGAGCAGACGAAGAAGAGTAAGTTAAACACACCGATAATGAGGAAGGAACAGAAGAAGCCGGCGCCGCCCGGGAGTTGAAGGATGACACTTCATAATAATAATAATTTTTATTGTGACAAGTAGGCTTACATTAACAGTGCAATGAAGACACTGTGAAAATCCCCTCGTCGCCACATTCCGGTGCCTGTCCGGGTATGCAGAGGGAGAATTCAGAATGTCCAAATGACCTAACAGCACATCTTTCGGGACTTGTGGGTGGCAACCGGAGCACCCGGAGGAAACCCAAACAAACATGGGGAGAACTCCGCACAGACGGTGACCAATGACAGGAATCGAACCTGGGACCCTGGTGCTGTGAAGTCACAGTGCTAAGCACCGTGCTCTGTGCTGTCCACGCACATCATTGCCTGGGGGTGGGACCAGATCAAACCTCTGTGAATGTGAGCTCAGGGATGCTCGGGCCACTTCCACAGGTGCAAAGGCGGCGCTGCCAGAAGCTTTTAATGTTCATGACAAACAGAGTGTCTCTGGGCTGCCTGCTCAAGGTCTGCATCAAATGTTAATCTGTATTAATGGTTAATTTGTAGTTGCCACAGAGGCGGACAGTCCTTTCCGGTTTCATTGGCGGAATAACCAGCGCCGCATAGTCGGCAGAGTTGCACCTCGGCAGTTTCAGTTGGCCAAACAAAATGGCCGAATTATAACCGAGCCTCACATATCATTGCGATTCAGCCTCGATCTTACCGACAATAACATAAGGAACCAGTTGAGCACAAAGAATAGGGGCTGGGCCTACGGATCCACCTGAATTTTCACCAGGCCTCCCTTAATTTTCCCAAAGTCGGGTCCGAAAACAACGGGGAACGTTCACACTGCTGTATATAAACCGTCTCCACCTGGAGGAGATGGTGCAGCCAATCCCGACACAGCAGTACTACAGTCCCCTCTACTACAATGAAGGGGAGGTGCAAGGACTGCCGTTCATAGACCACTGGGCCGAGCGTGGAGCCAACAGTATCCAAACGCTCCTCTGTATACGGCGAGGCGGGCAGCCGAATATAGGGGCAACCCGTGGTGCAGCCACACAGATCAGCTGCATTTCTGACTCATCACCAGCTTCTTCGGGGTCGCCCAAATGTCGGGCCCTCGCATGGGGCCAACACCTACCTCGTCCCGGGTGGTCAGGGTGCGATCCATCACGCTGCCGGCGACCCTGATGTCCACACTTCTTGCAGGGGGCAGAAACGGCACCTCCCGAATCCAGAGTGGGTGTGCGCCGAGCTCCAGGGCCTTGAGACCTCGGGCCTACAGCATTGTGGTGGTCCGTTCTAGTCACTGAAGGGCAGCAAGTGGACTGACGCCACACGGCATTCACCTCCCATCCCTGGAGTTCCTGTAGGCCCCGAGCAACATTCTCCTGTGAAATTGAAATTTGCAAAGCCTGCTGGAAAGTTAGGGAATCTTCACCTAGAAACTTCTTTTGGATTTCAAAATTGTTAGTACCGCAAACCAGGAGGTCATGGAGCATATCTGCCAACACAGCGCCATTTTTGCAATATTCGGAGATTTTTTGCAAAGGTCCCAGTAGAAGCAAAATCATGGAGAGGCGGCACAGTCGGCAGAGTTGCACCTCGGCAGTTCCAGTTTACCCTCGTCGCCAGTTTAATAAAGGCGCTGGGAGTCAGACGGGTGAACAAAGGAAGACGTTTATTTATAAGAACAACTACTTATAGGGGCCTGGTTAAACCTCAACAGGTCCTCTCTCTGTGACGATCGGTGTCTATCTGGTTGGCCTACTATCCAACATGGTTATCAGCCCTATAGTTAGCTGGGGAGCTCATTCTCCCTGAGACACACGGGGAAAACAATCGATCCCGTCCCGTGTGTCCCTTGCAGGTGATTACAAATTGCAGATTTTACAGAGAGTTCCAGGGGCTGGAGGAGCCTTCGTAGAAAGCGAGGGGCGAGACCCTGGAAGAATTCAAACTTGGGCATCGTAACGTATAATTGTGCGGCGTTGTTGGACTGGGAACCAGCGCGGGTCACGGAGCACAAGGGGCGGCGGTCGAACGGGGATGAGCGCTGCCCGAGTTTGTGCCGCAGTCTCGGTCAGCCGACCTTGTTAGTCGCGACATCAAAGGCAGCACAAACAGGACGTCTTAGAAGTGGCGCAGGGCCAAAACACGTTCGTGCCCTAGAAGCGTCTGAACAGCCACAGGAAATTGAAGCTGGGTGCAGCGCATCAGCAGAGTGGCTATCAGCAAATGACTTGTTGAAATTTTAATTCTGTGAATGCATCATGTGGCTCGGGGAGACAACAAAATCTGAAGCAATCATCCTTCTTTGTGTCATCTCTTCCAGGAGGCAGCAGTCAAAGCTCTGTGGGCTTATTTATTCTGAGTGTGGCAGTGGATAAAGTTACAATACTCAGCAGATGAAGGAAGATGAGATCCAGCAATCCATTATAGCAGATAGATGCAGAAATCAGAGATGATTGACAGGTATCTCAAATGGCTAAACTTGGAGTTTATTTTTGTGATCGGAATCTATCTCGTTACAAGGCATCATTCTCATCGTTCAAAATAACATTCGGGTAGGACTGGAGAGCAGTTGTACGCACGCTGATATTAAATATTATGCATAAAACACTCTTTGATTGCTGAGGGAGAAGTATTCATGTTGATCCACACTCTGCCTTCATTACAGTCTTGCATTGTCTACTGAAATGATAGACTGACCAAACTCATATCAGTTGAAATGTGACCCAGGTAATAATTAATTGCAATACTCAATTAGCATTGCACTGTGACCTACGGATGTTTAGCTGTAATTGAGCCATAATTGAATGGAAAAATGTACTCCATACCTGTGACAGAAATGAAAAATAGTAATGAAGGTGTACGTTACCTGCAATATCGTTATGGAAAACCTTACACTCCGCTCTCTGTAATTACGTTCTTAGAGGTCGCTTCTTGTCGGTTTGCCGTGTTTTCCTTATTGCCGTCACTTTGAACCATGTGTAGTCTGACGAAGACTGCTTCTTTTGGGCAGCACGGTAGCACAGTAGTTAGCACTTTTGCTTCATAGAGCCAGGATCCCAGGTTTGATTCCCGGCTTGGGTCACTGTCTGTGTGGAGTCTCCACGCCCTCCTCGTGTCTGCGTGGGTTTCCTCCAGATGCTTCGGTTTCCCCCCACAGTGCAAAGATGTGTAGGTTAGGTGGATTGGCCGTGCTAAATTGCCCTTCGTATCCAAAAAGGTTAGATGTGGTTCCTGGGTTACAGGGATAGGTTGGATGTGTGGGCTTAAGTAGGGTGCTCTTTCCAAGGGCCGGTGCAGACTTGATGGGCCAAGTGGCCTCCCTCTGCTCTGTAAACTCTGTGATTCTATGATGATAAACAAAGAGACCGATTGGGAGCCGGGTGAAAAATGAGTGACTGTGAATCGGAAACCTGCTTCGTACTTGACCTGATTACCGCAACCACCAGCACCCCCCACCAGATCCCCTCCCCCTGCTCCACCCCCCCCCTCCCCCGCCATTGGGATAAGGCAACTCCCATTGTTTCAATATATCAAGGTGGAAATATATTCTGGAACAATAATTACATTTAATGGTGCTTTGAAATTATTGTGAAAGGCGGAGAGGACAAAGATTTGATGCAGAATCGTATATGATCGGTATGATTTCACCTCATAGTGTGGGACGGAAAACACGAGTCAATCTGTTGACCAACCTATTGTGATATCTTTTAAGTGGGTGTGGTTATGTTTTCTGTACATATTACTGGAGGGGAAATGATGTAATGTATCGTGTGATTCAGACTTAGTCTCAGGTTTGTCCTGAGGAAGCTGCCAACTCAGATATGTGCTACCAACTTCTCAAATCCTTAACTCCAGCCGAGGCCAGACTGACACAAAACTTGGGTTTATTCCTGAACAAAGTAAGCTGCAGCCGCGGTGTACAATGCTAGCATCCCAGCCCGGGATCATCAGGAATGCCGTTCCGGGTCTGGGTTCCACATTTTGAAATCCCGCCAGTGAGTCGCTATTGGGGCAACCTTCGCCCGCTTAGTATGGGAACTCGTACTCCACGACCCCCGCGGGGTGATCAATCGACCCCCCCGTGGTACCATGGCGGTGAGGTCTGTTCTGCCTCTTTGCTCTCGGTCTCATGTTCGTGGCAGGTGGAGCCGGATCGGGAGGTGTAAAACAGGCAGGTGACCTTTGCTTCCTCAGATTAGCGTCTGAGGGTCACCGCGCAGGTTCTTCATCAGCACCGGCCAACGGTGGCAAACCTGGGACAGGATTCTCCGAGTCGGCGCCGGGTCGTTGAATCCCTGGGGGCGCGGGGGGGGGGGGGGGGGGGGGGGGTGTGCGCGAGAATCGCGCCGCACCTCCCCGACGCCGGCTCGCCGATTCTCCGGCGCCAACTTTAGGGCGCCCACGGGATCGCCGCCACGCCGGTCGGAGGCTGTTGAGAGCGGCCCCCCCTGCGATTCTCCAAGCTTCGACGGGCTGGGAAGGTGTGTCTGCGGGGGCCGTCCTGGAGGGGGGAGGGGGCGGGATATCCGCCCCCGGTGGGGGAGGCCTCGACGGTGGCCTGGCCCCCGATCGGGGCCTACCGATCGGCCGGCGGGCTGGTTCCGTGGGGGGTGTATGTTCCTCCGCGTCGGGCCCTATAGCGCCCCGCCATATTGCCCGGGGGCCGGCGCGGAGACGGGAACCCATGCGCAAGCGCGGAATCACTCCGGCCGTTCCGCGCATGCGCGCTCACGCCGACCGTATTGCACCGGCTGGAGCTGCGGGGGCCACTCTGGCGGCGACTCAGCCCCCTAGGAAGGGGAGAATTCCTGATTATTGGGGACCGTTGACGCCGGTGTGGTTAGTGCCGTTTTTCACGCCGGCGTCTGAACTTGGCCACATCCCGGCCCTGATTCCTCAGCCTCCATAGCAGAATCTGAGTCTTCTCTATCGGGGGAGGCAGGTACAGGGTCCCCTGTGGGCTGTAACCCTCTGCCAGAAATGGCCAAGACTGGGGTTGGACATGTCATTTCGGCGGGAGCAGGCTCCTTACTTCTGAGGTGGTCCGGGACTTTCCTTTGGACCTTCACCTTGTAGAAGACGGGTCCATTCTCTTCTAGTGTGACCCCAGCTGGAGCTATCTCTGGAGTTTCGCAAGTAGACAGCGTCCCCCGTCTTGAACACTCTCACGGGTCTCTTGGCATCACGCTTTTTCTTTTGGCCATCCTGTTAGGACTCCATCCTCCCCGCTAAATTCGGAGACAACAGGGCTAAATCTGGTGCACAGTCGTCGCCCCATCAATAGGGCAGCACGGTAGCATTGTGGATAGCACAATTGCTTCACAGCTCCAGGGTCCCAGGTTCGATTCCTACTTGGGTCACTGTCTGTGCGGAGTCTGCACATCCTCCCCGTGTATGCGTGGGTTTCCTCCGGGTGCTCCGGTTTCCTCCCACAATCCAAAGATGTGCAGGTTAGGTGGATTGGCCGTGATAAATTGCCCTTAGTGTCCAAAATTGCCCTTAGTGTTGGATGGGGTTACTGGATTATGGGATAGGGTGGAGGTGTTGACCTTGGGTAGGGTGCTCTTTCCAAGAGCCGGTGCAGACTCGATGGGCCGAATGGCCTCCTTCTGCATTGTAAATTCTATGAAATAGCTGTGCCTGGAGGGACTCCTGTCGTGGTATTGGGCATGGTTCTGTAATCGACCAGAGATGGCGGCCATCTTGTCTCCATGGACCCAGCTGGCTACTTCTTCACCCCGTTTCTGAACGTCTGCACTGCCAGTTCAGCTAGACCATTGAGCGGTGGGCGATATGGCAGCATCCCAATGTCATTGATGCCATTCGATTTCAGAAGAGCCTGGCACTCCCAGGAGAAAAGGCTGCACCATTGTCAGACATAAAGAATTCCGGTATGCTGTGACTGCCAAACGTCTGGCGGAGTTTCTCAATCATGGCGTGGGGAAGTTGTAGAGGCCACACAATGTATCTCCATCTATTTGGAATGGGATCCACTAAGCTTAAGAACATGGAACCTAAAAGCAGACCAGCGAAGTTGACATGTACCCGCACCATGGTCTGCCCAGCCACTCCCATGTGTGTAGGCAAGTCAAAGTCGGGGGGATTGGGGTCTTCAGATCTCTTGGCATGAAGAATATTGTTTCACCAGATCCACATTATCTGCATTCAGCACAGGCCACCAAAAGTATCTCCTCGCGAACGTCTTAATTTTGGAAACCCCGGGATGGCCGTTGTCCAACTCCATTAAGATTGGGCACCACAGTGGGCGGGGAATGACTTCCCCGTCAAGGGAGTAGAAGTTATGTTCCATCTCCACAAAAGCCGGGTTAGCCAACACCTGGCGTCACTGTGAGCAGCTCTGAGCACTAGACCTTCGGAAGGACATACTGACCTTGGTGGGAGCGCAGTGCAGATTCACCAGAATGATACTGGCACTCCAAGCTTATGAGATAAGATTGTACAAACCAGGTTTGTATACTCTGGAATTTAGAAGGCGATTTGATACAATTTTTCAGGATAATAAGTGGATCTGATAGAGTGGATCGAAGAAAACAATATCACTGGTTGTGGCGTCCGGGACGAAAGGGCAAAGGCTAAATATTAGAGCTAGATATTTAAGGAATGAAATTAGGAAACACGACCCCACACAGAGAGTTGCAGGAATTTGTAACTCTCTTTCATAAACAGTAATTGATGTCAGATCAATTAATTATTCATTATAAAACTGAGACTGATTGATTTTTGTCAGCCGAAAATATTAAGAGATACAGGGTCTCGGTAGGTACATGGAGTTAGGTCTCCGATCAGCTATGATCTCATTGAGTGGGAGAAGGTCGTCCTGCTCCTGTTCCTATGTTTCTCTGTTGCCCTGATCTTCCATTTCAGATTCAGAAAGAGAGGAAGAAAAAAGATGGCAGGACTAAAGCATCGGGCAATCTTAAACTTGCTGCCGTCAGCTCAGAGACTGGCACTGTGTGTGGTCAGAGAGTAGGCTATAAGGCAGGGGTGGGCAAACTACGGCCCGCGGGCCGCATGCGGCCCGCCAAAGGTATTTCTGCGGCCCACCAAGTCATTAAAAAAAAAAAAAAAAAATTTTTTTTTAAAAAATTTTTTTTGAATTTTAAAAAAAAAATTTTTTTTAAGGTTAATGGGGGGGGGGGGCTATTGGGTTACTTACTGGTATAGGGTGGATACGTTGACTTGAGTAGGGTGATCATTGCTCGGCACAACGTCGAGGGCCGAAGGGCCTGTTCTGTGCTGTACTGTTCTATGTTCTATATGAGGCGCCCAGAATCATAACCGGGTGAAGTAATTATTTTACTTAATATACTATGCGGCCCTTTGTGAATTGTGAATTTCTGAATGTGGCCCTTGCACGGAAAAGTTTGCCCACCCCTGCTATAAGGTCTGCAATCAGCTGCAGTTCCCAATGAAGAGAAAAGGCAGTTGCGTCGGACAATCTCAGGAAGAAGGGGCAGCTCACATCCTTTTGTTTTTAAAGTGCCCAATTCATTTTTTCCAATTAAGGGGAAATTTAGCGTGCCCAATCCACCTACATCTTTGGGTTGTGGAGGTGAGACCCACGTAGACACGGGGTAAACGTGCAAACTCCACACGGACAATGTCCGGGGCCGGGATTGAACCCGGATCCTCAGTGGACAGCTCACATCCTAGCGCTGCTACAGAGGGTACAATGAGGGCCCATCATACAGAAGAGGACTGATCAATATCAACCCAGACCTTCTAGGTGCACTGTATGTGGTGATCACGGTTAGCCTGTGTGCAGTATTGGTGAATACGAAAAGGTCTGTGCGCATATTGAGACCATCCCGTCAACAATGGAGTGAATAGCCAGCAAGAATGCACAGGGCTCCATAACAATAGAGCCTCCTGGAGCAGGTACCACAGCTTCAATGGAAGCTCAGCCAGCATCTCCCACAGCTTGCAAAGTCTGAAGGAAAACATGGATAGATCTCTAGCGACGACCACTAACCCACTCAGTAAGACTGCACTCTCTCCTGCTCAGAGCAGTCATGGTGCTGAGGCTTAGTATCCTGAGAATGAAATTGGCTCCACCGGATCCTCCCTCGGAATTAACGGGTCTTTTCCAAATGGCAGTGACTAGTGGGGTACTGCAGGGATCAACGCTCGGACCTCAGTTATTCACGATATGTATTAATGATTTAGGTGAGGGAATAAAACGTCATGGACTGGATTCTCCGACCCCCAGCCGGGTCAGAGAATCGCTGGGGGGCAGCGTGAATCCTGGCCCGCCGCCCTGACACTGGCAGTCGTATTCTCCGGCGCCGTTTTTCGGGAGGGGTAGTGTTCGTGCCACACCGTTGGCAGCGGCCTCCCCGGCAATTCTCCGAGCCCCGATGGGCCGAGTGGCCGTCCGTTTTTGGCCAGTCCCACCGGCGTGAACCACTCAGCTCACGTACCGGCGGGACCTGGCTGGTAAGTTGGCTGGGGTGGTCCTCGGGGGGGGGGTGGCAGGGGGGGATCCGGGGCCGCACGGTGGCCTGCCCCACGCTCTGAGCCCACCGATCTGCGGGCGGGCCTGTTCCGTGGGGGCACTTCTTCCTTCCACGCCACCCCCTGTAGGGCTCAGCCATGGCCGGCGCGGAGAAGAGAACACCCCGCGCATGCGCCGAAATACGCCGGCCGGTCTGTGATGCGCAGAACCACGCCGGCGCTTCCGCACATGTGCGAGATGACGCTAGCCCTTTGGCACATGCGCAAACACGCGCCGTCCCTTCGGCGCCGGCTGGAGCGGCGGCGCCAACCCTTCCAGTGTCCACCTAGGCCCGAATGTACGGCGAATTCCACACTTTCAGGGGCTGTTGACGCCGGAGTGATTGGCGCCGGTTCTCCCACCGGCGTGGGGACCTAGTCCCCAGAAGGGAGAATCCCGGCCCATATCTCCAAATTTGCAGATGACACCAAATTGGATGGGAGGGTGAGGAGAATGCAGAGATACTTCAGTGTGATTTGGACAAGTTGAGAGCATGGATAAATGACTGGTAGATGCGGTCTAATATGGAGAAATGCGAGGTTATCCACTTTGGTGACAAAAACAAGGAGGCAGATTATTACATGAATGGTCATAAATTAGGAGAAGGGAATGTGCAACTAGACGTGGGTGACCTCGTACACCAATCACTGAAGGTAAGTAAGAAGGTGCAGCAGGCAGTATAGAAGGCAAAGGGTATGTTGCGAAAGGATTCGAGTACAGGAGCGGGATATCTTGCTGCAATTATTCAGGGCCTTGGTGAGGACATACCTGGAATGTTGTGTGCGATTTTATTCTCCTTCCCTGAGGAAGGATGTTCTGGCTCTAGAGGGAGTGCAGCGAAGGTTTACCAGACTGATTCCTGGGATGGCGGGACTGACGTACGTGGAGAGATTGAATCGGTTGCGATTGTATTCGCTGGAGTTCAGAAGAATGAGGGGAGATCTCATAGAAACCTATAAAATTCTAACAGGACTAGGCAGGGTAGATGCAGGAAGGATGTTCCCGATGGTGGGTGTGTCCAGGGGTCACAGTCTGAGGATACGGGGTAGACCATTTTGGACCTGATGAGGAGAAACTTCTTAAGCCAGAAAGTGCTCGACCTGAGGAATTCGTTACCACAGGAAGTAGTTGAGTCCAAAACATTGTATGGTTTCAAGAAACTGTTAGATATAGCACTTAGGGTGAAGGGGATCAAAGGGTATGGGGGAAAGCAGGATTAGGCTTTTGAACTGGATGATCAACCATGCTCATAATGAATGGCAGAAGGGCCGAATGGCATCCTCCTGTTCCTATTTATCTATGTTTCTCCCTCTCAGGATGACAGCAGACCTGCTTCCTGCCAGCCTCTCGATCAATGGTGTAAATAGTCAGTGGAGCCAGGCTGCACCGGCCAAAGCTACGTTCGGAACTATCTACGGTCAGGCCCTCAATGGCCGAAGCTCCTTGAGGTCACCCACCAGGGGCAACTCAACTGGCCAAGGTGAAGATCAGCTGCCCTCTACCTTCCTGTGTGCAGTCAACGCGGGTGAGGAGGAGCATTGGGCTTGGTAACTGTCATAACCAGCACGGGACTTACAGGGTGGCAACAATTAGACTCCCTCGCCAAATATGAGCTCGCCCATTAAGGGGGGGGGGGGGGGGGGGGGGGGGGGGGGGGGGGGACTCGGAACTATGCGCAATTAGCTCTTGTACAAAGTCGGACAGTTTTGATACCGACAGGAGACCTGGGAGGGATCTTCTGTGAAGTGCACATATATCAAAATAAAACTTTGGGCTGGATTGTCCGTTCTGGAGAATAAGTGCTGAAGCCAGCGTAGAATGTGTCGACTTTTACGACAGGAGATCCGGCACCGACACCTCACCGATTCCAGTACAGCTGAGGGGCTAGCACTGGCGCCGACTGAAATACCTGCCGCCCGCTCCGAAAATGGCCGGAGAATGTTCGGCTCCCTGGCTGCGCAAGCGCACAGCTGACAATCTGCAGTGGTCGTGCTGTGGAACATGGCGCCGGCCATGCACGTAAGCTAACCCACAAACCGCGGCCCCACAGCCCATCCCCTGGCTACCCCCCCCCCCCCCCCCCCCCCCCAGCCCTGGCAGACGCCCCCCCCCCCCGGCCAGCAGCACGGATCCCGGCCGACTGTGACAGCGCTGGACACGGTCGCAGTGTCCTGTGCCATCAGGAACTCGGCCCGTTGGGAGTGGAGCCTTGCAGGTGGGCTGGCCGATGATGCGCCAACGGCGCTGAAACGGCGCACAGTGCGCATCGCGATGATGCCATTTTGGAGGGGGCGGAGCATGATGGTGTACCGGGCTTAAACCGGCGCCAGCCCCAATTTCGGCGTCGGAGCCCATTCTCCGCCCGATGGGCAATCACGATTTTGGCGTCGGGCTACTGAGAGTCTCGCCCTTTTTTACATTTAACAACTTGGGGTGGACTCCTTCCAATCTGTAAAGCTAACCCAGCATAAAAGGGCTTTGGAAACAGGGAATTT
This sequence comes from Scyliorhinus canicula, assembly GCF_902713615.1. Classification (NCBI taxonomy): domain Eukaryota; kingdom Metazoa; phylum Chordata; class Chondrichthyes; order Carcharhiniformes; family Scyliorhinidae; genus Scyliorhinus; species Scyliorhinus canicula. The sequence continues at coordinate 182,510,042 of NC_052155.1, read as the reverse complement.
CTGGATGGGCATCAGTCACGTAACAAGAATGAAGTCCTTTGTAATGTTTTCTTTTGCTATAACTCTTGATTTCATAATCTTAGAGCGTGTCAGGACACTTGTGCAACCTTGGATTCTACACAGCTCTGATTATATTAATGCTCCGCATCTGTGCACGAAGAAGAGTCAAAGGTAAAACTTTGTGGTAATTTATCCAACGGCTGCTGGTCAAATGTTGCTGTGTGATCATTACCAGTTAAGTTTGAGTGAGAAATAACAGCAATTCATCAAAGGAAAGATGCACTGGGGCATTGTTGAGTGATGTCAAAAGGCAATGTGGGTAATCTCCCGCCTGCTTTGAGTAAAAAAATTCAACTTCAGTTTCAAGTCTCCCACAGGACTTGATGGTCAAGGAAAACACACCCAAAAGCCAAATATTTCCAGCCCTTTACACCGGTTGGATCTTTCAGCCCTGCGGGTGTGAACGGAGATTTCAATGCTTCGCCGGTCCTGCCATGGGGTTCTCCCACAATGGGGCGGGGGAAGGGGGAGAAGATTACAGCCACAATGTGGCCAAGCAGGTTGAGCGGCAACCTGCAACTCTTTCCAACATGCACCAGTGACAGTTGGTAAGAGTGAGAGAGATGTCTGGTCAGCCATGTACTGGAAAGAACATTGACACCTCTGCCATAGCTCCAGATTTTGACGTTGACATCCTTGTCAAAGTTCTTGTTATCACCGCAACTCAAACTCTCTGAGTGAACTGTGTCAGGAGAATGTCGCTTTAAGAAATATTTGGCTGCCTATATTACTGCAGTGATGTCAGAGTGTGGGTGGAGCTGCGCTGTCTGTCAGCTTTTTACTTCCGTTTTAGGCTTTTTGCTGCAGGGTGTGTTTTAGTTTCGTTTTCAGTGTTGGAGCTGAAGCCAGACAGAGCAGGTGTACTGTTGATCTCTCTGCCATGAAAAGACTATCTCTTGATCATTTGGTGAATTCGGAATTATAAATGTTCTCAGTAGTGAATGCAAACCTAATGTGCTTCTGTTTAAAGTTGTTTCTTTTGTCTTCTGGATGTTGTTTGGGAAGTTATTAAGGATTACTTAGTGTTGTATTCGTTGGGGGTTGTATTTGAATTGATGGTTGCTAAGATGTTCACTGCATGTTTTAAAAAGGTTAACTTGAGTTCATAGAATAAACATTGTTTTGTTTTAAAAAATACTTTTCGATTTCTGCTCCACCACACCTGTAGAGTGGGCCGTGTGCTTCCCACACCGCAATCTATTAACAGTTGTGGGTCAGGTGAACTCCATGATACACTTTGGGGTTCTCTAAACCCTGGTCCATACAACTGTAACACATCACCACCACACACACCCCCAGCCAACACCAGGAAACTTTCAAGAACATTTCTCTCCATGAGAACAGATTAAAGTTTAAACATAGATTGATTTTAAAATTAATAAAAAAAAGATATGATCGCACACACACACAAACACACACACACATGCATATAAAGAGACAGCCAGGGTGACAGTTCCCTTCTAGGTATCTATTATTCTTTATTTATACTCCCAATATGTGATGAGCAGCATAGATATGTACACCCATTTTAAAAATCCCTCTCACATCAAAAAAGATTTTCAAATTATACAGACGATATAATACCCACTCACCGTATGTTTGCAGAACCGCAAGATCCAGACAATTGTGAATTTTCCTCTCATTAGTATTGGAAATAAAATAATACAGAAAACCCATCTGTTAATCATTGCTTAGAAAGTAATTTGAAACCCTAATATTACAGAATACATTAAACATTATGCTCAGTGTAACTGCCAGTTACTATTTTGCAAATCTGCGCAGACTATTGAAAAAAGATTAAAGCAAAGAATTAGAATATTTGAACACAAATCTCCCTCACCCCAGTCACACTTCATTTTTAGTGCTTGCCATAAAATTGGCACTTAGTGTTTAGCAAAGCCATAATATCTCAACTTTAGGAACTATTAACTGTATGAAAAAGAACAGTTGTTTAATGACAGCATAATAACATTGCGATAAATAATTATTATGCGCTTAATAAAATGGTTGTTAAAGAACAATAACTGGAAAAGAACAGCTGAGTATAATCACCACCAGACTGTAGGGTTTTGCTCAATAACATTGTTTTCCTGACTGACCCATTGTCCAAGGCTTTCTCTCAGCTGCTATAGGGTTTCTCTATAGCAATGGTTCAGGTCTCATCACTGCGTCCCCCGCTACCCTGTGGGGATCCAAGCAGATAAAACCACCTGGACACCATTACGCTACCATTAATATTCAGAGGAGAACCATGGCATCTTTATCCTCTCGGACTACACACATGCATCCCTGCAGTCGTAATCGCCCAGGAATTTCCTACTGTGCTGTGCCCGTATTGCCCCTGGACAATAGTGAGAGAGAAAGATTGGTCCCTGTGTCCCTACTCATATTATATTCCCGATTAACTTCCTCATACCTGCTTGCTTATACATCCTTTCCTAATATCACTAAAGAATGAAAGAGGCGATGTGTTGACCGTTGGGTGAACACAGCGAGGAGAGGAAGCAAGTCTCAGATGCTGTTCCGTCTTTTCTCTGTTTATTAATAATCCCCTTTACATATGCAATTAAAACGTTCTCACTTCCCGCATTCCAGCAGGCAGCAAAGCTGCTTGACTGGTAAGTGGCAGGCACGTCTCTGTGGGCAGCACTCTTGCATCTGACTCACAAGGCCATCCCACTTCAGATACTTCAGCACAAAATCCAGGCTAACACTCCCAACGCCACTGCTGAGGGATTGCTGCACTGTCGGGGGCACCGTCTTTCGGATGAACTGTTAAACCAGGGCCCCTGCCTGCTCTCTCCGGTGGACGTAAAAGACCCCGTGTCATTATTTAGTTGGGGAGTGGGCGGCATTTCCCCCTGTGTCTTGGACGATATTAGTCTCTCAGCCAACATCACAAATTCAGCTGATCTCATTGCCATTTGTGAGCTCTTGCTGTGAATACAAATTTTGCCCATTTCTACCTGGCACCATTCGGAACTCAGCTACTTGGGTCTTAAGCTCCGGCATTCCTCTCTCGGCCTCGCCATTTCTCTCCCCTCTTTTAAGACGCCAGCATCTTTACCGAACCTTTGGTCACCTGCACGAAAGCTCAAGGTCAAATTTTGTTTGACTCTGCTGTGAAGCGCCGCGGACCTCTTTTTTTTCTTTTGAAGGCGCTATGTAAATGCAAGCCTTTATTATTGCGCAGGCTGAAGAACATGGTCGAGGGAGTCAGACTGAGGAAACAAGTAGTGGAGTTGTGGTAAGTAAGTAAGGACGCGATGTGCATGTAGCTGTATAAGTGTGAGTGTGTGTGTGGACGCGCATTATGCATACAGAACTGTGTTGACATGCACACAAAAGGCAATCGAAAATATCACCCAAATGTCTGAGTGGGAGCAGGAGCCGCAAGAGGTGTCAGACCAACGACGCGGCTGCACACTCCTCGTTGTTCAAACTCAATCTTGTCCCGCAGTTGGTGTATGAGTGCGGCTCATTGCGAATAAAAGCAACATACTGCGGGTGCTGGAAATCTGAAAGAAAAATAGAAAATGCTGGATAAAGTCAGCATCTGTAGAGAGAGACACAAAGTTAATGTTACGAGTTCGTTTGGCTCTTCTGCAGAGCTAAAGACAGGGGGGGGGGGAGGGGTTGCTAATGGTGACATTAAGGACTAAAGAAAGTGTTGATAGAGGCATAAAGGTAAGATAGCAGAAAGTGCCAATGGGATATCAAAGGTGCTCAGTGCTCAGTGAAAGCAAAACTAAAGAACAAGTGACAGATGACGCTGTGGAGGAGGGGATGTTTGTTGGAGGAGGTGGGGGGGGGGGGGGGTTAGGGTGTTAGTTTTCAATGCTACCATTAATGCTCCCTTTGTCCATGACATCTTTATCAATCTCTGCTTAACTCTGATCTATCCCTGGCTTCTATTCTGTTCCTTTCTCCACCCCTCTCGCTAACTCTATAATCCAGTACATTCGACCCCTCTTCAGCTCTGAAGAAGTCATACAAACTCGAAACGTTAACTCTGGGTGCAATTTACTGGCCACGTCCTGCTGGAATCGGGATGGGAATACGGCCAGTAGATCCCGGGAGAGGCTTCTCTCTATCGCCGAGGAGACCCTAGCCAGGCACCGTTTAGTACTGGTCATCACAAACAGAGGTCAGGTGGAACGGCACCTGGGGTTTCTCCAGGTGGTCGGAGGCCTCGGGTGACTGGTATCTGGGCAGGGTGGCATCCTGGCACTGCTGGTGCCACCTGGGTACCTTGGCACTGCCAGCCTGGAACCCTGGCAATGCCACCTGGGCACCCTGGCAGTGGCATTTGGGTACCACCCTGGCACTGTCAGGGTCCCAGGCTAGCAGTGCCAAGGTGCCAGGGTGGTATTTTGCCCGTGCCGGAGATCGGGCCCAGGGGTGCCCTACAGGTATATTGTGGGGAGCGGGGTGGGTGGGGGTGCTTGAGAACCCCCTAACAAGTGAATAGGAGAATTGGGGAGGTCCTGGGGTACCATCGGGGTGGGCGAGAGATCGAGGTGCCTCAGTGCAGGACATGGGGCTAAATATGGCCTCCGGGGGCATTCCCTGTTGGGGGCTGAAGAAAAAATAGAGTGCAGTTAGATAGTGCCGGAACAACCCCTCAATTCCCACCCAGAATGGACTCTATTTATTTTTGGTTAAATCGGGCCCTCTGTTAGTCTCACAACAGGTATTGCCAGACCTGCTGAGTTTACCCAGCATTTTCTGTTTTTATTTCAGCCCACTCTGAAGCACTGTTTTTCAGGACCAAGGACAGCTCAGAAACAAGTTCATTTGTTCTCCAAGGTAGACAGAAATGATAATGCATGGTGATTTATCTGGAAATACATTTCCGAATAGCTTTCTAAATTTGTGTGTTGCGTTATTATCCTGTTATTTCGTGCTTGAATTATTAGTAAATGGCCGCTAACTATCATGTGCCAGACTTATCATTATTCCATTGCCACTTACTGCTGAACAAAAGATTTCAACCATGGCCCACTGGGTCTTGTCTTGTCTCAGGTCACAAGGTTGTGGGTTCACGTCCCGCTCCAGGACCTGAGCATATAAATTGAGGCTGGGATTCCAGTGCAATGATGAGGGAGTGCAGCACTTTCTGGAGTGTTGTCTTTCAGCCTTTCCTGCCCTCTCAGCTGTAAGGAAAAGATCCCATCATACTATTTCGAAGAAGAGCAGGGGCGTTATCCCAAATGTGCTGACTGATGGGGTCGGCATGGTGACACAGTGGTTAGCACTGCTACCTCACAGCTCCAGGGACCCGGGTTCAAATCCGGCCCCGGGGACTGCCTGTGTGAGGTTTGCTCTTTCTCCCTGTGTCTGTGTGGGTTTCCTCCGGGTGCTCCGGTTCCCTCCCACAGTCCAAAGATGTGCAGGCTAGGTGGATTGGCCACGCTCAATTGCCCTTTATTGTCCAAAGATTAGGTGGGGTTACAGGGTGGGCTTAAGTAGGGTGCACTTCCCAAAGGCCAGGGTAAACCCAATGGGCCAAATGGCCCCCTTCTGCACTATAGGGATTTTATCATTCTGTGATGTTGATCTCTCAATCAGCATCACGCAAAACAGATTATCGGTTGGTGTAATGTTGCGGGGATATTTCTGGTATCTTGCTGTGCACAAATGGGCTGCTGCATTTCCTCCATTGTAAGAGTGACTGTGTTTCAATGAGGTACCATTTTGTCTGTGGAGTGCTTTGGGATGCACAGATAGGCTGTGAAATGTGCTCCATGAAATGCAAAGTCTTCCTTTTCTGATTCATCAAGTACTCCCTTTTCCAAACATTATAATAATAATCTTTATTGTCACAAGTAGGTTTACATTAACACTGCAATGAAGTTACTGTGAAAATCCCCTAGTCGCCACATTCCGGCGCCTGTTCGGGTACACTGAGGAAGAATTCAGAACGTCCAAATTACCTAACAGCACGTCTTTCGGGACCTGTGGGAGGAAACCGGAGCGCCCGGAGGAAACCCACGCAGACACAACGAGAACGTGCAGACTCCGCACAGTGACCCAAGCCGGGAATCGAACCTGGGACCCTGGTGCTATGAAGCAATAGTGCTAACCACTGTACTACTGTGCTGCATTAGCATTGTCTTGTATGTGGAGAGGCAGCTGGATTTGCGAAACTCTACTGGTGGTGAAACAGCACGGTGAAACGCTGATGACAGAGGTGAAAATGCAAAATGGTGTCTTCAGATACAAGATCACATCGCTCACGACATTATCACTTCTACTAATTAATAATGCGTCATGAGCCATTCTAAAATATTTATAAAGCTGGTTTACATTTGCAAGGTTTTGCAATATTCTAATTAGTTATTACAGTGGAATATCAGCTGTTTTTATGAAATGCATGTTAATTATTTATAGCAACGTCTTGTCATTTTTTTTAACAATTGCATTATTCGGGCTTTATTGAAGATTAAAGTGCCAGACAACAATTAAAATGAGATTTTATCAGCAATCTGGAGCAGCTTACCTTCGCTAACCTCCCAAATTGTGACTCTCACCTCTGCAATTGTTCGAGAATGCGGCTCGTCAAATTCAAATGGCCTGCTATCGGCTCAGTGATGTACAGTCAGCGCGCAAAATGTATGAAGAATCGCAAGCAATCCTTTATCTCTGCTCAAGGATATGATCTTTTCCTACTGAGTGCAAGTCTAAAATTACCATGTCAACCTATCCTTAAAGCAGCTTCCTGGGCACTTCAATATCAGGTTCGTACACTGCGGCCCTGGACTTACTCCGCATGCTGATTCCAAAGGTCAACCCACTGAGATTACCTAACAAAACCTGTATTTTTCAACGCTCTACCTACCACTGATTCTTCCCTATTCCTTCCACAAACCTACAATTTCCTTTCTGTCTCAAAGACCATTTTTTTGTCTGCTGCAATCGCTATATAAATGGAGGTTGCTTTGGTTTTTTTGAGCTTCTCCCTAATTTCTCATTCCCCGCAACTGACTCCTTAGAACACAAGTACTCAGGCATCCATTGTTGCACCGTAGGCGGCCGTGCCTTCAGTTACGTCGGCCCTAAGCTCTGCACTTCCCTCCCTAAACCAGTCTTTGCCGTCCTTATCTGAGGAAGGGTGTTCTTGCTGTGGAGGGAGTGCAGTGACGCTTTACCAGCTTGATTCCTGGGGTGGCGGGACTGTCGTATGAGGAGAGACTAAGTCGGTTAGGATTAGGGGCAGCACGGCAGCATTGTGGATAGCACAATTTCTTTACAGCTCCAGGGTCCCAGGTTCGATTCCGGCTTGGGTCACTGTCTGTGTGGAGTCTGCACGTTCTCCCTGTGTGTGCGTGGGTTTCCTCCGGATGCTCCGGTTTCCTCCCACAGTCCAAAGATGTGCAGGTGAGGTGGATTGGCCGTGCTAAATTGCCCTTAGTGTCCAAAATTGCCCTTAGTGTTGGGTGGGGTTACTGGGTTATGGGGATAGGGTGGAGGTGTTGACCTTGGGTAGGGTGCTCTTTCCAAGAGCCAGTGCAGACTCGATGGGCCGAATGGCCTCCTTCTGCACTGTAAATTCTATGAATTCTATGATATTCATTGGAGTTTAGAAGAGTGAGAGGGGATCTCATAGAAACCTATTAAATTCTAACAGGATTAGACAGCATAGATTCAGAAAGAATGTTCCCGATGGTGGGGGAGTCCAGAGCCAGAGGTCATAGTTTGAGGATAAGGGGTAAACCTTATCCTTATGAGGTGAGGAGTAATTTCTGCACCCACAGAGTGATGAATCTGTGGAATTCACGATCACAAAATGTAGTTGAGGCCAAAACTTTGTGTGATTTCATGAAGGAATTAGATATAGCTCTTGGGGCTGAAGAGGTCAAGGGATATGGGGGTAAGATGTGATCAGGGTATTGATCTTGATCAGCCAGGATCATAATGAATGGCGGGGCAGGCTCGAAGGGCTGAACGGCCTCCGCCTGCTTAATTTTCTATGTATGTTTCTATAAAAACCTTTCCACCTCTCTACCTGTAAGACGCTTCTTTAAATATTTGGCCATCTGACCTAATATCGCCTCAGCAGGATCGATGGGTAGGGGGACGGTGGGGGTGGAATTTCCTTCCGGCGTTAGCCACGGGCGAAAATGGGGACCCGGTGTAAAATCCCATGAGATGGTGGGAGCGGGAATCTCGGCAGCAAAATCTCGACCATCCTTGCAGTACTACAGGGTGGGCAATGCCACGGGCCAGTGCCGGCCCTCTGAGGTGCCCCGTTGGGGGATTTCCCCTTATGCGTGGTGGGGGTTTGCCCTGGTGCTCGTGGGGAGTGGGGGTGCGGGGGTGGAGGGATGGGAGAAATGTTTCAGATCAAGGCCCCCTTTAAAAATGAAACCCTCGATCTCTGTGGAGCCGATGTTGTAGTAACGACAACCCCCCCCCCCCCCCCCCCCCCCCCGCCCTACCCCCACCCCAGGAGGTGAGATGACTGTGCTGGTAATTAGACGCTTTCTCTAAGAGGCTAGTATATGAGAAGAATACACTGGATGTGATCTTTCGTCAGGGGGATTGCAGGAAGATACAATGCAGGAGACAATTGGAGACAATTAACCGGCACAAAATTGGAACCAAGGGAGTACTTTGGATTAAAAATTGGTTAGAAGAGATAGAACAGAACATAGAACAGTACAGCACAGAACAGGCCCTTCGGCCCTCAATGTTGTGCTGAGCAATGATCACCCTACTCAAACCCATGTATCCACCCTATACCCGTAACCCAACAACTCCACCCCCCTTAACCTTACTTTTTAGGACACTACGGGCAATTTAGCATGGCCAATCTACCTAACCCGCACATCTTTGGACTGTGGGAGGAAACCGGAGCACCCGGAGGAAACCCACGCACACACGGGGAGGACGTGCAGAATCCGCACAGACAGTGACCCAGCCGGGAACTGAACCTGGGACCCTGGAGCTGTGAAGCATTTATGCTAACCACCATGCTACCGTGCTGCCCTAAGGGGATGAGGCAGGGAATCGGAAAGAGGGAATAGGAAGGAGGATAACTCCTCCAAGTGGTTGGAAGTGAGTTGAGGTGTCTCAGAGGAATTTGTCCTGGGACGACTGTTGACTGACACACGTCAACAATGTTTGGATGGAGGGCTGGGGATTGGAATGCACATTTGCAGACAATACTGAAACAGGAGGCTTAATAAATAACATTGAAAAGAACGGGAGATGCATGGGCATTACAAAGGGTGTGAAATAGGCAAAGGAAAGTGACTAATGGAATTCAATGTCAGTCTGAGGTGATGTGTTTTAACGTGAAAAATATTAATTACATTTTGACCAAAGGAAGGCTGGTGATGTTGAAGCAGAGGTGGAGGGGTATTCGGTTAACATGCCATAATAATAAGTTATGCCTTAACTGGAACAAAGAGGTGACGTAATATTGGGTTTTATGTCAAGGGATATGGGAAAAAAAGCTGGGATGCAGTGCTATTTCCACCTCAGCAAGAAGATAAGAAATTAAGAAAGTGGAGCAAGATTAGTCTATTTGGCCCTTCAAGCATCCTCCATCTGACAACAAAATCATGGTTGACCTTCTTCCTCAGCTCCATCTTCCCACACCATCCCCATATCCCTTGCTTCCCTTAATGTCCAAAATACAATTGTTCTCTGGGCCATACCTTCCTCGGAGCAGCAATCAGTGTCGCATTGCCACTCCGTTCCCATTTGCCTGTGCTAAATTTCTTACCGTGCCTGCCTCGTCCGACAATCTGACTCTGGGGGGGGGGGTCTGTTGGGCTGGGGGAATGCAGTCAGGTCTAGTGGCAGGTTGGGAGTCGGGTTGGGTCAGCGATGAGAGTTGGGCCCTTAGGGGAGGGGGATGTGCCATGCAATGGGGGGGAATCCATGTGGGGTCGGAGGTGGGAAACACCAGGGATTTGTTTAGTTGCGTCCTGGGGGACTCCCCAGGCAGAATCCTCTGTGTGCGCTGTTCCATGGTGCGGTTGGTCTAGATCTTTAAAATAGTTACCCAAAAGTTAGAAGAGGCTTTAATGCATCTTAAATCACATTTCCAGATGGTTCACAGTACTGTGCAGTTGCCCAAATACAGTTTTCTCTTCTGGGCAATTGCCAAGCAAATGCAAAGTTCTCAGAGAGATTCCCAGCAAATCTTTGGTGTACCCCCCAGATTTAATGCTCGGGGGTCCCTGATGTTTCGGCCTCTGTCCGGCCATGGACCTGGCAATTCTGCAGGGCACAGCGGCAGCTGGAGCCGGGTGCTCTACGCTGCCGGCATGCTAGCCCCCAGCAAAACGGGAAATCGGTGGTCATTTTGCTTCATTTTCTCTGTTGTAAAATGCCACCGTTCCCACCCCGGCGTAGGGACATAGCCCCAGAATCGGAGAATCCAGCCCCATATGTTTCAATTAGGTCTCCTCTCATTCTTCCAAATTCTAAAGAATATAGGCCCAGCTCAATCAACATCTCCCCATGGGACCATCCACTTTTGTCCACGAACCAATCACTTTTGTTGCACTCTTTCCAAGGTCCTTCCTTAGGTAAGACCACAACAGCACCCAGTGCTCTAGTTCTGGTCACATCAGTGCTTTGTTTAATTACAATAAAACTTCTTTACTTTAAAACTCCTATCCCTCTGTTCTAAAGGCTAACATACCATTTGCCTTCCCAGTTGCAGGCAGTCCCCGCATGTTAACTTCATGTTAGGCAGCATGGTAGCATAGCACAATTGCTTCACAGCTCCAGGGTCCTAGGTTCGATTCCCGGCTTAGGTCACTGTCTGTGTGGAGTCTGCACGTTCTCCCCGTGTGCGCGTGGGTTTCCTCCGGGTGCTCCGGTTTCCTCCCACAGTCCAAGGATGTGCAGGTTAGGTGGATTGGCCATGTTAAATTGCCTTTAGTGTCCAAAATTGCCCTCAGTTTTGGATCGGGTTACTGGGTGATGGGGGTAGGGTGGAGGTGTGGGCTTGGTTAGGGTGCTCTTTCAAAGAGCCAGTGCAGACTCGATGGGCTGAATGGCCTCCTTCCGCACTGTAAATTCTATGACTCTATGTGTTTCAGGCAAGGGGACATCCTGGTCCTCTGAACATCAACACGTATCTCTCTTTATTTCAGAAATATTTTTCTTTCTATCTTCCCTAGCCAAGTGGATAACTTCATTCATATTATATTTCAATTCTTTCCCCACTCAGCCAACCTGTCTATATCCGGTTGCACCTTTGTTGTGTCCTTTCCACCACTTACTTCCCCGCATGATCCTCTGTATCCTCAGCAAACTTGGGCACATTACAGAATGGCAGAGTTGTTGCAGTGCAGAAGGAGGCTATTGGAGTCCATCGCGTCTCCATTTCCCCACATTCAGTCCCCGCATCGATGCAATTAATCTAGATTGCGAATAGCTGAGGCCCAAGCCCCGGTCTACTGATGAAGGAGGGCAACAGGTGAGGACATCAGAGTCAAGAGGTGGCAGCTGTCGGACAGAAAGAAACCGTCTCTTTGTGGAACGAAAGAATAAGAGTCCGAGGGTGTGCCATCATCTGACGCAATGTGAGTGGACATTGGAATGGCAGAAATATAGCTTTGATCAGATACCATATGATGATAACATGTTTAAATATGCGAGGTACTGGAATCTTCTAAAGACCTCAAGAGCATTCAAGCAACAAGTGTTGTAAAAGGGCGGTGAATGTCTAACAGCCATTGTATTTATATAATTACAATCTATCATCCCAGTGGTCACTATCCACCCCATGCTTATTACCAGAATTCTGAGAACTGTTAATTACCATGAAATAGCTGACAGTTCATCACTTTGATGTCAGTAATACAGCTCCTCTGTTCTGTTATTTATTTGGGTTACTGTTCAGATATTTTTCCCCTGCTTTCTGTAAAGAGTGGCAGATGAAGAGACTAATAGAAAGTAAACAAGCGTTCAGCTGGAAATCTGCAAAAATCGACTGCTTTAAATCATTACATAGAATTGCAGACAACGTTTAGCACTGAAGCAGGCCATTCGGCGTACTTTGTGCCGTTCCGACACCATGCCATGTTGGACGTTTAATTTGACGATGGTGGGTGGGGTGGGGGGGGGGGGGGGGTATGATTCTAGCATACGGGCCTGATTGGTCCAATGCTGCCGATTGTTACGATTCCGGTTCGTGTTGTACCTGTGCAGGACGATTTCAGAATGGAACCCCGGCTCAAATGATCGTGAGCTGGATTCTCCGTCGCCGGGAGCACACATGCGACCATGGATTTCCCGTCGACTTTAGTGGGCAGCATGGTAGCATGGTGGTTAGCATAAATGCTTCACAGCTCCAGGGTCCCAGGTTCGATTCCCGGCTGGGTCGCTGTCTGTGTGGAGTCTGCACGTCCTCCCCGTGTGTGCGTGGGTTTCCTCCGGGTGCTCCGGTTTCCTCCCACAGTCCAAAGATGTGCGGGTTAGGTGGATTGGCCATGCTAAATTGCCCGTAGTGTCCTAATAGTAAGGTTAAGGGGGGGAGTTGTTGGGTTACGGGTATAGGGTGGATACGTGGGTTTGAGTAGGGTGATCATTGCTCGGCACAACATCGAGGGCCGAAGGGCCTGTTCTGTGCTGTGCTGTTCTATGTTCTATGTTCTATGACTTGGGGGTGCCCACAATGGGAAAGGGAAACCCCATTGGCCGGCTGCCGGGGCAGACGATCCCGCTGCCAGCGGGGGGGCGCGCCGCACCAGAAAACGGGTGGGGCGGGACGGAGAATCCCGCCCCGTAACTTTTACTTTTTTTTAATAAAACGTTGAGGAACAGAGTCACAGGACCAGCTAATTTGTTTCAGCAACAAGAAAAATACTTTTATAAAACATGAAAAGTTGGATTATTGTACACTACTCATTTACTCCCACCTTCGCTTCACAATTACACACAGATTTTAAGATTAACATCAATCACAAAGTACATCTTAAACTACAGTGGTCACCTGAGCACACAAAGTCCCTTTTAATCGCACAAGATGACTGTGGTAAGACACACTCCTCTCCTCAATGAACGTTTCTTAAACAAGAAAAACGAATTGTATCACATCAGAGAAAAGGTGGGAAAGCTTTCAATATAAATACCAGGAAATTATTCAACCTCATACTGTCTGTGACCTCCCGCTGCCCCAATCTCACCAAAAGATGTGGAGCCACTCCACAAGTGCTGCACCAACTTGAGTGCACTCACCTCCAAGCCCCACTCAGAGTTTTGCTCGCCAGGTGCACGACTTATGTGCCGTTCCAACATCATGCCATGGTGGAAGTTTAATTTGGCGATAGTGGGTGGGGGGGGGGGGGGGGGGGGGATGATTCTAGCATATGGGCCTGATAATAATATGCTAATATATTAAAAATAATGTTCCTGACTTTCGACGGCTGGAAACACAGCCCACCATTGACCGGGAGAGGGGACGATCACATCTTGCACTAACACCACCGGGAAATCCACTTACGGCCTTGTGATATTTTCCACTCGCAGCACCAAACCCACCCACAAAGAATGAGAGCAGAAAGTCCTGGCCGTATTACTTTAACTGCAAAGAAAACACATGACTTCTTCCTGAAGAATGCTTCCTGCCTGCGCGCTCTGGTATCCACGCGCTTCTCTCGTTTTTTCTGTGTCTCCGCGTCTCTGCCGCGAGGCAACAGCACAGTTTTTTCCACTTTATGTTTTTGTTTTAACCCCTTGGTAACCCATTCCTTCACTTCAAGAGTTGCAAAATCTCATTAAAAATGCATGCATATGAACAGGACCCCAGACTTGTCGGCATCCAACTCACAAAAAAAAAACCTCTAAATGAACTATACCCAGGTTTTACCTTTTTTACCATGGAAATATGAAATATAAATTAAACTTAAAACTTAGGCCACACTTGGAGTATAGTGTTCAATTCTGGTCGCCACACTACCAGAAGGATTTAGAAAGGGTGCAGAAGAGATTTACCAAGATGATGCCTGGTATGGAGGGCATTAGCTATGAGGAGCGGTTGACTAAACTCGGTTTGTTCTCACTGGAACGACGGAGGTTGAGGGGCGATCTGATAGAGGTCTACAAAATTATGAGGGGCATAGACAGAGTGGATAGTCAGAGGCTTTTCCCCAGGGTAGAGGGGTCAATTACTAGGGGGCATAGGTTTAAGGTGTGAGGGGCAAGGTTTAGAGGAGATGTACGAGGCAAGTTTTTTACACAGAGGGTAGTGGGTGCCTGGAACTCGCTGCCGGAGGAGGTGGTGGAAGCAGGGACGATAGTGACATTTAAGGGGCATCTTGACAAATACATGAATAGGATGGGAATAGAGGGATACGGACCCAAGAAGTGTAGAAGATTTTAGTTTAGACAGGCAGCATGGTCGGCACGGGCTTGGAGGGCCGAAGGGCCTGTTCCTGTGCTGTACTTTTCTCTGTTCTTTGCTCTTTGTTTGTTCTCGACAGTTTTCCGAATTGATCCCAGATTTTGGTTATCTGGCCTAATATCTTGTCATGTGGTTTGGGGTCATACTTTGTTTTGTAATGCTTCAGTGAAGTGCCTTGAGATGGCTTCTTATGTCAAAGGATCTATAGGGTGGTATGGTAGCACAGTGGTTAGCACGTTTGCTTCAGAGCATCAGTGTCCCAGGTTCAATTCCCGGCTTTGGTCACTGTCTGTGCGGAGTCTACATGTTCTTCCCGTGTCTGCGTCGGTTTCCTCCGGGTGCTCCGGTTTCCTCTCACAGTCCAAAAATGTGCAGATTAGGTGGATTGGCCATGCTAAATTGCCCTTAGTGTCCAAAAAAGGTTGGGTGGGGTTACTGGATTACGGGGATCGGGTGGAGGTATGGGCTTAAGTGGGGTGCTCTTTCTCAGGGCCGGTGCAGACTCAATGGGCCGAATGGCCTCCTTCTGCACTGTAAATGTCATGATTCTATGAAATAGCAGTTGCTGTTAATAGGTCATTTATTCAATTCCTCGCCATTTACCACACACCGTGCTTGTGTTGAAATGGCAGTGAAGACTGCTGCTGAGAATTCTGTGCTCTTTCCCACCTGACCTGCGAGATAACTGGATGCACTGACCTTGACCTGAGATAGACGTTGGCATTTAGTGATATTGTGGTTTGTGGCATCTCTAACCACAGAATCGGATCTTCCCTGCGGCTTTAACACAGGGATTCACTCACTGACTAATGGTGCCATTGGACACAGAGAGCAGAATCCAGCAGCATGCTCGATGTGTTCGCACCAACATAGCGGCTTCTCTTTCTCTTGCTTTTTACAGTCTGTTTATTAAGTGGCTGATAACAATATGCTTCATATACATGCGGAGTGCCCAAAACTGCTAAATTGTACAGGAAAATAAAATATCAAAGTGTTGACCTGAATCTGAACTGAGACTGAGACGGGAATTCTCTGGCTGTTCTCTTGTGGCCGGATTCTCTCATCCCGCTGGCAACACATCACTGCTGAGGGTTTCCTGGCACCGCTGGGTGGCTTCAATGGGAATTTCCATTGAAGGCGGTGGGAACAGAGAGCCCGCAACCGGCAAACGGTGCGAACAGAGAGCCCCCAACCGGCAAACGGTGCGCTGCTTCACGCCGCAGAGAAACACGTGACTGGGAGGCTAGCAAATCCCGGCCTAAATTTAATGGAACCACGATTCCGATTTATGTAACCTCTTGGATGTAGTCAAATATCCCAAAGTGCTTGCCGGGCGTATTATCAGATAAGCTTTGAGCGGTTAGCACTGTTGCTTCACAGCTCCAGGGTCCCAGGTTCGATTCCTGGCTTGGGTCACTGTCTCTGCAGAGTCTGCACTTTCTCCTCATGTCTGCGTGCGTTTCCTCCGGTTTCCTCCCACAGTCCAAAGATGTGCATGAAGGTGGATCGGCCAATGCTAAATTGCCCTTCGTGTCCAAAAAGGTTAGGTGGGGTTGCTGGGTTACAGGGATAGGACGGCGGCATGGGCTTAAGTAGGGTGCTCTTTCCAAGGGCCGGTGCAGACCCGATGGGCCAAATGGCTTCTTCCTGCTCTGTAAATTCTATGATTCTGTGATTTTTTTTTAATCGGGGAGCTACATGATGGGATATTAGGACAGGTGATCAAATCCTTGGTTAGCCAGGTAGATTTTAAAGAGAGAGAGATAGGCAGAAGTATTTAAGGAGAGAGTCCCAAAGCTTGGGGGCTCAGGCTGCTGAAGGTATGATGACCTTCAATGATGGCGATGGAAATTAGCTAGAGGCTGGAATTGGAGAAGCGTAGAAAATTTGAACGGTTGGGGGTCTGGAGGAGGCTGCAGACTTAGAGAGGGACAAGTCTGTGGAAGGATTGGAATGCAAGGGTGTGATCATTTTAAATCTGATAACGATGTTCCATTGGGATGATTCACATTCTGATTCATCCATTCTGTTGACCAAATCGTTTTGTGACTGGAGAGTGGGTGCGCTTGTTAACCTCGATTTGGCTCCGTGCATGCGAGAAAGCATGTTTTGCACTTGAATATCAAAGGGAATTTGTGCATTTCATCCTCTGTCCCAAAGTTTTGAAACAATTATTATGATTAAGGAGGTAGCGTGGCAGCGACGCTCTGAGTCATGGGTCTGAAGGTGTAAGCTCAGTTCCCAGCTCTTTTCAAACTTTGATTTTCACTGCTTTATGGCACAAGGTCGTAGGAGAGGGAGACGAAAGATCAGCAGGTGAGTCAACACTGAGCTTTTGTTTGTCATGTAACAACAAAGGTGGGGGCAGTGATGGGGAAAAACAGAATGAAATTGCTCAAATCATGATCTTGTCTCCAGGCCATTCTTGCAGAGGTAGAATTGGGTTGGGGTGGTGAAGTCTCCCTTATCGGAAACAGCGTGTCGCACATCGAGCCAATGAATGCGCCAATTAAGGCCACTCAGCAAATGGCAACTGAAATTTTCCATTCAGCATGCAGGCCCATGGTTAAGGTTGAAACATGGCCGACATGTGAAGACAGCCTCTCGGCCGCTGGCTGGGGTGAAGGGATGTCGTCTCGGTTCTACGATAAGAACCCCGCCCCATACCCACTGATGGAACCATCTATTCAGCGAACATGTGTAGTTGGATCTGAACAGAGGCTTTAATACACTCACAATAGAGCCAGCCTATTCGTCCTTGAACCTCAGGTGAAATGGCAGGCTGGCTCTAAGGCACTGATCTTTATACATTGGTCCCAGGGGGAGGAGTCCTGGGCGGAGCCAAGGGTGGAGCCTAGTACAAACTCTCGCGTACTTCCAGAGCGACTACCCCTGGTGGTCGGATAGTGCAACTGCACTTACAATGGTGGATAGTGAACATATATACATGGAGTGATATTGGCAACTATATATAGTGTGAATCACATTCACCACACCCACCACAACTGTTACCCTTCCACTGAAGGACAATCTGGCAGTCGCATTGGATATCAGGAATGGCACCTGACACCAGGGTGGCGACCCCAGAAGCAAAGTTCAGCCCAGAGTGTCCACATTGGGTGCAGTTGGCAATCTGAGCGGAAATTGCACCCAAAAGTATGTTTTATTCCTCAAATCTACTGCTCATACCAAAGCTGCTCAACCCTGAGGTCAATCGCCCTGCCCCCATTGTCAGGCTGGCTGAGATCTGTGAAGTCAATATGGACTGGAAATTGGAACTGCCGGTTACCTGTTCTTGGACTCACGTTAAGAATTCTTACCGGTCTCTGGCCATTAGGTCTGTTCACCCACCCACTTCATCACTGTGATGATATGTGAACTGTCATCTGTGTGTACAATACAATAACCAAACTGGATATAAACATTAGTGCTTGCATGTGGAGATTAGAATTCTAGCATCTGACCACAGGTGGCGTGACGACAGGAGAACGTTACTGGAACACAGATACATGTGAGGCAGAACGTGGAAAGCCGCCATACAGCCCAGTCGCATATCGAGTAGCTCCTTAGTCAATAATAATTAATACTAGTTAATCATAGTTATTTGTATTTAGCCATAGTATCCAACTGTAATCATAGTAGACATCATAGAAACCCTTTAGTGTTTCAGTAAGTTAATAAATAGTTTTGTTCATTTACAAAGCCGTACCTTCTCTGATCACTTCGACTGTAAAGACATCGCCATTCGTGCATACAGAGAACATTACAATCATCCGCACAATCTCCCCATTCAGTAGAGCCCAAAGATAGCCAAGCAGACATTGCGACCTAGAAGGTTCCTCAGTTCAAAGTGAAAGACAAAAAAAGACAACAGGTGGAGAAAACCTTTTTACGCAGTGTGGAGGATCTGGAATGCACTGGCTGAAAGTGTGGTAGAGGCAGAATCTATCATGACTTTTAATGGGAAATTAGATAATTATCTGAACTACGGGGAAAGCAGAGTAGTGAGACCACCTCAGTTGCTCTTGCCAAGACCTGACATGGATACAACAGGCCAACTAAACGCCCTGGTCACGTTACAGTTAACACAGCTGCCAGACAGTTTAAGTTTGTGGCACCAGCTGCGGCCCAGCAGGTGACACATGAGTCAGAGGGTTACTAGTTCAAGTCCCACTCCAAAGTCTCGAGTACACAATCTGAGCTGACAATCCGGTACAGTACTGAGGGAGATGCCAGCTCTCTAATAAGACATTAAACATGGGCCTTTGTTGCCCACTCTCAAGAGGCTGGGCAATTCGTGTTGGTGAGCAATGAAATAAAAGCAGATAATCTGAACATTATTCTCACTGCTATTTTTGAGAGCTTGCTGTATTTTTAAAAATTATTTTGGTGGGATGTGGGGGTCAGTGCCAAAGCCAGAATCTGTTGCCCGTGAACTCAATAGCTTGACGGGCCTTTTCAGAGGGCTGCTAAGAGTCAGCCACATTGCTGTGGGTCTGGAGTCACGTGGAGGTCAGACCGAGTAAGGGCAGCAGATTACCTTCCCCGAGGGACGTGAGTAAACCAGATGGGTTTTTATACAACAGGTGGTAGTTTCACGGCACCATTACTGAGACTAACTTTCAGTTCCAGACAGGGCCGGCTCAAGGCACCAGCAACTCGGGCAGTCGCCCGGGGCGCCATGTGCTAGGGGGCGCCAGAGACTCGGGTCCCGCGCATGCGCAGTTGGGCCGGTGCCAACCAGCGCATGCGCGGTGGCCGCCCTCCCCCAGGGCGGCCCCCCCCGGCTCGGTCCGCCCCCCCCCCCCCCGCCCCCCCCCCCCGCCCCCCCCCGCCCCACCCTCGGTCCGCCCCGCCCTCGGGTCCGCCCCCCCCGCTCCCCCCTCGGGTCCGCCCCCCCCCCCGGGTCCGCCCCCCCGCCCCCCCCTCGGATCCACCCCCCCGGGTCCGCCCCCCCCTCGGGTCCGCCCCCCCCTCGGGTCTGCCCCCCCTCGGGTCCGCCCCCCCGCCCCCCCCTCGGGTCCGCCCCCCCGCCTCCCCCTCGGCCCCGCCCCCCCAAGGGCGCAGAAGTTCAGCTTGCCCGGGGCGCCAGCAACCCTAGGGCCGGCGCTGGTTCCAGATTTTATCAATTAATTGAATTTAAATTCCAGCTAGTGTGGGGAGATCTGAACCCGTGACCCTAGGGCATTCGCCCACAGTCTCTGGGTCACATGTCCAGTGTCTCCCATGATGTGTAACAGTCCAAAGGTGTACTGCATTGATTGTAAAACACTTTGGGATGTTGGAAAGGAACTACACAAATGCAAGTCTTTCTACTGCCATGTCCACATGTATTTGACTGGGTCTCACAGGCCTGTGCATCAATAAGTCTCTGTCAATACTGTGTCTTTGGTTCCATACCAGGCAGCCCATCCACCAGCCAAGCCATTGGAGTTACTTTGCTTTGCAATGGTATGAGGAGCATAGTTTAAAGTCCCTGGCAGTTTACAGAAGAGGTACATGGGCTCCAAAAATCTGAAGATTGGTGCATCTTGGCATAGGTACAGAGAGGAGGGCGCAGGATCATCCCTGGGTGTGCTCATGCATGAGTCGCAAAAAGTTGGTTTACAGGTGCAACAGTTGATTAAGAAAGCGAATGGAATTTTGTCCTTCATTGCTGGAGGGATGGAGTTTAAGACTAGGGAGGTTATGCTGCAATTGTATAAGGTGTTAGTGAGACTACACCTGGAGTATTGTGTTCAGTTTTGGTCTCCTTACCTGAGAAAGGACGTACTGGCGCTGGAGGGTGTGCAGAGGAGATTCACTAGGTTAATTCCAGAGCTGAGGGAGTTGGATTATGAGGAGAGGTTGAGTAGACTGGGACTGCACTCGTTGGAATTTAGAAGGATGAGGGGGGATCTTATAGAAACATTTAAAATTATGAAGGGAATAGATAGGATAGATGCGGGCAGGTTGTTTCCACTGGCGGGTGAAAGCAGAACTAGGGGACATAGCCTCAAAATAAGGGGAAGTAGATTTAGGACTGAGTTTAGGAGGAATTTCTTCACCCAAAGGGTTGTGAATCTATGGAATTCCTTGCCCAATGAAGCAGTTGAGGCGCCTTCATTAAATGTTTTTAAGATAAAGATAGTTTTTTGAGGAATAAAGGGATTAAGGGTTATGGTGTTCTGGCTGGAAAGTGGAGCTGAGTCCACAAAAGATCAGCCATTATCTCATTGAATGGCGGTGCAGGCTCGAGGGGCCATATGGCCTACTCCTGCTCCTAGTTCTTATGTTCTTATGTTATCTAAGCATAGATTCTGTTCCGATCCCCCCTCCCCCTCTCTCCACTAGGTGGACCCTATTCTCACCTCTTGGCCATCTCATTGCACCCAGGGAGCTGATCAGCATGGGGAGCAGAACCTCTAAAATATGGAGTACTCGACCTTCTCTGCACCCAGAGAACACTTTCTGCATTATAATGCTCCAATCAATCGCCCTATGTCAATGGTCCCTAGCGACAAAGGTTCCCATATCCCATCAGGCCAATCAATACAGTCAGATTCAAGGTCAAAGCATCTGGGGTCTGTGAACCATCACATTGGTAATCTGTTTGAAGATTGCATTCTCTTCCTGCTCCTCGGTTGGGCAAACTGCAGCCTAGGTCTACTAGTCTTAAAGCATTGACAGCCACAATGCAGCACAGACCAATTGTTACCACACAATGGACTCTGAAACTGAATGTGGCAGTTTTACACATGCTTGACCGCTGCTGGTTTAATGACGTTAGATGATGCACTGTTAGGTTGCCGCTAAGTGCGATCATTAATATCCATATTTGTAGTGGTGGTTGCTTAATAGGAATAATTGGATCAAGAGGATGGTATGTTTGGTATGAAGAACGTGAGGGGAATTTTACATTTTCACTATTTTCAAAGTGATATAAACACGGATCGTACACTCGATGCAAAAGGTCTTAGTAATGTTCCATCAATACCAAGTAACCAAACATGACTGAAAATGGTTACACTTCTCAGTAATCTCACAAATCCTTATAGCTATTGGAATTATTTATAACTTTAATTTTTCTTTAGAAGATTTTAACTAGTCCTGTATTTTACTATCGTGAACAAGCACGGTGGCACTTGTTGCTTCACAGCGTCAAGGACACGGGTTCGATTCTGGCCTTGGGTGACTGTCCGTGTGGAGTTTGCACGCTCTCCCGTGTCTGTGTGGGTTTCCTCCGGGTGCTCCGGTTTCCTCCCTTTATGTCCAAAGATGTGCAGGTTAGATGGGGTTGTGGAGATGGGGCGGAGGAGTGGGCCTGGGTAGGGTGCTCTTTCCGCGGATCGGTGCAGACTCGATGGGCTGAATGGCCTCCTTCTGTGCTGCAACAATTCTAAGTCTAACAATTGGAGCCATGAGAAAGTAGAAAGTGTTCGAAATACTCAGCAGGTCTGGCAGCGTCTGTGTGTGAAAAGAAAAGCTATATTTGAATTGAAATGTTAACTCCATTTCGCTCTCCGCAGAAGCTGTGAGACCTGCTGAGCATTTGTTCTTATTTCAGATCTGCGGTATTTTGCTTTTATTAAAGCCTACAGATCAAAATTATTGAGTCGGCAAAAGCTGGAGTTCTCTTATCAACGTTCATTCTTTCTTTTAACGCATTTGCTTGTTAACCCTAATAGTCCAGGGTGAAAATCATCCGTTTGGCAAATGAAGAGTCCTTTCTGCTTTCTATTTGTCTGTGGGTGGGTTGGGCATTGCGGTCCATGGCGGGAGTGTGGTGGGGGGGGGGGGGGGGGGAGGTGGCTGGAGGCAGGAGATCATGTGGTGAGTTCTCCACGAAGATGTCCAACGAGAGCTGACAATGTTCGTGTAAAGTGTTTGACAGGTAGCAAGTTCACCAGACACTGGAGCAACAAGGTTTGACTGATATTAGGCTGAAAGCCTCATCGGCATTTGCAGAGCTCATTGCTGTACTCAGCTCCAAGCTGGACTGACTGCCGGAAAACAAGAGGCAGAAGAAAGCTGGGGGATTGGTTGTGACCTTCAGTGATGCAGCGGAGTTGTGTGAAGCACTTGATTGCTTCTCCTCGTTCCATAGGACAGTGAGTTAAGTATCAATCCTTTTTGCAAGTGGCAGCTTTTGAAAAATGGTTTTGAGGGGCATGAGCATCGCTGGCTTGGCCAGCATTTGCTGTCCTTGAGGTGGTGGTGTTGGTTCTGAACTGCCGCAGTCCACCTGGTACAGGTACACCCCCCCTCCCCCCACCCCACAATGCAGCTAGGAATGGAACGCCAGGAATCTGATCCTGCAACAGTGAACGGGCGGTGATATATTTCCAAGTCAGGATGGTGAGTGGCTTGGCCCGGCCGTAGAGCGTGCTCTCGAACTTGAAAACCGTGCACTGTCGCATTGCGCTGATGAATTTCGGCAGGAGCTTCCTCAAACAGGCGTTACATGCCCCCCCCCCTCCTCAACAAGTAAAGCCCTGTCTTTAACACGCAGCGCAGAAACTGAAACAGTTTCACAAAGATTACCCGCTAACTTTGCAATTTGGAACAATAATGTACTTTTGAAGAAAATGCGAGCTGTGAGCATCGACTTTTCGAGTGAGGAAAGAAAAAACACACACCCGAGGGAATAGACAAGGACCTGGTTAATAAATGGCCTGCTTAACCTGTAGTAATTATAGGGTTTGATCAAGGACTGATGGTTACATTTTAAGTGATGGTTTTTCATTTATTTTAAGAATTGCATTCTTCCACCTTTATTAAGGGCCACTTAATCATTAATTGTTAAAGTCGTTTATAGCACGCATTGCAAATATTTTATAATTTAGTAATCTTGTCAGAGTGTTTAATAAAATATGCATGAAGAGTGATGATCCTCTATTAAAAAGAAAGCACTGAAGGTTACGTGCAGCAAGAAGCTGGTTTACTATTGAAGCCATGACCTAAAGAGCATATGGGTTATATATAGTTCCACGCAGCACCAAAAGCTCCCCAGATATTGGCTTGCTAATCTTGCTTTAAACCTGTTTTATATTGCGCACCTCCAAAGACTTGGGTCTGTAAACTTTATTAAACTCTCTCCCAACAATAGTGTATGTGTTACCATTTTGGGTAATAGACCAGCAAATGAATGCATTCATCAATATAGCAATAAGAGTGATAATAATGAATATAAGGTCAGGGTGATGTACAATGCACAATGAAGAAGGCTGCCGATATTGCCAAAGGATGCTTAATCATGAATGCTAATTGGTGCACCTCCAAGGAGAGAGAGAAAGAGGTTATATGTAGACTACCTATAATACCCGGGGGAGCTAATTTGGACAATAATATGTGGCGTTCAATAAGTTCTTTAAACTGAGTGTGTTCAACATGCAGAACCAGTGTAACTCCACAGACAAGGAATGTTCCAGAATGAAATGAAATGAAATGAAAATCGCTTATTGTCACGAGTAGACTTCAATGAAGTTACTGTGAAAAGCCCCTAGTCGCCACATTCCGGCATCTGTTCGGGAAGGCTGTTCCGGGAATGTTGGTTGATCCTGCGAAGCTGCGTGTATGTTCTCTGAAAGCAGATCGCTTTCCGTTTCAGGGGAAAGGCACTGGCCTCAAAAACTTCAGACTTTTGTCATTTTGGAGGTCATCCACTCTGGTGACATTCTGCCACGTTCATTCTGGGAGATGCAATTGTCGCTGGTAAGGAACTGCCCGTCTAATTGCCCTTCAGAAAGTGGTGATGAGCCATCTTCTTGAACCACTGCAGTCTGTCTGGTGTAGGTACACCCACGGTGCTGTTAGGAAGGCAGCTCCAGGATATTGACCTAGCGTTTCCTCCCACAGTCCAAAGATGTGCGGGTTAGGTGAATTGGCCATGCTAAATTGCCCCTTAGTGTCCAAAGATGTGCAGGTTGGGTGGATTGGCCATGCTAAATTACCCCTTAGTGTCCAAAGATGTGCGGGTTAGGTGGATTGGCCATGCTAAATTGCCCCTTAGTGTCCAAAGATGTTCAGGTTGGGTGGATTGGCCATGCTAAATTACCCCTTAGTGTCCAAAGATGTACAGGTTGGGTGGATTGGCCATGCTAAATTGCCCCTTAGTGCCCAAAGATGTGCGGGTTAAGTGAATTGGCCATGCTAAATTGCCCCTTAGTGTCCAAAGATGTGCAGGTTGGGTGGGGTTACGGAGATGGAGCGGGGGAGTGGGCCTAAGTGTGGTGCCCCTTTGGAGTGTGGATCCAATGGCCCGACTGGCCTCCTTCAGCACTGTGGAGATTCTATGATTCTATGATTCTATGATACAGACATACAACCAGGAACAGAATGGTATCCAATTGAGGATGGTGTGTGGCTTGGAGGGGAACATCCATCTGCTGCCCTTGCCCAGAGGGTGATCAATCTGTGGAACTCATTGCCATAGAAAGCCGTGGGAGCCAAGTCACCAAATGTCTTTACGACTGAGATGGATAGGTCCTTGATTAGTGAGGGGATCAGGGGTAACGGGGAGAAGGCAAGAGAATGGGGGTGAGAAACATATCAGCCATGATCGAAAGGTGGAGCACCATGTCATTGATTATTGAAATTCCAGCGGATAAACAGAATTGATCGCTCAACAGTTATGTTATAGGATGGGTAATCGAGAGACACAATTTCAAATCCCACCTCAGAGGCTGGGGAACCCAAGTTCAGTTTTACCAACATTCTCCATGTCCCACAATCTGTAGAAGGCAGCTGCTTGATGAGGATTGTCCCCTGCCTCTGAGCACCTGTTAACATCCTTTATTTGCAAGGCCTGGATGTTTGGCCCACACCAGTCACTGGTTCGAATAGCTCTGGCCAATGACCACAGGACAGGCAGCCAAGGTGTCGCCACCCCTTGTCCATCACTTTAGCTCAAGGTCATTTTTTTAGTGGACCTCATGCTTGGAGCCATTTGACAATCTTTGGTAGACACTTGATGAGAGGTTACAAGATGGCATCCTATCAACTTAGGAATGTCAAAATGGAAGCCTGACCCAGGAGGCCTCAACATTTATCGGGACTCTTTGGACGGGATTCTCTGAAAATGGGGCTATGTCCCCACGTTGGCAGGAAAACCGGTGCCAACCACTCCCGCGTCAACAGCCCCCGAAAGTGAGGAATTCTCCAATTTTTCAGGGGCTAGGTTAATGCTGGAGTGGTTCCTGCAGCTCCTGCCGGCCCCGAAGGGCTGGGGCGAGTTCGCGCATGCGCGGAACGGCCGGCACGATCTTGCGCATGCGCAGACCGGCCGGTGTATTTCCGCGCATGCGCGGGGGTTCCCTTCTCCGCGCCGGCCCCTGGGCAATGTGGCAGAGCCCTATAAGAGCCCACCCGCAGATCGGTAGGCCCTGATCGCGGGCCAGGCGACCGTGGGGGCCCCCCCCAGGGCTGGATCTCCCATGCCCCCCCCAGGACTGCCCCTGCACATTTACCTGCCAGGTCCCACTGTTTGTGCAATGAGTAATCACACCGGCAGGACTGGCCAAAACTGGACGGCCACTCGGCCCATCGGGGCCTGGAGAATCGCCGGAGGGCCGCTGTCAACGGCCACTGACTGGTGTGGCCGGAACTCGCTGGCCCCCGAAGAAAATGGTGCCGGAGAATAGGGCAGCCGGCATCAGGGCGGCGGGGTGGGATTCCCGCCTTCCCCCGGGGATTCTCCGACCCTGCGCCGGGTCGGAGAATCCTGGCCAATATTTCTGCTGGTTGACCTCACTCTATACCAACTATCTCAATTCTATTATTATCTGAAAAGTACTTTTTCTCACAGCCTCAGGACATCCTCAAGTATTTTTGCAGCCAAGGAAGTTCCCGAGAAGCGTAATCACTTGTGCAGCTCCCCAAAAAGCACCGAAACAACGACCAGATCATTTGACTTTCGTGACATGAGAGGCAAACCATTGCAGATGCTGGGATCTGAAATAGAGACAGGAAAAGTTGGAAAGTACTCAGAAACTCATCCAACGACCTGTTTCCCGGCTTGGACCTTGTTGGATGTTTTTTTTATTCATAATGGGGCAGGGAACCATTGGTTCGAAATAGTGCCGGAGGATCTTTTACTGCCACCCTAGAGGGCAACACAGGGACCTGGTTTAAAGATTCCTCCAAGTTACAGCACTATTGACACTGTAGCAGTCCCTCAGTACTGCAGGGAAGTGTCAGCCTGGGTTATGAGCTCACGTTTGTAATGCGGGACTTTACCGCAGAGCTTTCAAATGCAAACAAAGTAGGCGTGGAGGCGGCACACTCCACTCCGATCCACCCTGTAGCCGTAAAGCACTGCGGGATTAGCGAGGGCCAAGTGGGACTTCCGCTCCTCTCCGGGGAGGAATTCCCACCCTCTGGAGCTGCCAGCCAATCCGATTGGACAGTAGCACCCACTGTCCTGCCAGAGGGCATCAGTGGTCGGTGCAAAGACTGAAGAAAAGACCAAGGCCCATGGATCCCTGGGGCAGGTAAGTCCAGAATCTTGGGCTGAGGGTGGGGGGGGGAGGGGGGGGGGGGTGGGGGGTGCGGGGTGGATGTGGGTTTAAGGGAGGGAGCAGGTAGAAAGGAAGGGAGGCTTTGACCTTAGGGGGAGTGCCCTGTGATTTGCCAAAGTGCAGCGCCTGCAGGGTGCCCCCCGCCCCCCTAACCCCTTCACCTTCCACCCTGTCCTTCAAACGTGTAAGTCAAAAGATTGGGTTGCCCGCCCCTGTCTGGCTTCCCACGCCGAACGCTTTAAGGTGTGAGCAGCATAGTGTGCGGGTCAACTGACTTGAAAACAAGCCTAATTGACCCCTGGTTATTTATTTAGATATGTCGTTGATTTTGCTGGCCACCCACCCCTTGTATTGTGGCGGTTTGCTCCTCTCCGAGTAAATAATGCGCGCACGTGGTCTCGACGTGGCTCGTGGCCAGGCAGGAAAGAATTAGCGCCCTGCAGGGGTTGCTGACCCAGCCGCACCACAAAAACCTTTTATTGTCGAGGATGAGGTGGGGCGGGTGAGGGTTGTGGGGGGAGGTAACGGTGGGTAGGGGAGGTGCTGTGGGAGGCAGCGGTGGGGTGGGGTTGCAGTGGAGGACAACTTGCAAATGGTGCTGATCCCAAGCCTGTGCAGCCCTTCTCCCGATAGCTACGAGAGTTTGCCAGGTCTCGGGGGAGTGGGAGTGCTGCCAAAGCAGCCTTGGGGACCAGCCGCAGTGACTCTTTCACAAAGCACCCACAGGTGCCAATGGTTGGTGGTGAAGGGATTGAGTATTGAGGATGCCGGATGGGGTGCCAATCCAATAGCTTGATCCTGGATGGTGTCCAGCCTTCCTGAGAGCATTTGGAAGCACATCTATCCAGGCGAGCGGACGGCATTCGCACAATCTTCTCATTTTGGGCCTTCCCGCAGTGAACAGGCTTTGGGGAGTCAGGAGGTCACGTGTTAGCCCTGGAATTAGCAGCGAATGACCTGCTGCTGCATCAGCTGTGCTCACAATCCATCTTCCATCAAGAGAAGGTGGCACACAACAGGCGAGAGAGGGAGAAGATAGGAGGAGGCATGTCCGAGATTCAGCCTCTCACACGGTTTGACCAACAGGCTGCCGTGCTGGTGGGGGGAGGATTGTGACTGTGTCGATGGCGAGGTCATTCCGCCCCCCCCCTCCCCAGCATTGAGTGAGGTAGCATTAATCTCTGAAAGTCGGAGCCTGAATGTGATGCTGTGTGCACTGTAGGAGCCGCCCCATGCTGTCAATCATTCTCCATTCCAGGTGACAATGGGAAGAAGGGGTCACCAACTGCCCCCCACCCCGAACCAGAAACTAGCCCCAGACCCCGAGGCAGCTCCAACAATGTCAAGCAGATCCTCACGTCTGTCGAGCCATCGGCTGAACCCTCCACCCGCCCAGAGGCACACAGCTCAGTGGGCGATATGTCCGGGATGAGCTCGGGCTCTCACTCTGGTGGTCACCTCAGTGACACACGTCCACAGCGGGAGGAGGCAGAGAGAGCCAAGGCCTCCGACAGGTGGAAGACTGCGAGAGAAGAGGCCTTTAGTGAGTGAGGATCAGGTGGGGAGCCTCTGGAAGCTATCAAGGAAAATATGCTGAAGTATCAATGAGAGCCAGGGGAACTTCAGGCAGAGTCCCTTCACCAGAACACACCCCACCCCCAAGCCTTGCTGCTCACCACACCCCACCCCCAAGCCTTGCTGCTCACCACACCCCACCCCCAAGCCTTGCTGCTCACCACACCCCACCCCCAAGCCTTGCTGCTCACCACACCCCACCCCCAAGCCTTGCTGCTCACCACACCCCACCCCCAAGCCTTGCTGCTCACCACACCCCACCCCCAAGCCTTGCTGCTCACCACACCCCACCCCCAAGCCTTGCTGCTCACCACACCCCACCCCCAAGCCTTGCTGCTCACCACACCCCACCCCCAAGCCTTGCTGCTCACCACACCCCACCCCCAAGCCTTGCTGCTCACCACACCCCACCCCCAAGTCTTCCTGCTCACCACACCCCACATCCCAAGCCTTAAAGTTACTAGCACGTGTCTTCCAACAACAACCACCCCCCCCCCCCCTCCCCACCGTGTGTTCCGAGTACACTACCCCCCCAATCTATGTTTTACAGCAGCCCACCTCACCAACCACCTTGGTCATCTCTTCGATGCCCACCATACCTTGGGTTGGTATGGTCCTCTGGTGCTCCAAGCCGCGGGTAAGTGACCTTAACACTCTCGCCACGCGCGCACTAGGTTTTCCCAGCCTTGAGTCGGACCAACGTGACTAGCTGTTGGTAGAGCAGAAGATATTTCGGGAATGTGCTGTGTGGGGGGAGGGTGGGGGGGGGGGGGGGGCGGGGGGGGGATTCCGGTCCAGGGCTGTTTATAACTAGCACCCGCGACGTGCAAATTTGGTTCCCGACAGGTTTCAGTGGGGAAAAGCGAGCCGCCATTGACCCGCCATGACTCCCGGGACCGAGCGTTCCCGTGGCCGTTTCTCGACGCCGGAATCCGATTTCTTTTCGTCTCGGAAAACCCTCCACCTCCCCCCACCTTCCTTATCGTGCCAGTGCCCACAAAACCCCACCGGTTTTATTTATAAATCCCAAAATGGAGAAGGCATTTGAATGCGACCCAGAAGGATGGGAGGAAAGTGTACTTTTTTTTCCCCCAAAGGCTGTAAGATTTCTGAGTGTAAAGAGCTTCAATCTCTCTCCTACTGCGCAACAGAAACCACATTACAAAAATGAACATAACTTGGCATAAATTAGTACTAAATTGCCAATCGTACTCGGAGAGGCCATAAAGGTAACTGATGTGAGAAATGGAAATGTCACACTCATGTAGTGATAACTGTAATTCTGAAGTTGGATTAAAGTACCTTATTAAGGCAGTTTAGAGGGAAATTATACTTGAACTAGGGATGTTTTATGCTGATGTAGGTGCATTAAAGTGGGTAGGTGGGGGTGGGGTGGGTGAGGGCTAGACGTACCTGGAGATAACGCAGTGGCACGGTGCTGCCGTGGATCTTTGTTATCCTTCTTCCTCTTAAAGGAGTGGTGGCAGCCATGGAAGAAGCAGACAAACTGCGAAGAAGTGTCGGCGGACAGATTTTGGGGAGGGGGGGGGGTCTGTGGCAAGCAGTGCCACCTCCTTTAGACCCAAGAGCCCGTCACAGTGCAAGAAAAGGTTTGACAACCGAGCCAAAGCAATCGAGGTAAAGCATCTAAGTGCCGCCCCCGACCTATCGTCGTCATGTGTGGCAACCGTTCGTTCATTACCCCTCGTTGTGTCAAAGGGTTCAGTGGAGGGGTTTTTAAAAAATAATATAATTGAAGGCACGTTCCTGGCTAGGCCAGCATTTATTGCTCATCCCTAATTGACTTTGAGAAGGTGGTATTGAGCTGCCTTTTAAACTGCTACAGCCTGACCAAGAAGAGATGTACGGCACTGCCAGCAAGCTCTCAGGCACTGACTGACACTCTTGTTTGAAGAAAAGGGATTGGATGAAGAGAATACTGGCATGGAAGCACTGAGGACCACCCCAGAGATCAAAGCCTGTCAAGTTAATGGAGTGTGATGTTGGGTGGACGTTAACGTTAGCCGCCTGCTGGAAACTGGGGAGTGAAACGCCAGCGTTTGTACACTGGCGTGGGGACATAGCCACATTTTGGGAGAATCCTGCCCAGCATCTATGCCATCCCCTCTCATTTGGATTACTTGAATAGAAACAATGTGCAGGTGGTTTACGGGGGAATGTTGGGGCGATGGCACTCAGGTCATGACGCTCATTTGGAGAACAGGTACAGGCATGACGTTCCAAATGGCCTCCTTCTGCACCACACCAATTCTGTGATCTTGTGATTCTGCTGCGTTGGGGTGAATTCGCCCCCACCTCGGAACCGGCAATCTCAATTTCAGATACTTGTGAAGCATTGGACCATCGGTGAGTTGAAGTGGGAAACCCATCGGACTAGTAACTAAGCAACATTAGCATTTCTCTCTGATGCACGAGCTGGACTTGTGAGGTGATTTTTGGTTAGTAAAGGGTTATTCAAACCCAGAAAGCAAGCTGAGGCTGGATCCAGGTTGTGGAACAGAGACACGCTGGCCCAAGAGGGCGATGGGCGTGGCCACGCTCAATCACCGGGCAACCAGGCGTTGGCACTCCTCATTGCCCTCTTTAGATGCCCAGCTTCACATTGGGGGAAACGCGATTAGTAGGGCTAACCCCACACAAGTGGCATATGCACCGCTGGGCACTGGGACCCTCCCTGGCACACAGCCCCTCTCAGAGTAACAGCCTCACTCGTGAGACTATCAGCCAACCCACTCCGAAGGATCAGGCGATATCTTGCAGGTCAGCCATGTCCCATTGGTATCACACGTTTTGAGCGTATAGAACCGGACATGCCCAGGAATCCTGAGCAGCTTCTTGCCATAACCTCTGTGTTAAACCCCGGCTCCATATCGCACTGCGCGAAGCTCTCAGCATCCCTCAGTCACCCCCATCTGTTGGATGTGCCCGTACACCAGCCTCTCAGCATAGACCCGCACGTCTGCGCAGTGACAGCGTCTCCACAACACAACCAGCTGGCGGGAAGGCACAAGGTTCACCCAATGGGGACACCCACTCATGACCCCACTGGGAGGGCCAGGGCAGGGGCCACAGAGCCCATCGCTAACACCTGTCATGGCAGCCACGGGTACCCCATTGGGCAGGGATGGGAGGAGAGGTTAGAGGCTTTGCCATCAAGGGACCGGTGCCAGTCACTGATGGGACCAGGGCTGCAGTGTCAGGTACTATGATCTAGAAGGGGATGGGGGTGGGGGAGGCGTGACTGGGTGGGGAAGATGGTGAGGGCAGCTGAGCAGTCAAACTCAGGATGACCGTGTTTGGATGGTCAAGGGATGCATCTCCTTGGTGACAGCCTCTGTCCCCCCCCCCCCCCCCCCCCCTCCCCACACAGATATGGAATTTGGAACTCAGCCGGCCATTCTCCCTATCTACCTGGCCGCTGCTGCCGTAGCGGATGCATGGTGGTGAGAGCGGGAGGACCAGCCCAGGGAAGACCCTGCACAACAGGAGACTGTACTAAAACATCAGGTGCCAGCCGGTGAGGTCAAGCCCCAACCGTCCACCAAGTCGAGGAGAAGGGCGAAACTGGTGCCACATCAGGCCACGTTCCTACCCTCAGCACTTGTCAGCAGCGTGCCCGCACTGTTTTTCCGACCGGTTAGGGGTAGCAGCTGCGCCATGTAAAACCCCCGACCTTCCTGACAGAAAGAGCTGGAGAATTGCTGGGTCCGTGGCAACCTGCAGCGGCCACGCCATGCAATATGGTGCCGGCTGCGCATGGTCCTGGCCTGCCAGATAGTATCCCCCTGTAACCCCCCCCCCCCCCTCCACCCCACCCCCCACTAGCTGTCCCAGCCCTCTGTGAAGTCCCCCTGGCCAGTGGAACGGCTCCCCCCCCCCCCAAACAGTGGTGGCGCTGGACTCAGTCCCCAGCCATCACGTCAGTCCCCAGCCATCACGTGAAGTTGACGAAACCACAGACCACAAGTGATCCACACCATCGGGAAGTCGGCTCATTGGGGGCGGAGCATCGGGGGAGGGCCTTCAGGTGATGTCCTGAGGCCGTCCCAACGGCATACTCCCCGATGGTTCCGTTTTGGAGGAGGCGGAGCATCCGAAAACAGGCCGTCCGATTTCGGCGGCAAAAGGGGTTCTTTGCCCAATCGCTGAATGCGATTTTGGCGTCGGCAATTGGAGAATCCCGGCCTTAGTCTCTGAAACAGAGAATCCCGCCGTATGCCTCACTTCCGGTGGTGGAGACCCAAGTGATTCCCGTCGGCTTCACGCCGGTGGATGGAAGAATAGCCGGAGCCTCGTTGGATGGGAAACTATGAGAACACAGGAAGCTGACACATTATTCACTCGCACAGACACAGTCGGGGTACGAGGATTCCTATTCCGACAGGCGACCCTTTTCAATATCCGGTCACTCATTGCAAAGTGTTTGTCCTGCTTTGGCCATCTTGTTCTTCGTATGAATGGCCCTGTGATGGTTCTGGTCGATGGTCACCCCACTGCCCCTTTGCGGGTTGCTGATGGTGGTTGAACTGGCGGTGACTGAGTGACACGGGGCGATGGCTTCGCCACTTACACATTCCCTCAGTCGTGTACTGAGGTGCCAATTGGATCATAGCCTGAACTGAGGCTTGAACTCATGACCTCCTGACTCAGACATGAGAACACTATTACAGAGCCAAGCAGGTACTTATAATGAGATATAACAAAAACAGCACAAGTCATATTTACATATAATTAACTTGCTGTTTCTGTGTCATTCCGTTTTGGATCATAGCCAGCATTAAAATAGCCAAAACAAGATGTAATTTTATACAGTTGTGCCAAAGCTCGCTTTAGTGCAAACTCGTGTTAAAATACGCCAGACGGGCTAATTGTGAAGCCCAATGGACTTATTGACATCTGTTTCACCAGCTAGGTTGGACCCAGCCTCATTTTGCATTGGGGTCTGTTGGAATACCTCGTCCAAAGCAGAACTTCATTTAGATATTAGAAAATGAGTGCAGCACTGCTTCAGCATACGGAGCATAGGGACAGACAGAGGTCATTCGGCCCCTCGAGCCTGCTCCACCATTCAATGACATCAAAGAAGTTCAGAGACGATTCACAAGGCTGATGCCTGGGATGAAGTAGTCGTCTTGATGGAAAGATTGAACTGGAAGGGACTCGGCTCATTGGACTTCAGAAGGAAGAGAGGGGAACGTATTGAAGCATATGGGATTCTGAAGGGGCTTGACACGGTAGATGCTGAGAGGGTGTTTCCCCTTCGTAGCAGAACCTCGAACCAGTGGATATAGTTTCAAAATAAATAGTCACCCATTTATACTGGAGGTGAGGAGGAAATTCTGCTCTCAGAGGGTCAGGAGTGTTCTGAATTCTCTTTCACAGAGAACGATGGAGGCCGGCTCATTGAATATAGTCAAGGTTGAGTTATATAGCTTTTTGATCGACAAGGAACTCAGGGGTGGAACATGGAGTTAAGGCCACAATCAGATCAGGCATGATCTTATTGCATGATGCTACAGTCTCGGGGAGCTGAATGGCCCACTCCTGCTCCTGTTTCTTATGTGTTTACAGCTGATCGATGACTGAACTCTATATACCTCACAACCTACAAGTGTCCTGATTACCTAAGGAATCTCAGGACCCCTGGTAGCGAGGGTGGCTATCAGCAGGAGGGTCAAAGAGGATTAGGTACTTTTCCTTTGTCTGTTACCCAAAACATCTTTGTTGCAATCTCTCCTGCTCCTACCTACCCCTGACCTTCCACTTTGCACCACTTGCTTCACCCCCTCTTTAACAATATAACAACAATCACATCCCTCCCACTCTTTGGCCGGGATTCTCCACTATCCAGTGGGGCGGGTACCGGTACCGAGGAGAAGCATGAACCACTCCAGCGTCGGGCCGCCTGGAAGTTGCGGAATCCTCCACACCTCCAGGGGCTGGGCTGGCGCCGGTGCGGTTGGCGGCGTGCCAACTGGCCCTTGCGGGGTTGGCGCCGGTGCGGTTGGCGGCGTGCCAGCTGGCTCTTGCAGGGTTGGCGCCGCGCCAACCGGCGCTGAAGGGCCTCTGATGGCCGGCGTGAGTCAGTGCATGTGCAGGAGCGCCAGTGTGTTCTGGCGTGATCCCAGCGCATGTGCAGGGGGGTTCTTCGCCGCACCGGCCATGGCGGACCATTACAGCGGCCGGGGCGGAGGGAAAGAGTGCCCCCACGGCACAGGCCCGCCCGCAGATCGGTGGGCCCCGGTCGCTGGCCAGGCCGCCATGGGGGGGCCCCGGGGCCAGATCCCACCGGGCCCACCCCCAGGACTCCGCAGGCCGCCTGTAGAGCCAGATCCCACCGGTAAGGACCTTGTTTGATTTATGCCGGCGGGACTGGCCAAAAACGGGTGCCCACTCGGCCCATCGCGGAGTGGAGAATCGCCGGGGGGGGGTCACTACCAACGGCTCCCGACCGGCCCGACGCGATTCCCGCCCCCGCCGAAAAACCGGTGGCAGCCGGTGGTCGGGGCGGCGGGGCGGGATTGCCCCCTGGCAATTCTCCGGCCCGGCGGACTGTCGGAGAATCCCGCCCTTTAACTCTGAAAACGACTCGAAACATTAACGCTGTTCCTTCCTCCACAGGTGCTGCTAGACCCATTGAGCCTTCCCAGCATTTTCCTGTTTGTATTTTCGGTATTTCTGGGCCTTTCCCAGATCTTTTTCTATGTTAATCCTCTCTTCCCATTGGCAGTGATTGCTTTCGTGAGCAGAACATTGCTGACTTATCCTTCTTTGTGCTCGCCCATTTATCCCCTAGTCGCCACATTACTGCGCCTGTTCGGGTACACTGAGGGAGAATTCAGAATGTCCGATTCACCGAACAGCACGTCTTTCGGGACTTGTGGGAGGAAACCGGAGCACCCGGAGGAAACCCACGCAGATATGGGGAGAACGTGCAGACTCCGCACAGTGACCCAAGCCGGGAATCGAACCTGGGACCCTGGCGCTGTGAAGCAACAGTGCTACTGTGCCGCCCACATGTGGCTCCTGACCCACACCAATGAACATGCAAACACATGAATTAAGAGCAGGAGACGGCCAGTCGGCCCCTCGAGCCGGCTCTACTATTGGCTGATCTGGTTGTAACCTCAACCCCACATTCCTGCTGACCCCTGATAACCTTTCACCTCCTCGTTAATCAAGAATCCATCTTGCTCAGCTTTAAAGATATTTAAAGATGTTGCTTCCATTGCCTTTCGAGGAAGAGACTCTCGATCCTTTGAGAGAAAACATTTTACATTATCACTGTCCTACAGTGACCCCCTAGTTCTAGATTCTCCAACAAGAGGAAACATCCTCTCCACATCCACCCTGTCAATACCACTCAGCATCTTAAAGGTTTCAATCATGTCACCTCTTACTCTTCAAAACTCTAGTGGGTACAAGCCTAACCTCTCCAACCTTTTAGCTATGAGGAAAGGTTGAATAAACTCGGTTTGTTCTCACTGGAACGACGGAGGTTGAGGGGCGACCTGATAGAGGTCTCCAAAATTATGAGGGGCATAGGCAGAGTGGATAGTCAGAGGCTTTTTCCCAGGGTAGAGGGGTCAATTACTAGGGGGCATAGGTTTAAGGTGTGAGGGGCAAGGTTTAGAGATGTATGAGGTAAGTTTTTTACACAGAGGGCAGTGGGTGCCTGGAACTCGGTGGTGGAAGTAGGGACGATAGTGACATTTAAGGGGCAGTTTGAGAAATACATGAATAGGATGGGAATAGAGGGATACGGACCCAGGAAGGGTAGAAGATTTTAGTTTAGACGGGCTGCATGGTCGGCGCAGGCTTGGAGGGCCGAAGGGCCTGTTCCTGTGCTGTACTTTTCTTTGGGGCGGGATTCTCTCAACGGGAGACTAAGTGCCGACGCCGGAGTGTTTCACTCCGGCATCGGAGGCCACTCCTCGCCCCCTATTCTCCCACCCCCGGGGGGCTAGGAGCGGCGCCGCGTCATTTACGTGCGCCGGGCCTTGGCGCCGCGTAAATGACATCACCCGCGCATGCGCAGGTTGCCGTCCTCCCCGTGGGCGCCCCACAAGAAATGTCGGAGTGATCTTGCGGGGCAGCGGAGGAAAGGAGTGCATCCTTCAGAGAGGCCGGCCCGGCAATCGGTGGGCACCGATCGCGGGCCAGACCCCTTTTGAATTTTGAATGCACCCCCGGTGCTGGATCCCCCCCCCCCCCTCCCCCCCCCACAGGCTGCCCCCCAGCGTTCCCACACTGTTTCCGATGGCAGCAACCAGCTGTGGACGGCGCCGGCAGGAACACGTCGTATTGGACAGGCCGCTCAGCCCATTCGGGCCGGAGAATCGCCGCTCGCCCGTTACAAACGGCGAGCGGCGATTCTCCGAGCGGCCAACTGTAAATCTCGGCCCGCCGGTTTGGGGGGGGGAGGTGGGAGAATCGCGTGCTGGTGCCGGGGCGGCGTGGCAGGACTCGCTCGGCGCCCCCGCGATTCTCCCACCCGGTGTGGAGGGGGGAGAATTGCGCCCTTGTTCTTTGTTCTTTCCTCATAATCCAAACCGCCCATACCTGGTATCAGCCTAGTGAACGTCCTCTGAACTGCTTCTGAACCGCATTTAAATCTTTCCTTAAATAAGGAGACCAATACTGTATGCAGTACTGCAGGTGTGGTCTCACCAATGTCCTGTACAACTGAATCACAATCTCCTTACTTTTGTCATCATTTCCCCTCCTAATCAATGATAAAATGTGATTGACTTTTAATTGCCCTCTGAAATAGCCGAGCAAGCCAAGCAGATCAAGGGCAATTGGGGATGGGCAACAAATGGCGGCCCAGCCAGCGTCGCCCACATCCCGTGAAAGAACAAATGGACAAAACTATTCAAACTCAGGGACAAGACTGCTACTCAATGAGCCCTGGCTGATCTCTGTCCCTTCTATAGATCGATGGATGGTGTTTCAAACCTATCTGGAACTGCAGGAGCCATCCAGTGCAGTGCACATGGGCTGAGGAAACTTGTAAGGGCAGTGTTTGCTGTATGGGGTGACCCAATGACCACGGGAGATGTTTATATCAGATGCTGGCAAAGCTTAAGGAAAGAATCATCAACCGGAAAACAACAAAATGTGGGATCTGAACACTTGATTACATCCTGCTCTCAATCTGAAGCAGCGTGTATTCATCTCCACTTCATTCACTGCAACAAACTGGTTGGGATATTAGGATGGTGCTGTTCCATTATCTATTAACATATTCTTTATAAATACAGCAGCCCCTCACTGAGAGATGCTCCTGTTCCAGTGAGTGAGTCGAGGGTGCCATTTGATTGCA
Source organism: Scyliorhinus canicula (assembly GCF_902713615.1). Lineage (NCBI taxonomy): Eukaryota > Metazoa > Chordata > Chondrichthyes > Carcharhiniformes > Scyliorhinidae > Scyliorhinus > Scyliorhinus canicula. The sequence continues at coordinate 182,472,193 of NC_052155.1, read as the reverse complement.
GCCATGTTCCATCTTGTTCACGCTCTCTCGTTTTGATTATCTCGGTGGAAACATTTGCCGGCAGAACTTGTCTAACCTCTAGCTGATCACACAATTACTGCGGATGTGTTTTAATCCGAAACCTTTCTCCGTGGGACGGATCCTTCCGTGCGGTAGCCATTCTGTGGCTGCTACGGTTCCTCAACACGAATGGAGGACAAGACTCTAAATTGCAACCTGTCCAGTTTAATTTTCCCCGTGTCAATACTCGGTGCTGCATTTACGCTCAGGAATAGGAAATCTGCTATGTTTACACATCAGATGAAAAGGCCTCACTCTTCAGGAAGAACAATACAGCGAAGATCATGAACTCAAACTGAAGAAAGCAAAGTAAATTCAAATGAATAAAGGAGCTCAAATGAAGTGTGCTTTCTGTGTGGGGGTCGTGTTTTTTAAAACATTTGGCGCAATCGGCAAATTGGCGTCTTGAAATTGTGCCTCATTTCCAAAGTGAAGTTCAGATCAAACACATTTGCGTAATCCCAAATCAATGCCTTATTTTTAAGGTGGAAAGGGTATCAAAGGTTATCGGGGTTAGATGGGAATATGCAATTCAAAACATAAACTGATCAGCCATGATCTCTTCAAATGGCAGAACAGCCAAATGGCCTATTTCTGAGCCTATTTCTCACGTTCATCTGTTCGCATTCTCACCTACCTATGAGGAACTGGTTTCTCCACAGCTCTCTGTTGAAGTTCAGAAAGTCTGAGAGTCCACGGATTTTGAGTTTTGGGAAAATCCAGAGCCAATGGAGGTGTGAATTCCACAGATTGTTTCATCCCAACATGGCCATTCATGCAAAGGCACCCACCCAGGGTCATTCAATTCAGAACTTTCCAGAGACTTGGGATAATTCTGAGTCTGCAGTAATTACAAAAGTCACCTGGCCCTCGGTGGCCATCTTAACAGTTTGCTGTTTTAGTCTTTTTTTTTAAACTCAGTCAGCGATTTATGAGCCAACAAGTTCATAAACTCGTTTTTTCAGAAAGCACAGCTTGATAACAATGTTAATTGGCACTTGCCAGCCCGAATCTGAACATTGTCCAGGTCTTTCTCTACGAGACACAGACTACTTCAGTATCCAAGTATTTGTGAATGGAGCTGAAAGGCTGTGTAATCATTAGAGAACAGCCCCACATCTGACCCCCCGGATGGATACTGATGACACAGCTGAAGACAGTAAGAAGTCTTACAACACCAGGTTAAAGTCCAACAGGTTTGTTTCAAACACGAGCTTTCGGAGCACTGCTCCGAAAGCTCGTGTTTGAAACAAACCTGTTGGACTTTAACCTGGTGTTGTAAGACTTCTTACTGTGCTCACCCCAGTCCAACGCCGGCATCTCCTCATCACAGCTGAAGATGGTTGGGTTTAGGATGCAAGGACTGAAGGTTTTCCTTCTTACCCGACCTAGAACACAGGATGTGAGCTGTGTTTGATAGTTTTGTCCCAAGCGTTTCCTCAGCACTTCCGGACGGCTAATTCTGATTGGATTCCTCTTGGTTTTCACTGGATATTCATCTCCATTTAATCACTTTTGCTTCAACTATTATCTTTGGATAAACAGCCAAATAATTTATTCAAGCCTCATGGTATCCTAAACTGGAGATTGCTTATTCCTAGCTCTTTATCCATTAGCGTTAAGGGATCAATACATTAGCCATCGGCTGTGACGCTTCAAAGTCATTACCTTCCTCGTTGTGCACATTCTAATGAGGTCTCCAGAATATGTCGCCCATAAATCCGCCACTAGAATGATCTGGCCGGCCGTATTTCTGGCACCGGACATATGAACAAACGGACCAACATAAGGCCATATGAACTGGGAGCAGGAGTAGGCCACTCGGCCCCTCGAGCCTGCTGCACCATTGCATAAGATGGCGGCTGATCTGATTGTAACCTCGGCCCCCCACATTCCCAACACCCCATAAAACCTTTCACCCCCCCCCCCCCTCCTTGTTAATCGAGAATCCATCTGGCTCTGCCTTAAAGATATTCAGTGATTCTGCTTCCACTGGTTTAGCTCACTGAGCTAAATCGCTGGCTTTTAAAGCAGACCAAGCAGGTCAGCAGCACGGTTCGATTCCCGTACCAGCCTCCCCGGACAGGCGCCGGAATGTTGCGACTAGGGGCTTTTCACAGTAACTTCATTGAAGCCTACTCGTGACAATAAGCGATATTCATTTTCATTTTTCATTTCACTGCCTTTTGAGGAAGAGAGTTCTAGCATTTCTTGACCCTCTGACAGAAAATATTTCTCCTCATCTCACCCAAAATGGGCAACCCCTTAGTATCCCCTCGTCCTCGATTCTCCCACAAGAAGAAACATTCACCCTGCCAACATCCCTCAGAATCTTGTACATGCCAGCAATCTACGACCCTTGGAACACTTGTACATTAACATTGTTAGAAGTCTCATAACACCAGGTTAAAGTCCAAAAGGTTTATTTGGAATCCTGAGTTTTCAGAGCCTAGCTCCTTCAAAAGGCGAGTGAAGGAGGTGGGTAATAAAGTCTTTACAGGTCCAGATGTCAATCCCTGGTCCATCGTTGTCCCTTTTGGTATCTCCCTTTGGTGAAACAAACTCAGAAACAAAATAGAGGTCCGCGCCGACCCCGATACCTTTATCCAACTGGGGTTCACATGAAGTTGGCGGCTTTGGGATCATCCAAAAACTCTGTAGCTCGTGTCGTTGCTCACCTTTCACCTCTGAGATCACTGACCTACGCTGGCTCTCGGTGAAGTAACGCTTTGATTTTGAAATTCTCAGCCTGGTTTTTTAATTCCTCCACGGATGTGCCTCTCTCCATCCCTGGAATATCCCCCAACCTTACAACCCTTTGAGCGCTCATCTAATTCTTGACCGCCCCTGAGTTTAATCGCTCCGCCATTGGTGGCTGTGTCTTTTACTACTTTGGCTCCAAGCTCTGGAATTTCCTCCCTAAACCTCTCCGTCTCTCCACCCCGCTTTCCCCCGTTAAGAATCTCCCTACAGCCTACCTCATTGACTCCGTCCTGGGTTACCTGCCCTAATACCTCTGCCCGTGGCTCAGCGTCAGAACTTGTTTCTCTGAACTGCCTTGGGTGTTCCACTATGTTGGAGGCGCCATATAAATTCACGCTGTTGCTATTTCCTGTGTTCAGGCCTACCCTGGATTACTGCAGAGAGCCAAGATTGGAAAATCAGACAGCCCTGGTCAAGGAACTTACCTGTTTTTCCAACCATTTAATTAAATGGTCACGAAGGTTCACTCAGCTCCTCGGGGCATCCCTCATTGTGACTCTGGCCTGAGACTGCAGGAAACTCCCAGAAAAACAGCCATTTTCAGCTGTGTCAGCCGAATTATCAGGCCACTTTCATTGCATCGAATAAGAGAAAGAAAAACTTTCATTTATGCAGCACCTTCGGTACATAACAACGTTCCCACATGTACTTCAGCCTCAATGTAACATGGGGCAGCACGGTAGCATCGTGGTTAGCACAGTTGCTTCACAGCTCCAGGGTCCCAGGTTCGATTCCCGGCTTGGGTCACTGTCGGTGCAGAGTCTGCACATCCTCCCCGTGTCTGTGTGGGTTTCCTCCGGGTGCTTTGGTTTCCTCCCACAGATGTGCAGGTTAGGGGGATTGGCCACGCTAAATTGCCCCTTCGTGTTCAAAAAGGTTGGGTGGGGTTAAGGGGAGGGTGGAGGTGTGGGCTTGGGGTAGGGTGCTCTTTTCCAAGGGCCGGTGCAGACTTGATGGGCCAAATGGCCTCCTTCTGTATATTCTGTGATTAAGCAGTATATGTTCACAGGAGCATTAATAAACTAAATCTGACACCGAACCATATCAAGGGATATTAGGTAGGGCAGATGATCAGAAGGTTGGCCAAAGGGGTGGGTTCTAAGCGGTGTGCTCAGGGAGGAAAGAGAAACAAAGATTTTTAGGGAGGGAGTTTCAGCATAAAATCATCAGGGTCACAGGGACCTCCTGGATTGGTTCCCAGTGCTGTTGGACATGACTTTCCTCCCCCAGATTAGTTGGACATTTACTAGGGTATCCGCCTCTCCGAGGAGATGGCACATTGGGTGATTGAGACGCAAAAGGTTTCACAGATTGGCTGTAGTTGGGGTTGGTGAGGAGAGACTTTTCCCGCTCCCTCCTTGTCGCTATATCCGTACCTTCCCAACGTGGCCACAGGATGGCAGCATGGTACCAATCTACCAGCAGCAACCTCCAACTCACGGCATCAACAAAGTTGACAATTCCAGTGTTCGTGACGCGATTTGTTTCTTTGAAGAAGTCTGTCCCCCCCCGGTCAGCTTTTCTTTTAAATTTTGGGAAGGCTTGGAGTGGAAATTAAATACAAATGCATCGAAACTCTGTCTTGAGAACGGGGGGGGGGGGGGGGGGGGGCAGCGTGGACAGTTTGTTGAAACCGGATCTTCCCTTCAAAAAGGGCTGATGAGGAGAGCTTGAGTGCAACATTGAGACGGTGGATCCTTCACTTCACACCACGCTGAGGGGATGAACGGGGGTGTGTGTGTGTGGGGGGGGGGGGGGGGGGGGAGAGAGAGAGAGAGAGGCGGGCATGTAGCGAACATGACACTTTGCTGAACCAGAGCATTAAATCCGCTCTCTGCTGCTGCCACGTCAGAGTTGCCTGCATTTTCCGGCGTGACACTTCTGTGAAAAACATGTACTCTTGATACGGTACACTGAGACGGCAGCACACCGAGTGCTGGATATACCACACGACATGTACTCAGAAACTGCTTCTGCCAAGCAGCAGGATGCTGTCAATTGATTATTTTTTTCCGGTTTGATGCACCGCAGTGACTTAACAACAGCAAACGCTAAGTGACCATTTATTCATTTGGAATAATGATGAACACTGAATTGGTTTCTGCAGCACAGTTCAGAAAGTTTGGTTCAAGTTTGGGGCAGCACGGTAGCGCAGTGGTTAGCATTGCCCGGCCTCACGGTGCCGAGGTGCCGGGTTCCATCCTGGCTCTGGGTCACTGTCCGTGAGGAGTTTGCACATTCTCCCCGTGTTTGCGTGGGTTTCGCCCCCATAACCCAAAGATGTGCAGAGTAGGTGGATTGGTCACGCTAAACTGCCCCTTGATTGGGAAAAAAAAATAATTGGACACACTAAATTAAAAAAAAAAGCGTCAGGCAGCATGACTTTTGGGACTTGTACTTTGTTTTAAACAATCACGTCAAAGAGAAATAGCTTGAAAAACACTGCAAATTATCGTCATGATTTGACATTTGCCTCTTTCGTTCGGAGATAAAGAAATAAAGTCCAGAGGCGCATAGCCTTATAGTGGTCAGACAACCAGATGAGCAATCTTCAGAATATAAGTAGAGGAGGATGTTCTTTGGCCCCTCGATCCTGTCCCCCTCACACGATCAGACCATGGCTGATCTAACTCTCATGCCACCTTCCCCCCAATTTCCTGATTACTTTCGGCTAATAAAAACCTATCAACCTCAGGTTTCAAATTAATAATGATAATATTTATTGTCACAAGTAGGCTTACATTAACACTGCAATGAAGTTTCTCTGAAAAGCACCAAGTTGCCACACTCCGGCGCCTGTTCGGGTACGCAGAGGGAGAATTCAGAATGTCCAATTCACCTAACAGCACGTTTTTCAGGACTTGTGGGAGGAAACCGGAGCACCCGGAGGAAACCCACGCAGACACAGAGAGAACGTGCAGACTCCGCACAGACAGTGACTCAAGCTGGGAATCGGATCTGGGACCCTGGCACTGTGAAGCGACAGTGCTAATCACTATGCCACCGTGCAAATTAATCTCGCATCAACCTCCATTGGTTGGTTGTAGAATTTCTACCACCCTGGGTTTGAAGAAGTATTTCCTAATTTTCACTCCTGAAAAATCAAGGTCTAACCTTTGCCCCGTGACCCCGGGTCCTGGGCCGACCCCCCCCCCTCCCCCTGGTGCGGTGCCAGGACTGCACGCTACACAAGGTGTGGTCTAATTCGTGCTTTTTATATCTGAAATTCTGAAATATGACTCCTGCTTGCTCTCATTCTCTGGACATAAAGGCCACCAGTTTTGTTGGGCTCTCTGATTGTTTTCTACACCGTGTCGTTATGTTTTTACTGATCGTTGTAGCCGTAGTTCCCGAGTCTCTTTGAGCTCCCCTGTTTCTGGGGCTCTTTTGGAAAGTACCCTGAACGATTCACAGTTGTCTCTGCATTGGAAGCCTTTTGCCCCAGTTTCATCCATTGGCCTAATCTATGAGTATCGCTTTGTGATTTGTAATCCAGAAACTTGGACTGATAACCTGGAGAACCTGACTCCTAATCGCACCAAGGTATTCCGAGAATCCAAATTCAGATCCAAGATAGGGTGCAAGTACGGAAAATAGCCCGGTTGTTGTAAAAGAAATCCAACGTGTTCACTCATGCCCCATTTCTATGCCTGGGCCCCTGGAGGCTTGATTATTCCCCACATTCTATCCGGCAAAAACTTGAGGTCATCCATAATTCTGCTGCCTGCGTCCTAACTCGCACTAAGCCCTGTTCACCTTGTGCTGACTGACCTACACTGGCTCTCGGTGAAGCAGCGCCTTGCTTTGAAAATTCTCACCTTTGCTTTCAAATCCCTTTGGGATCTCCCATTGAAGCCACCCCACAGGCGCCTGGAAATCCACGGGCGGTGGGGGTTGGGGGGGGGGGGGGGGTTCGCTGCCGGCGGTGACAGAGAATCCCGGCGGCCAGTGATCAGCCATGATCTGATGGATTGGCGGAGCGGGCTCGAGTAGCCGAATGGATGACTCCTGCTCCTATCTCACCCTATTAGACATCTTATCTCAGGGGAGCATGGGGGGGAGGGGGGGGGGGCTTAAAGTTGAGCAGCAGCGGGCATTAAAAGAAGGACTCCCTGTTCCTACAGAAACGGAAAACAGGCAATTTGTAAACTGGGCAGCAGATTCACCGTTGCCGCTTTATCGTCTCTGCTTTTGGTGAGTGTCACGCGCTAAAGACACCGACTTGGGCGTGACTTAAGTCAGGCCGCTGGCACTTGGGCACCTCAGCCAGGGCCAACAGCTTCAACAGAGGCAAGAAGACAATTGCTGAAATCCCGTCCATCCCCCAGAGAACATAACTCGCAGCAGCTGTTGGGAAATTGTATTGAAGTATATTACCGCTCAATACGCTATCAGTTTTAAATGACCTTGTGTATCCAATGACTGGCAAAACACTTTATAAGCTATAACAACATTGCTTTCATATCCTCGCTGTTGCTGCCTTGAAGACTGCATCGGGATGCAAACTGCGAGCATTCCAACAACAACTCCCGGCACCAATGCAGGGATGCCCCAATAATAATAATCACTTATTGTCACAATTAGGCTTCAGTGAAATTACTATGAAAAGCCCCTAGTCGCCACATTCCGGCGCCTGTTCGTGGCGGCTGGTACGGGAATTGAACCCGCTCTGCTGGCTGTGTTCTGCATTACAAGCCAGCTGTTTAGCCCACCCTGCTAAACCAGCCCACAGTGCTAAACCAGCCCCAAGGAGGCCCTGTGGGTAGTGCTTCTGCACGTGGTTGGAATGTGAAATGAATTGGGTAATCTAGATTTATAGAAAAAAAATGAGTGTGATAGAATGCTTCCCACTTGCCTGGATGAGTGCAGCTCCAACAACCGTCAATAAAATCAACATTATCCAGGAAACTCAGCCCATCAAGCACCTCAAACATTCACTCCCCCCAAACGCACAGCGTCAGCCGTGTGTACAATCTACAAGATGCAGGGCAGGAACTTGCCAGAGCTCCTTCGACAGCACCTTCCAAATCTGCAATCACCTTGACGGACAAGGGCAGCAGTGCATGGAAACACCACCACCAGCGCATTCCCTCCAAGTGACACACTGTATCGGAACTGAATCACCGTTCCTCCATTGTCACTGGGTTAAAATCCTGCAACTCACTCCCAAACAGCACTGTGGCTGTACCTACACCACACGGACTGCAGTGGTTCAAGAAGGCGGCTCACCGCCACCTTCTCAAGTGCAATTAGAGTTGGGAAAAATCTGTTTGCCTTGCCAGCGATGCCCATATATCATTAAACAAAACATGAGAATGACAATTGAGATGGACAATCAGCTGTGGTCATAATGAATTTCGGAACAGGCTTGAAGGGCCGAATGGCCTCCACCTTCCCTTATTTTTCATGTTACGTATTTTGTTGAATGTGGAATATCTGGGGCGGAATTCTCCGACCCCCCCCCCCCCCCCCCCCCCCCGCAGGGTCGGGGAATCGCCCAGGGCCGGAGTAAATCCCGCCCCCGCCGTGGCTGGAATTCTCCGTCACCCGGGAATCGGCGGGTGCGGGAATCGCGCCCCGCCGATCGGCGTGCCCCCCGCAGTGATTCTCCGGCCCGCGATGAGCCTAAGTCCCGCCGCTGACAGGCCAATCCCGCCGACGTGGTTTCAACCACCTCTGTGCCGGCGGGAGCAGGCGGCACGAGCGGGCCCCCGGGGTCCTGGTGGGGGCATGGGGCGATCGGACCCCGGGTGGTGCCCCCACGGTGGCCTGGCCCGTGATCGGGGCCCACCGATCGGCCGGTGGGCCTGTGCCGTGGCGGCACTCTTTTCCTACCGCCGCCGCCGTCACAGCCTCCACCATGGCGGAGGCGGAAGAGACACCCTCCACCGCGCATGCGCCGGTGGTGACGGCAGTGGCCGCTGACGCTCCAGCGCATGCGCAGACTCACGCCGACCGGCGAAGGCCTTTCGGCCAGCCCCGACGCTGATCGGCGTAGTGCCAGAGGCCGTTGGCGCCAGTTTTGGTGCCAGTCGGCGGAGTGGGAGCCACTCCGGCGCGGGCCTAGCCCCTAAAGGTGCGGAGAATTCCGCACCTTTGGGGAGGCCCGACGCAGGAGTGGTTGGCGCCACTCCGCTACGCCGGGACCCCCCATCCCGCCGGGTAGGGGAGAATTTCGCCTTGATGTCTGTCTGATATCTCAGAGCATTAAATTAATTAACATGAAAGGTTTATTTTTAACATTTATTTTCCATGAAGGTAATATTTTTCCAAAATTGCAGCATTAACCACATGGTCTACTTTACAGTGAGTTGATTGGGCGGCAGGACGAGGTGTCGCAGGTCCATTTGGCCACCTTCCTGTCGGTCAGGAGGCAGGGCTGATCGGCTGTGGGACCTGCACAATGACGGCACAAAGCATTTACTTCAAGTGATGGCAGTTCAGGAAAGTTCTTTGTCGTTCCCTTGTGTTTTTCTCTTCTGCCTGAATTGATTTTTAAATGAGACACGGGCCAGGATTTTCCGACGTGAGGGATGCAGTCGGCCGGTGGAAATCCCATTGGCTTCTGGTGGGCCCGGGATATCCCGGCCTATAATATTGTGTGGTTTTGATTTCACCTTCCAGCACTCTTATTCATGTAGTTCAGATTCCAGCAACTGTGATAGGGGATTATTAGAATCGCCCTTAAGTTGCATCTTCACACCTTTTGTATCTTTTCTTATCGAACCATGCTGCACAGAAGGAGGCCATTCAACCTCCATGTCTGTACTGGCCCTTTGAAAGAGCTGCCCAGTTAGTCCAACTCCCCAACTCTTTATTTAAAAAACTATTTTCATTGTAGAAAATAATTTTCCATTGTTCCAAAATAAAACAAATACACACAGGAACAGTGCATGAATATCACTTTCAAAAATTAACAACCCCTCCCGCCCCCTCCCCCCCAACTAGATAAAGACGAATGACGTCCCCACCCCACCTTAACAGCTGACGGTGACCAGCTCACTGAAAAAGGAAATGAGCGGCTGCCATGTCGAGCAGAATCCTACTGTGGTAGTCACCACTGATGTATATATTGAAAATCTAGGATGTTGATATAGGTGCTTTACGGTAAGGCCCCTGTACTACAGGTACGGGGGTAGATCCCTGCCTGCTGGCTCCGCCCAGTAGGCGGAGTATAAATGTGTGCGCTCCCCGTACAGCAGCCATTTCGTCAGCTGCTGTAGGAGGCAACACATCTTAGTGTAATAAAGCCTCAATTACATCCCACTCTCGTCTTTGCGTAATTGATAATGCATCAATTTATTACACTGAGTTTTTCAGAGATGGACCTCCGCATCAAGCCGGATCGCCTGCAGCTGCATCCTCGAGCAGACAACGGCCAAAAAGGACTTCGAACATTGGCTAGCCAGACACAATTCCAGAAGCACAGAAGCTCCAGACCCTTTACATGCGCCTGAGCTCCAACGTCTTTCCACTTGTCCAGGACGCGCCTACCTACGCAGAGGCCATGGCGCTACTGAAGGAAAACTACGCTCAGCGGACTAACAAACTCTACGCCAGGCACTCTCCACACGGTGCCAACTTCCCCATGAGTTGGTGGAAGATTTCTGGCGCGCCCTGCTCGCACTAGTTAGAAACTGTGACTGTCAGGCCATTTCAGCCATGTAACACCCAAATTTGCTAATGAGAGATGCATTTGTTACGGGCATAGGGTCTGACTACATCCGCCAGCGCCTCATAGAAGGGGCCACGCTCGACCTCGTGGCGATCAAAAAAACTAGCGCTCTCATTTACGGTTGCATCACACAACATTCAGGCCTATGCCCCTGACCACGCGGCCCACCCATCCAGTGCATCATGGACCCCACAGACGGCCGCCCCATTGCGGACCCCATCAGTGACCGCCCTCAGCCAACCCTACGCCTGTACCGCGCGGCAGCTAACCAACCCCGGCGGGCCCAAATACTACTTCTGTGGGCAGTCAAAACACCCCCGACAGCGCTGCCCGGAGCGCCCTCTGCAAGGCCTGTGGCAGGAAGGGGCATTTCGCTGCAGTGTGTCAGGCCCGCTCAATCGCCGCTATTGTCCCGGCACCCCCCACGTGCGGCCAGTGGGCGCCGCCAACTTCCCCTCCTCGGACCACGTGTGGCCCGTGGACGCCGCCATCTTGTTCCTCCCAGGACCAATGGGCGCCGCCATCTTGCCTTCCTCACGACACGTGTGGCACGTGGGCGCCGCCATCTTACCCGACTCAGGACCCCTGCCCGTCGGGCACCTCATCTGGCCGCTGATCGCCTGCAACCGCCGACGACCAGCCGCGTCTCGCCTCGGTCACGATCGACCAGCCTCGACCACACAACCTTGCAACTGCTTCAACTAAAGTGAAGGTCAACGGGCACGAGATCTCCTGCCTGCTGGACTCCGGGAGCACTAAGAGCTTCATTCACCCCGATACGGTAAGGTGCTGCTCCCTTGCGGTACACCCCGCTAACCAAAGAATCTCCCTGGCCTCCGGATCCCACTCCGTGGCGATCCGGGGGTACTGCATCACCCCCTCACTGCCCAGGGTGTGGAGTTCAGCGGCTTCAGCCTCTACGTCCTCCCCAACCTCTGCACTGCCTTGCTACTCCGCCTGGACTTCCAGTGCAACCTCCAGAGCGTTACCCTGAAATTCGGCAGACCGCTACCACCCTTTACCGTGTGAAGCCTCGCGACCTTTAAGGTCGACCCACCTTCCCTTTTTGCAAACCTAACCCCGGATTGCAAACCCGCCGCACCAGGAGCAGACGGTACAGCGCCCAGGACAGGACCTTCATCAGGTCTGAAATTAAGCGGCTGCTTCGGGAAGGCATCATCGAAGCCAGCAACAGCCCCTGGAGAGCCCAAGTGGCAGTGGTCAAAACTGGGGAGAAAAACAGGATGCGCAGCTCGACGCGTACCCCCTCCCACACATATCTGATATGGTGAATCAGATTGCACAGTACCGGGTCTTCTCGACAGTGGACCTGAAATCTGCCTACCACAAGCTCCCCATCCGCAAGGCGGACCGCCCATGCACTGCGTTCAAAGCAGACGGCCGCCTTTACCACTTTCTTAGGGTCCCCTTCGGCGTCACCCACGGGGTCTCAGTCTTCCAATGGGAGATGGACCAAATGGTTGACCGGTACGGACTGCGGGCCACTTTCCTGTACCTGGACAATGTCACCATCTGCGGCCACGATCAGCAGGACCATGACACCAAGCTTTCCAAATTATTCCACACCGCCACTTTCCTCAACCTCACGTATAACAAGGAGAAGCGCGTGTTCAGCACGAACTGATTAGCCATCCTCGGCTATGTGGTCCAGAACAGAGTTCTGGGGCCCAACCCCGATCGCATGCGCCCCCTCATGGAACTCCCTCTCCTCCACTGCCCCAAGGCCCTCAAACGATGCCTGGGGTTCTTTTCGTATTACACCCAGTGGGTCCCAAACTATGCGGACAAGGCCTGCCCACTCATTCAATCCACTGTTTTTCCTCTGACGGCCGAGGCTCACCAGGCCTTCAACCGTATCAAGGCCGACATCGCCAAGGCCGCGATGCATGTGGTCAACGAGATGTTACCATTCCAAGTCGAGAGCGATGCATCAGAAGTCTCTCTGGCCGCCACCCTCAACCAGGCAGACAGGCCGTGGTATTATTTTCCCGCAACCTCCATTCCTCTGAAATTCGGCACTCCTCCATCGAAAAAGAGGCCCAAGCTGTGCGGCATTGGAGGCATTAACCTGGCTGGCAGGAGATTCACTCTCCTCACTGACCAATGGTCGGTTGCCTTCATGTTTGACAACACACAGCGGAGCAAGATCAAAAACGATAAAATCTTGAGGTGGAGGATTGAGCTCTCCACCTACAACTATGAGATTTTGTATCGCCCCGGTAAGCTCACCAAGCCCCCCGATGCCCTATCCCGAGGTACATGTGCCAGCGCACAAGTGGACCGACTCCAGACGATGCACGGCAACCTCTGTCACACAGGGGTCACACGTTTTTATCATTTCATCAAGGCCCGCAACCTGCCCTACTCCATCGAGGAAGTCAGGGCGATCACCAGAGACTACACGGAGTGTAAACCGCACTTCTACCGGCCAGCAGTGCGCGTCTGGTGAAGGCCTCCCGTCCCTTTGAATGCCTCAGTGTGGACTTCAAAGGGCCCCTCCCCTCCACCGACCGCAACACGTTCTTCCTCAGTGTGGTCGATGAATATTCCCGATTCCCCTTTGCCGGCCCATGCCACGATATGACATCTGCCACCATCATCAAAGCCCTCAACACCAACTTTGCTCTGTTCAGTTTCCCCCCTACGTCCACAGCGAGCGGGGATCCTCATTCATGAGCGATGAGCTGCGCCAGTACCTGCTCAACAGGGGCATTGACTCGAGCAGGACGACCAGTGACAACCCCTGGGGAAACGAGCAGGTGGAGAGGAAGAATGGGATGATCTGGAGGGCCATCCAGCAGGCCCTACAGTCCAGAAATCTCCCGGCCTCCCCAACACACTTCACTTCATTCGGTCGCTCCGGTGCACCGTGACTAATGAAACCCCCCATGAACGTCTCTTTGCCTTCCCTAGGATGACTAACATTGCAACATTTGTGCTTCAAATCTCTTTGCAAAGTTGCACTGGCTTCCACTCCCCTTTAAGACATTCCAGACCATAATAACTCGCTGCGTTAATGGAAAACCTTTCCTCATCTCTCCCCCCCCCCCCCGGCTTCCTTCCCCCCCCCCCCCCCCCCCCCCACCCCACTAATTATCTTAAAGCCCTGCCCTTTTGCCACCTCTTGTACGGAGAAATAATTTCTTCCCTTTTAACGGCAGTCAGTAAAAACATTTGCGAATGAAACTCTTTCGTTGACAGTAGGTCAGGGTGAGGTTCAAAAAAAAATCTGCTCGGGTCGGGATTTTCCGGTTTCCCAGCCGGTGTTTCCCTGCCGTAAACTGTTCATTGGTGGCGGGGATCTCTATTCCTGCCGCTTGTCGATGGGATTCCCATTGAAGCCACCCCACGTCCTCTCGACAACCCGATTGGAGGGACGGGGGAGGGGGGGGGGGGGGGTGGTACGCTGCCAGCGGGAAAAGTTAATCCCGAAGACTGACGCGTTCTGGTCCCGTACCAGCCTCCCCGAACAGGCGCCGGAATGTGGCGACTAGGGGCTTTTTGCAGTAACTTCATTGAAGCCTACTCGCGACAATAAGCGATTTTCATTTCATTTCATTTCAGATAGTAGGTCAGATTAAGCCGTTACTGACGAAAGGGATACTCCAGCATTGCTGAAAATCTGCCGATGTTGCAACGTTGCTGGAAATCGCAAGTCCAAATGTATTAGTCATTCCTTTCCTCTTGGGTTGTTTTGTCACTTTGCTCCCTCATGCAATGTGGAGAGCGGAACAGTTTGGCCTCAGTGATGCACTGAAACCACAACAACATAGGAAACAGGAGCAGGAGTCGGCCATTCGATCCCTCGAACCTGTTTCACCATTCGATAAGATCATGTACCTTAACTCCATTGTCTTCCTGGCGCCTGCCCCGTAGCACTTGACTTCCTCGTCAATAAAAACAATCTGTGTAACTCAGCCTTGAATATATTCAATGACCCAGAGCCCCCACTATTCCCCGGGGGAAGACAATACCAATGATTAACAACTATAGTGTATTAAAAACAGCATTGTGCATTCTGATCAATTTGAGGCTACAATACACACATGTACCAGTAGAGGCTAAATATCTATATATATGCCAAAAACTTCGCAACAGCTCTCGGAGAGAAGAACTTCCTCCTCGCCTCTGTCTTAAATGCACCCCCTAGTTCTAGATTCCACCACAACCATCCTGCTACATTTTTGTCTGAATTACAGACATTAGGACTTGAGGCTGTTTTCGTTAGAGAGAAGGAGGTTAAGAGGTGACTTAATAGAGGCATACAGGAAGATCAGAGGATTAGATAGGGTGGACAGTGAGAGCCTTTTTCCTCAGATGGTGATGGCATGAGGGGACATACCTTTAAATTGAGGGGAAATAGATATAGGACAGATGTCAGAGGTAGATCTTTATTCAGAGAGTAGTAAGGGCGTGGAATGCCCTGCCTGCAACAGTAGTGGACTCGCCAACATTAAGGGCATTTAAATGGTCATTGGATAAGCATATGGATGATAATGGAATAGTGTAGATGGGCTTTAGAGTGGTTTCACAGCTCGGCGCAACATCGAGGGCCGAAGGGCCTGTACTGCGCTGTAATGTTCTATGTTCTATGTTCTTAGGAAGCAATTCCTCAAGCGAAAGCTAGTGGAAATCTGCAACTCTTTCCTTCAATAAGCTGATGAGGCGGGTGCCAAATCAAAATTTCGAAGCTGTGATTGGTTGATCTTTGTTAAGCATGGCTGCTGGGTAGATGGAACCAAGGCGGACACATAGACTCAAGGTACAGATCTAACTAGTCTAACTGAAAATCAGAACAGGCTCGTGAGACTAAAGGTCCCTGATGACCTTGCATCTGACCAAAGGTATTGGCCTGTCCAAGACCACTAATTGACGGAACCTACAGTGTCAGTCAAAGCTGGGAGTCAATCTCTCGCGCTCGTCTCGTCTGGTCTCGAGACGGAAGCCACTCGGGCCAATGTAGACGTTACAGCGTCGGTAGCGATCATGCTCGGCACGTCAACACAGAAAGATTGTGAATGAATATTGCCAGGAGTTTCATAAATGTCTTTCGTGAACTTTGCCAATACTAATAAATAAATACATATGATGCTCTCGTTATTAAATTTGCCTTGTTAATGTTTGATTTTTTTTTCTCCTTTGGAATGGAAAACAAATCAGAGGTCAGGGCTGAAGAAATTGTGCAGTGAAAGGTCGTGCCACGAGGGTGTTGAAAGAACTGATAAATCAATGCAGTACCATAGGAGCCTGTTAATAGCAACAATCCTTGGGTGAGTAAGTGTCCCTTTTATGTGTCCAGTTACACTTGCTTTAGACATGGGCATAAGCTGGTTTCTGAGCAAAACATCTTCCCACTGGATAAATATTCTCATTAAGAGGTATGTCCTGTATTTCCATTAGAAACGCAATTACTTTATCATTTCTTTTTGGAATGTGCTTTTTTTTCCAATTGCGACCTGGAGTCAAGTATTGATCACAGTATTGTTAATGGTATCATGTAATTGTTGGAAGGATTCCAAAAAAAGAATCGCAAAGTTTGAATTTTAAATACCCGCATGGAAGCCAGCAGCGAAATGGGATACATAACCACAGCTCACTCACGGAACGTATTAAATCGAAGGCAGAACTACCCACCCTCTGTATCAAAGGCTATGCTCCACAGTAAACAACCAGGAACCTGCTGTAAATATATCCCACTCAAGTACTCTCTTTAACTGATGAGAATCAGATATTGGTTCACCCGCAGGAAAATGATTCGTCGAAACCTCCCACCTCTTTCAGGCTCTCCAGAGATTGAATGGCAAAAACTACTCAAAAGAGTGTCTGTCTGGAGGAGGAGAGGCGGAGAGGTTTAGAGAGGGAATACCGAAGCTCAGGGCCTAGGAAGCCGAAGGCTCGGCCTCCAGCAGAGGAGCCAAGGATATCAGCAATGTTCATGAGGCCGGCATTGGAGGAATAAGAGATCTCGGAGGGCTGTTGGGCTGGAGGAGGTTGCACGATAGCCTTGTTACTGTGACCCTAGCCATAGGCTGCAGTCGTGAATCAGGACAGGGTGAGGGAAACAGTGAAGTTGAGGGCGTATGGGCCATGCTTGTGTCATGGGCCACTCCCTGCATATGATCAGGAGAATGGACACGTAAATCAGTGCAGCACTTTCACTGAAGTATTTGCCTCACAATCCAAACTGGTCACAATTGACCCAAGTTCAGATTGTCCTGTATGAGCCTTGTTTTTTTTTTTCCGATTGCCTTGGAGTGTCCAGGAATGAATGATCTTCTGAGGCACTGCTTCCAACAACTCTGGGGACATATCTGAAGAGTGTTAAAAACTGTGAGATAGTCCATCCCCCCTATTGCTTTGAACACTTCATTCTCTTAGTTATAAAATATATCTGCGATTAGGGGAGGGCGTAAAGACAGGCGAGAATCATCCAATCAGTTATTGGAAAGGATGCTCGCGTACAAGTTGGCCATGCGGGAGGTGGCGACTGGCAGGAGCAGCGGTAGGAGGGTGGGGATGGGGATGTGGGGAGGGGGCGGCTGCTGGATGGTGGGAGGTTGGGAGAATCGCACTGTTGCTTTCAAGAATCTCCCAATCCAGAATCAGCAACCCTCACAGTGGCCCGTAGTACTGCGCACACACACACACACACACGCACACGACTGACAACACCATGAAGCTCCCTGTGCGCTCATTCTGAAACAATTGTCGGAAAGCAGTTTATATTTTTTTGAAAAGCCGCAATGAGCTCAACAATGTCATGTCCTGTGATGATTACAAATTGGCCACGGAACTCAGCCAATCAATGAAAATATTGATGCTTCTTTGTGAGGTTAAAATGGCAAATGACAATGAGAAACAGGTTGAAGAGAGATGATAATGAAGAATGAGCCACTCTCCTGCGAAGTAACAAAGGCAATTCTAGTGAAATAAAACAAACATTGACCCTCATGTTATAGTGATTATTTATATATATATATAAATGACATACAGGACCAGTTCATGTCTTTGGATTTAATTCCTTGCCAATGAGAAGGTGTGTGAGTTTGAGTTATAGGCTTGAGCTTGTAAAATGGTGTCTTCAGCCTTAATGTTTACATCATGTGTTCGTCCGCACTGACTGGATTTGACTGTGTTCAGCTTCTTTGATCCATTTGACTGCACACCCCTAATTATAGGGTCAGCAGCTTTCTTTGTGAGGTATAAATAGAAGTCAAGCTTTTTTGTCAAATGGTTATATAGTAATTAATATTTACAAGCTAAGAGAATAAAGAACCTTTGCAATATGCATTGTACGGAAGTTGTCAAGGTGAATTAATCTGGGGAACACTCCTGCTGGTGGTCCGCGTGATCTGATGACTTTTATGCCGATACTTTTAACGATTTATTAAAAATCAGCGGTGCACCAATGAGAATAACTGGTAATGGACTTTTTTTTGTGATTTCGGAGTATCAGTAAACCGTAAAGGTGCTAATATTGAATATTCTGGGCAGTCTTTTAATAATAATTATCTTTATTAGTGTCACAAGTAGGCTTACATTAACACTGCAATGAAGTTACTGTGAAAATCCCCTAGTCGCCACATTCCGGCGCCTGTTCGGGTAGACTGAGGGAGAATTCAGAACGTTCAATTCAGCTGACAAGCACGTCTTTCGGGACTTGTGAGAGGAAACCGGAGCACCCGGAGGAAACCCATGGCAACACGGGGAGAACGTGCAGACTCCGCACAGACAGTGACCCAAGCGGGAATCGAACCTTGAATCCTGTGAGCAATAGTGCTAACCACTGTGCTACAGTGCCGCCCATTTCTTCCCCCCCCCCCCCCCCCCCGCCCCCTGAACACGACCAGTTTCACGGCGACGAAGGCTGCCCGCCATTGGCTGTGACCCCCGTTGTCCACAGGGTCTCCTGTCCACGCGCCCTGGCAGCGGGGGATCACTGTCAACGGGACATTAAAGGCCGGAAGATTCCGGTTATAGCATCAGTCATGAAGTGACGGCAGTGAATCAGGTATGTGGGTCCAACTGAAGGTCATCGCACCTCTTCAAAATTAGAGTAGCACTTGTCACAAATTAATGGATAGTGAATAAAACAGCTGAGGGATAAGGCAGGCTGGTAACATGTGCAATTAGTTTATCAATGATGAGGAATGCGGAAGTCAATAAGAGCCTCTTCCTCCGTCTCCAGGCTCCCTATCCGGAAACTCAGCTCGGGAAGGCAAAAAAACAAAGTTGGCAAGGGCTGATTGAATGTAAGATCATTTAGCGATTTTTAAATTTGTAACCATCATATAAAGACATTCAGTGAAGCAGCAATATGCTGAAGCACGCCTACATACCCATGGATCATAACAGCAGTGTAATGGAGATTACCTGATAAAGATCACAATATGACAAGTTCCCTTTCTGCCTCGGCTACTGAGCAGCAAAGAAGCTGTTTTCTGTAACCAGCCACCTATTGATCCAGCTCCACATCACCACCCCCCCCCCCCCCCACTCGCCCCCGCCCCCACACCCCAGCCCTGTCAGCGAGGCAGTTAATGGGAATTTTGCAACCAAATAAAAGCCACATTTTGTCTTCATTTTCTTCTGAAATATGAGCTGATCCTTTGTTCCTCCTGACACTCATTTATTACTCATTTTCCTTTATTGATGCCTATAAGCTGGAGCAACAAATGATTCGCAAATGCACTTTAATTGAGGCAGTCTCTGACACCGTGACCATGATTACTGCTGTGCCTTCAACAGCATTTGGCCATGAATCAAGGCTGGTCTCTCATTGGTCTGCCCCATGGAGGTAGTGTACTGCAACAAAAGTAAATCCCTTAAATCTAAATCATTATACAGTTGGAATAATATACTAATCCATCTTCATATAATACATATATATATTATGCAAAAGGGCATTCCTTCACAGGCTCGTAGCCAATTGTGATTGAATAAAGACACGCTTCTCTTCAAATATTAATCCGCGCTCTGTAATCAACTTGATGGGTTTTCCTTTTGTTAGTGTTGTTACTTTAAATGCTTTTTTATTTCAATGATTTGCGGTTTGAGCTCCATTCCGTTTGCTCCGTGCAGGAGCAGTGCTGCCTCTCCCATTGGCTTCGCCCAGAAATGAGGTAGGCCCGACTGCCCTACTCATCTGTGAAATGGTGAGCACAATCAATACAATGGGAACACATTTTTATATATGCGGTTATTAACTTATAAACTACAGTATTTCTCATTTCATTCCAACGGCAGCTGAGATTTCCATCTCTCTCTCCTCCCCCCCCCCCCCCCTCCCCTCCCAAAGCCCCTGGAGACCCCTGCAGGTCTCATTATGAGAATCATAAATAATATGTGCTAATGAGATATGAATTGATTATGTTGAGAACGCTGACATTTTCATCCATCACTCTAAATGATGTTTAACAATGGATTACCAGCCAATAATTCCTCTGATATGAGATTAAATAAAATAGCAGACTGTTTCGGCAGGCCACCTCACGGAGATGGCAATAAATCTGCTCAATTACTGTATTACCAATCTATTTTTCACCACTAAGGATATTATTATTTCATTTAGACTTGTTCATGCATCATAGATTATTTTATTTCAGTCAGTCAATGTGGGAAAACCGCAGTATTTTATTCATTCAATTGCGGTGAACAGGGCTTTGATAGAGTACAGTAAACAATGTGCAGTGGGGCTCGAGAGGCAGGGTGAGAGATAAGACTGCTTTAGGGATGCAAGTAACCAATTTGCTAAGGGAACATTTGGTTCAGGCAATAGTCATTACACCAATTATCCCTGAAACAATCTACAATGCTTTAGAAAACGAGCAATTTCAAACGATTGGATCCATTAAATTATGTGACAGAGCATGCATCACCTCCACTGGTCTGCAGGACACAATATAATAATGTAGATACAATGAGTATTCAGACACTGTTTGCATTAGAAGAACAGAGATAGAAAGGTCCCAACAATGTCTTAGGAGATGTTTACGTACCTGGATATGCAAACCACCTTGATCTGCTTAATCTATTGTGTCGGACGCCACTGATAAAAGATGGCAACGCCGGCGATTAAACCTTTTATCCCACTGCGCCCATTCATTGTTATCAGGCTTGCTCGCATCAACTTGGTGTCTACCTTCAACCTACTGCACACATCGAGAAGGTGCCCCCATTTGCGGGGCTGACTAAGGCAACAACAACTTTGATTTGATTTGATTTATTATTGTCACATGTATTAGTATACAGTGAGAAGTATTGTTTCTTGCATGCTATACAAACAATGCATACCGTACATAGGCAAGGAAGGAGAGACTGCGGAATATAGTGTTAGAGTTATAACAAGATGTGGAGAAAAGATCAACTTAATACGAGGTAGGTCCATTTAAAAGTCTGATGGCAGTAGGCAAGAAGCTGTTCTTGAGTCGGTTGGTACGTGACCTCAAACTTTGGTATCTTTTTCCTGACGGAAGGAGGTGGAAGAGAGTATGTCCGGGGTGCGTGGGGTCCTTAATTATGCTGGCTGCCTTTCCAAGGCAGCGGGAATTATAGATAGAGTTGATGGATGGGAGGCTGGTTTGCGTGATGGACTGGGCTACATTCACAACCTTTTGTAGTTTCCTGCGGTCTTGGGCAGAGCAGGATCCATACCAAGCTGTGATACAACCAGAAAGAATGCTTTCTATGGTGCATCCGTAGAAGTTGGTGAGGGTCGTAGCTGACATGCCACATTTCCTTAGTCTTCTGAGAATGTAGAGTCGTTGGTGGGCTTTCTTAACTATAGTGTCGGCATGGGGGGACCAGGACAGGATGTTGGTCATCTGTATACCTAAAAACCTGAAGCTCTCGACCCTTTCTACTTTGTTCCCATTGACGTAGACAGGGGCATGTTCTCCACTACGCTTCCTGAAGTCAATGACAATCTCCTTCGTTTTGTTGCACTTATATAGCAGAAAATGCTGGAGGGGTGTGGGGGTGGGGGTGGGGGGGGTGGGGGGTGGGGGGGGGGGGGTGGTGGTGGGGGGGGCGGGGGGGGTGGTGGGGTGGGGGGGGCGGGGGGGGTGGGGTGGGGGGGCGGGGGTGTTGGGGGGTGGTGGGGGGCGGCGGACGGGTGGGGGGGGAAACTCAGCAGGTCTGCCAGCATCTGCGGAGAGGGAAACAGAATTAACATGTTTCCAGTCCAATCTGACTCTCTCACGGACCCGGAACATTACCTCTGCTTCTCCCTCCACAGATGCTGCCGGACCTGCTGAGCTTTACCAGCATCTTCTGTTTTTATTTCACATTTCCAGCGCCCGCTGTATTTTGCTTTTATTTTTGCATTTACATAGCCACGGTCCACGGAGAAAAACATCCCATTTGCACTTCGGAAGAGCCAACGAGAAGAACATCTTTGATGCCGATCCACAGATAAACATTTCGGGATGGATGGTCAAAATTTTGTTAAAGGGAGGCCTCAAGGAATGTCTCAAAGAAGGGAAGAGACAGGTAAGGAGGTGGAGAGGTTTAGGGGAGGAATTCCAGAGCCTGGGTCCTTGGCAGATGAAAGCCAATGGTGGAGCGAATAAACTTGCAGGTGTGCAAAAGGCTATAAATATAGGTTAGGCCCAATGAAATACAAGAGCAAATTCAGGAGGAACTTCTTTACCCCAGATAGTAGTGAGACCGTGTAACTCACTGCCACAGGAAAGGGTAGAGACGGATCGGGCACAGAAGCAGTGAAGGGGCAGCTAGGGAAGTACATGAGGGAGAAAGGAATAGAAGGATGGACTGATGGGGTGAGTTGAAGAGGGGACAGGGGAGGGTCAGGTGGAACATAAACATCTGATAGGCGGCATGTCCAGTTTCTGCCCTGGACACTCAATGTAATTCTCTCCTCATCAGGCTCTCGCATCGTTCGATACCCCGTTTTGCACTTTTTCCAGAGCACCAACTTAGTTCTGCTGGGTGCCGAATTTCAGGATGGCCTTGCGCTGCTGACTCTCTTCTACAGGGGAGTGCACTAACACTTGCTGTAAAGCATTTCACTTCGGACCCTGAAAGCGTTCAACAAGCATGTTCGATTTCACCCACCCGTCTGTTTATTTGAACTTGCTTGAGGGTCAAAAGGGAGGTCAGAGATTGTTGCAAGCACAGGTCTCTGATCTGGATTGCACAGGGCTCCAGTCACTAAGATTTAATGTTTTTCATCAAATTTTCTGCAAGTGCTGTCTACGTTGTGGACAATTGTCTGCCTCAAACTAAATTTCTGCTCAGTGAGGGGAAGTCTGCTGCTGTGCAGTCAAACAGCGGACTGGAGTGTGGCGGGGAATTGGCAGTTCTGTGGATTCTTTTGAAGCCGCTGCCTTTAGTTCCTTGCACTCGCTTGCAAAAATACAAGCTGGGGAGGTTAATGAACGCGCAAGATCTTCTAATCAGGAGGCTGAATATTTGCAATGGTTCAGCGCTGACCCTTGCACGGAGATGGTTATGGTTTTGCTGGAGGATGCAGCTTGGCTCAGTCGGTTGACTATCGTTTCCCCCAGTCAGAAGGTTGTGGGTTCAAACCCTGCTCCAGAAACTTCGGCGCAAAGCCTAGGCTTCCACACCCCCCAGTGCTGCCCCGCCAAAGTTGCTGGATTTCAGACTATATCTGAAACCGAGACCTTGCCACCTCTCTCGGGAGGATGTAGAAGATCCCACAGCACTATCATAGAATTTACAGTGCAGAAGGAGGCCATTCGGCCCATCAAGTCTGCACAGGCTCCTGGAAAGAGCACCCTACCCAAGGTTAACACCTCCACCCTATCCAATAATCCAGTAACCCCACCCAACACTAATGGCAATTTATCATGGCCAATCCACCTAACCTGCACATCTTTGGACTGTGGGAGGAAACCAGAGCACCCGGAGGAAACCCACGCACACGCGGGGAGGATGTGCAGACTCCGCACAGACAGTGACCCGAGCTGGAATCGAACCTGGGACCCTGGAGCTGTGAAGCGATTGTACTATCCACAATGCTACCGTGCTGCCCCCTTGCTATCTTGACGAAGATCAGTGGAGTTCTCCCTGGTGTTATTGGCCAGTGTTTAGAGAACCCCAAAGTGTATCACAGAGTTCACCTGACCCACAACTTTTACTAGGTTGTGGTATGGGGAGCACACGGCCCACTCTGCAGGTATGGTAGAGCAGAAATGGAAAAGTATTTTTTAAGGCAAAACAATGTTTATTCTATGATCTCAAGTTAACCTTTGTAAAACATACAGTGAACATCTTAGCAACCATCAATTCAAATACAACCCCCAAAGACTACAACACTCAGTAAATCTTTAAGCTTTCCTTTTTAACATCCAGACGACTTAAAAACAAAACCTTTATCAGAAGCACATCAGGTTAAAGTCACTACTGAAATCATTTATAATTCTGAATTCACCAAATGATCAAGAGAGAGTCTTTTGACGGCAGAGAGAACAGCAGTACACCCGCTTGGTCTGGCTTCAGCTCCAACACTGAAAACGAAACTAAAACACACCCGGCAGCCTGCTCAAAAACGAAAGTAGAAAGCTGACAGACAGTCCAGCTCCACCCACTCTCTGACATCACTGCAGTAGTAAACACCCATTTCTTAAAGGCACTCTCACTACAGATATTTATATAAACACCCATTTATAAACATCAATTTCTTAAAGGTACTCTCACATGAAAAATAATGAGACAAATAGTGGGGCAGCACGGTAGCATGGTGGTTAGCATAAATGCTTCACAGCTCCAGGGTCCCAGGTTGGATTACCGGCTGGGTCACTGTCTGTGTGGAGTCTGCACGTCCTTCCCGTGTGTGCGTGGGTTTCCTCCGGGTGCTCCGATTTCCTCCCACAGTCCAAAGATGTGCGGGTTAGGTGGATTGGCCATGCTAAATTGCCCGTAGTGTCCTAAAAAGTAAGGTTAAGGGGGGGGTTGTTGGGTTACGGGTATAGGGTGGATACGTGGGTTTGAGTAGGGTGATCATTGCTCGGCACAACATTGAGGGCCGAAGGGCCTGTACTGTTCTATGTTCTATGTTCTATGACACTGGTGTACTGGCCAATAGTGACCCTTCAATCGACACTTCTGAAAACAGATTGTAAACATGCTGTTATTTATGGGATCTTGCTGTGTGTATGTTGGCTGACAAATGTTTTACATCACAACGGTGTCTACACTTCATGAGTACTTCATTGGCTGTAAAGTGCTTTGGAACATCTAAGATTGTGAAAGCTGCTATAGAAATGCAAGTCTTTCTTTCTTTCTTACCAAACAAAGAATGCAATGGTGCATGGCACAGGCACGCCTGAATAGATCTCCACTGCTGGAAGGGAAGCATACACACCAGAAGCATTGAAACAGAAGGGGTGAGCAGAGTGATTGAACACCACAGCTCACCGACATGTTCATAACTTGCGCTAGTATTCAAAAGCTACATTATTGTTTTCGCAATGACTAAGACAATTGAATGTCTGATCTTTCCAGTGTGTTGTGTTATGCTGTTTCGGATAACACAGGCTGCTACTTGATGCAGTCTTAACTAAAGGATGCTCCAGACTCTGAAATGTGTTCAACGTGTTTATTGAACTATTAACACAGTTCTCAAATGAGTTCGACTCTCTGCTAATCTAACTGTCGTAACTCAGTCTAACTGCACCAGCTTGCTCTAAGCCACGTGCTGGGGTGTGATGCTGCTGAGCAACCCTGTCTAACTCTCTAGATGTCTGTCTGTGGAAAGAGGCAGGGTGTGAGTGCCTCATCCCTTTTATTGTGTTTATGTCATGATCCCTTGTGGTGATGCCACCTCTGAGTGTCCTGACTGCCCATTGGTTGTGTCCTATTCTGAGTGTTCATTGATTGCATGTTTGCATATCATGACACAGTGCTCCCTCAGACAGCTCCACACCCACGTCCTTCATAAACTTGACACCATCCAAACCTCTACTGCCCGTATACTTACTCGCATCAAGTCCTGTTCACATATCGCCCTTGTGCTTGCTGACTTATACTGACTCCCAGTCCAGCAACGTTCTTATTGTTAAAATTCTCATCCTTGTTTTAATCACTCCATGGCTTTGTCCCTCCCCGTCTCCGTCACTTCCTTTAGCCCTCCATTTCTGACACCTTGTGCATCCCCGATTTATATCGCTCCATCGTTAACGGCTGTGCCTTCAGCTACCAAGGCTCTCAACTCTGGAATCCCCTCTTAACCTCTCTGCCTCTCTAACACTCTCCCCTCCTTTACGACCCACCTCACAACCTACTTAGTGGACCGAGCTTTTGGTCATTTGTCCCAGCATCAATATAAGAGAGTTGCCAAGAAATTGAATAAAGAATTCAAAAGAAGCTTCTTTACCCAAAGAGTGGCGAGTGTTAATGGTATGTTAATTATACTATTAAGATAAGTGGCACAGTGGTGTAGTCGTTAGCACTGTTGCCTCATGGATCTATCCCGGCTCCGGGTCACTGTCTGCGTGGAGTTTGCACATTCTCCCCATGTCTGTGTGGATCTCACCCCCACAACTCAAAGATGTGCATGGTAGGTGGATTGGCCACACTAAATCGGCCCTTAATTGGAAAAATGTAATTGGGTACTCTAAATTTATTTTTAAAGTATACATTGTGAAGATATATAGGTGGAACGCATTGTTTCACTAAGTACTCAGAACATTTATAAAGAGAGACATCCACTGGTATGCTTCAGGCCTTCTGTGATTGGTGGACACCATGTGGCTGGGGTCCATCATCGCCCCCAATAATGACATTTTGCTTTAATCAGTTGAGCTTCCTTTTGACGTCCTATTTTAGTTACAGTGCCCTACCAGTGTTGTCACTCCTGTCATTCTTGTTTGATTTGCTGGCAGCTGGCAGAGGTATTCACAGACATCTTTAAGATGTCCCTACTCCACTCGAAGGTCCCCACCTGCTTCAAGAAGACCACCATCATACCGGTACCAAAGAAGAACCAGGCAACGTGCCTTAATGACTACCGCCCGGTGGCCCTGACGTCAGTTGGAACGAAGTGCTTCGAGAGGCTGATCATGAAGCGCATCACCTCCATATTCCCGGAACGCCTTGACCCACTTCAATTCGCATACCGTCGCAACCGGTCCACATCAGACGCCATTTCCCTGGCCCTACATTCATCCCTAGAGCATCTCGAAAACAAGGACTCCGACATCAGGCTCCTATTTATTGACTACAGCTCCGCCTTCAACACCATGGGCGAGATTCTCCGCAAATGCGGAGAGTCGTAAAGGCTGCCGTGAAACTGGCCGTGTTTCACGGCAGCCTTCACGCCCATTCCCGGGACCCGATTCTCCCCCCCCCCCCCATCAGGGCTAGGAGCGGGACCCCGGGAATCACGGTGTCGCGTCCTTAACGACCGTCGTTAAGGCCGCGCGCCAAGATGACGTGCGGCCGGCTCCAACCCGCGCATGCGCGGGTGACGTCATCATGCCATTGACGGAACCCGCGCATACGCGGTTCCGCGTTTCTCCACCGCCGCCCGGCAAGGTGTGGCGGCTTGATCTTGTCGGGCGGCAGAGGGGAAATAGTGCGTCCCTTTTGGACGCAGGCCCGACGATCAGTGGGCACCGATCGCAGGCCGGTCCCCTCCCGAGCACAACGGTGGTGCTTCCGCCCCAAACGGGCATCCAGCGCCCGTATCTATGACGGCAGCAAGCAGGTGTGTTTGCTGCCGTGAAAAAACGGGCATAAAGGCCCGGCCGTTTGGCCCATCGGCCGCGGATAATCGCCGCTCGCCGAAAAATGCGGCGATTCGTGACATGGGTCGGGCGAGGGGGGGGGAGGATAGCGGGAGGGCGTGAACAATGTCGGGAGGCCCTCCCGCTATTCTCCCAACTGGCGGGGCAGCGGAGAATCGCGCCCCATAATCACAGCCAAGCTCATATCAAAGCTCCAAAACCTAGGACTTGGCTCTCCACTCTACAGCTGGATCCTTGATTTTCTGACCAACAGACCACAATCAGTAAGAAGGAACACCAACACCTCCTCCACAACAGTCCTCAATATCGGTGCCCCGCAAGGCTGTGTACTTAGCCCCCTACTCTACTCCCTGTACACACACGACTGCGTGGCAAAACTTGGTTCCAACTCCATCTACAAGTTTGCTGACGATGCGACCATAGTGGGCCGGATCTCGAATAACGACGAGTCAGAATACAGGAGGGAGATAGAGAACCTGGTGGAGTGGTGTAATGACAACAATCTCTCCCTCAATGCCAGCAAAACTAAAGAGCTGGTCATTAACTTCAGGAAGCAAAGTACTGTACACACCCCTGTCAGCATCAACGGGGCCAAGGTGGAGATGGTTAGCAGTTTCAAATTCCTAGGGGTGCACATCACCAAAAATCTGTCCTGGTCCACTCACGTCGACGCTGTCACCAAGAAAGCACAACAGCGCCTATACTTCCTCAGGAAACTAAGGAAATTCGGCATGTCCACATTAACCCTTACCGACTTTTACAGATGCACTATAGAGAGCATCCTATCGGGCTGCATCACAGCCTGAGTATGGCAACTGCTCGGCGCAGGACCGCAAGAAACTTCAGAAAGTCGTGAATACCGCCCAGTCCATCACACAAACCTGCCTCCCATCCATGGGCTCCATCTACACCTCCTGCTGCCTGGGGAAAGCGGGCAGCATAATCAAGGATCCCTCCCACCCGGCTTACTCACTTTTCCAACTTCTTCCATCAGGCAGGAGATACAGAAGTCTGAGAAAACGCACGAACAGACTCAAAAACAGCTTCTTCCCCACTGTCACCAGACTCCTAAATGACCCTCTTATTGACTGACCGCATTAACACTACACCCTGTTTGCTTCATCCGATGCCAATGCTTACTTAGTTACATTGTATATCTTGTGTTGCCCTATTATGTATTTTCATGTATTTTCTTGAATTTTGTTTAATTCCCTTTTTTTCCCATGTACTGAATGATCTGTTGAGCTGCTCACAGAAAAATACTTTTCACTGTACCTCGGTACACGTGACAATAAACAAATCCAATCCCATCCAATCCGATTTCGCGATTATAGTTTTTATTAAAAGAGTATAAAGAGAGACTGCTGAGACTATAGTTAGGAAGCTGATATATGTAATAATGAAGTCTGTGAATAAACCCATTATCAGGAAAAGTATTAGTGTCTAGTTTCACACTTCATCGCCTGATTTGGGATTGGATTGAGAATGTAGAATTTGACACCACAGCGAGTGATTGAAGTGAATAGTGCGGATGCATTTAAGGGGAAGCTAGACAAACATGTGATTGAAAATGGGATAGAGTCACAATGGCAGATTTAGATGAGGAAATATCGCAGGAGGTTCGGGTAGATATAAACGTCAGCACGGAATGGTTGGACTGAATGGCCTGATTCTGTATTTACACCCCTTATGGAACATTTCCTTATGCGGCTCGGTGACAAATTGTTTTGATGTTGCTTCTGTGAAGCACCTTTTGGCATTTCCCTACATTAACCTATATGAAAGTTATTGTTCTTAACTTCTGTTCCTCAGTCAGAAGAGAACATGAAGATTAACATGTTGCCGCTTACGGGATCTTGCCGTGCATAAATTGACTGCTGCATTTCCTAAAATGTAGCAGTGACTGCACTCTGGAAGTACCTCGGTGGCTGTATAGTGCCAAGGTCATGAAAGGTGCCTTATAAAGGCAAGTATTAAATCCGAGAAGCCGACTGAAAATTTGTCCTTAATTCTTTTGGTTTGATTAATATTTATCTGACCTGCAGTGTGACAGAAGTGGATGAGGTGTTACTGTGTTTGCTGCTGCGTGTTCCGGAGACGATATTGGCCAGCTAGCCCAATCCACCATCCGTATGAGGCTGTTGAAACAGTTAAATTGCCTTGATGCTCTGTCGCGTCTCTTCACACAATATTTGCCTCAGCTGCTTTTGCCAATTGTAATCAATTAACCCTCCATTCTTGTGCACTCGTTAAAGTTCAGTTTGAGCTGGCACAGTGGAGGAGAGGCTTTCCAAAATGTCTTCTGGCTACGAAAGGAAGAAAAGGGAACACTGACATTTATCCAGCACTTTCCAGGATGGTTGGAGGTTCAACAAGCGCTCTACAGGCAATGAAGTGCATGTGATGCTGTAATGTAGGAAATGTGCCAGCCAATGTTGTGCGCATCCAACAGCAATGTGGTCATGGTCAGGTAATCTGGTGACTTTGATTTGTGGGACACAATTCCGGCTCAGGCACTGGGGTCAACTCCCTCCTTCTTCTTCAAGAAAGTGCTCTGGGATCTTTTATGACTCAATTCTCGAAAGGATATTATTAAACTAGAAAGAGTGCAGAAAAGATTTAATAGGATGTTACTGGGACTTGATTGTTTGAGTTATAAGTACAGGCTGGATAGGCTGGGACTTTTTCACTGGAGTGTAGGAGGCTTCGGGGTGATCTTATAGAGGTCTATAAAATAATGAGGAGCATCGATAAGGTAGAGAGTCGACATCTTTCCCCAAAGGTAGGGGAGTCTAAAACTCGAGGGCATAGGTTTAAGGTAAGAGGGGAGAGATACAAAAGGGTCCAGAGGGGCAATCCTTTCACACAGAGGGTGGTGAGTTTTTGGATCGAGCTGCCAGAGGCAATAGTAGAGGCTGGTACAATATGTCTTTTGTAAAGCATTTAGACAGTTATATGGGAAAGATAGGTTTGAAAGAGGGCACCGGCAAGCAAGACGTTGGTTTGAAGTGTGTCTACTTCAACGCCAGGAGCATCCGGAATAAGGTGGGTGAGCTTGCAGCATGGGTTGGTACCTAGGATCTCGATGTTGTGGCGATTTCGGAGACATGGGTAGAGCAGGGACAGGAATGGTTGTTGCAGGTTCCAGGATTAGATGTTTCTGTAAGAACAGAGAGGATGGTAAAAGAGGGGGGGGGGGGGGGGGGGGGGTGGCATTGTTAACCAAGGAAAGTATTACGGCGGTAGAAAGGACGTTTGAGGACTCGTCTACTGAGGTAGTATGGGCCGAAGTTAGGAACAGGAGAGGAGAGGTCACCCTGTTGGGAGTTGTCTACAGACCTCCGAATAGTTCCAGAGATGTAGAGGAAAGGATTGCAAAGATGATTCTCGACAGGAGCGAGAGTAACAGGGTAGTTGTTATGGGGGACTTTAACTTTCCAAATATTGACTGGAAATACTATAGTTCGAGTACTACAATGGGTCAGTTTTTGTGCAGTGTGTGCAGGAGGGTTTTCTGACACTGTATGTAGACAGGCCAACAAGGGGCGAGGCCACATTGGATTTGGTACTGGGTAATGAACCCGGCCAGGTGTTAGATTTAGATGTAGGTGAGCACTTTGGTGATAGTGATCACAATTCGGTTATGTTTACTTTAGCAATGGGCAGGGATAGGTATATACCGCAAGGCAAGAATTATAGCTGGGGGAAAGGCAATTATGATGCTATTCGGCAAGATTTAGGATGTATAGGATGGGGAAGGAAACTGCAGGGGATGGGTACAATCGAAATGTGGAGCTTTTTCAAGGAACAGCTACTGCGTGTCCTTGATAAGCATGTACCTGTCAGGCAGGGAGGAAGTTGTCGAGCAAGGGAACCGTGGTTTACTAAGGAAGTTGAAGCACTTGTCAAGAGGAAGAAGAAGGCTTATGTTAGGATGAGACATGAAGGCTCAGTTAGGGCACTTGAGAGTTACAAGTTAGCCAGGAAAGTCCTAAAGGGAGAGTTAAGAAGAGCGAGGAGAGGACACGAAAAGTCGTTGGCGGATAGGAACAAGGAAAACCCTAAGGCTTTCTATAGGTATATCAGGAACAAAAGAATGACTCGAGTAAGATTAGGGCCAATCAAGGATAGTAGTGGAAAGTTGTGTGTGGAATCAGAGGAGATAGGGGAAACATTAAATGGATATTTTTCGTCAGTGTTTACACTGGAGAAAGACAATGTTGTTGAGGAGAATACTCAGGTTTAGTCGACCAGGCTAGATGGAATTGAGGTTCACAAGGAGGAGGTGTTAGCAATTTTGGAAAATGTAAAAATAGATAAGTCCCCTGGGCCAGATGGGATTTATCCTAGGATTCTCTGGGAAGCCAGGGAGGAGATTGCGGAGCCTTTGTCCTTGAGCTTTATGTTGTCTTTGTCGACAGGAATAGTGCCGGAAGACTGGAGGATAGAAAATGTTGTCCCCTTGTTCAAGAAGGGGAGTAGAGACAACCCTGGTAATTATAGACCTGTGAGCCTTACTTTGGTTGTGGGTAAAATGTTGGAAAAGGTTATAAGAGATAGGGTTTATAATCATCTTGAAAAGAACAAGTTGATTAGCGATAGTCAACACGGTTTTGTGAAGGGTAGGTCATGCCTCACAAACCTTATTGAATTTTTTGAGAAGGTGACCAAACAGGTGGATGAGGGTAAAGCGGTTGATGTGGTGTATATGGATTTCAGTAAGGCGTTTGATAAGGTTCCCCATGGTAGGCTATTGCAGAAAATAAGGAAGTATGGGATTGAAGGTGATTTAGCGGTTTGGATCAGTAATTGGCTAGCTGAAAGAAGACAGAGGGTGGTGGTTGATGGAAAATGTTCATTCTGGAGTTCAGTTACTAGTGGTGTACCGCAAGGATCTGTTTTGGGGCCACTGCTGTTTGTCATTTTTATAAATGACCTGGAAGAGGGTGTAGAAGGATGGGTTAGTAAATTTGCAGATTACACGAAGGTCGGTGGAGTTGTGGATAGTGCTGAAGGATGTTATAGGATACAGAGGGACATAGATAAGCTGCAGAGCTGGGCTGAGAGGTGGCAGATGGAGTTTAATGCAGAAAAGTGTGAGGTGGTTCACTTTGGAAGGAATAACAGGGATGCAGAGTACTGGGCTAATGGCAAGATTCTTGGTAGTGTAGATGAACAGAGAGATCTCGGCATCCAGGTACATAAATCCCTGAAAGTTGCCACCCAGGTTAATAGGGCTGTTAAGAAGGCATATGGTGTGCTAGCCTTTATCAGTAGGGGGATTGAGTTTCGGAGCCACAAGGTCATGCTGCAGCTGTACATAACTCTGGTGCGGCCGCTCCTGGAGTACTGCATGCAGTTCTGGTCACCACATTATAGGAAGCTTTGGAAAGGGTTCAGAGGAGATTTACTAGGATGTTGCCTGGTATGGAGGGAGGGTCTTACGAGGAAAGGCTCAGGGACTTGAGGTTGTTTTTGTTAGAGAGGAGAAGGCTGAGAGGTGACTTAAT
The DNA here is from genome assembly GCF_902713615.1 of Scyliorhinus canicula. Lineage (NCBI taxonomy): Eukaryota > Metazoa > Chordata > Chondrichthyes > Carcharhiniformes > Scyliorhinidae > Scyliorhinus > Scyliorhinus canicula. The sequence goes on along the minus strand of NC_052155.1, from coordinate 182,439,431 downwards.
AGAGACATATAAGATAGTCAGAGGGTTAGATAGGGTGGACAGTGAGAGTCTTTTTCCTCGGATGGGGATGACAAACACGAGGGGACATAGCTTTAAATTGAGGGGTGGTAGATATAGGACAGATATCAGAGGCAGTTTCTTTACTCAGAGAGTAGTAGGGGTGTGGAATGCCCTGCCTGCAACAGTAGTAGACTCGCCAACTTTAAGGGCATTTAAGTGGTCACTGGATAGACATATGGATGAAAATAGAATAGTGTAGGTCAGATAGGCTTCAGATGGTTTCACAGGTCGGCGCAACATCGAGGGCCGAAGGGCCCGTACTGCGCTGTAATGTTCTATGTTCGATGTTCTATGGGTATAGAGGGTCATGGGCCAAATGTGTGCAATTGGGACTAACTTAGTGCTAAAAACAGGGCAGCATGGACAGGTTGGGCCAAAGAGCCTGTTTTCATGCTGTAAACTTTTATGACTCTAGGACGACCTGAACAAGCAGATGGGACCTCAATTTCACATCTCCTCCAAACGTTGCACTTCTGACAGTGCAGCACTCCCTCAGCACCGCAGTGCAGTGTCCTGTTCAATTCTTGTGCCGTAGTCCCCAAGAGGGACTTGAACCCTGAGGCAAGACTGACATCTCTCGATCTGTAGCTGATACCTATTTGGGACTGGTTTCTAAATTAACATTAACATCTCTATGACAGATATATGGCCCAGCAAGGTCATGAGGCAGAGTGTCCTGGCTATAATTATGATTCTGCGATTGATCGATACTCTCTGTGATTGTTATCCATTGTTTTGTTGCTGCTTGTGTCCGGAATGGTTATCGTACAGTGAATGACTTTTCACTGCTTCAGAACATGGTTCAATATTTAAGATTCTATCCCTGCTGATCCCTTCTAACAATTTAGACGGTGTGATTTGTTTTAAAGATTCTGAGGAGCTGCATCCCCCGCAATCCAAGCCTGTATCTTCAGTTGGATTTGCTGTTAATACGGCTGGTGAAGAGTTTAACTGATGGGAGGGGAGGAACCCAAATGCCTAATGTGTGTTCCCGGTGGATGGGGAGCTGTACTTGGAGTATCCTCCTCCTCCAGGTGTTATGGGCCAGGGTTTAGAGATCGCCAAAGTATTTCATGAAGTTCACCTGACCCACAACTTTTAATAGATTGTGGTTATGGAGAGCACATGGGCCTACTTTATAGGTGTGGTGCAACAGAGAGCTAAAGTACTTTTAAATTAAGACAATGTTTATCTATGAAACCAGTTAACACTTTATAAACATACAGTAAACATCTTAACAACTATCAACACCAATCATCCCCACACAGATACAATATTCTATAAGTAACCCTTAATCTTTCCTTGCAACATCCATAAGACAAAAGACCCTTTTTAACACAGAGATCAGGTTTAAATTCTCTACTGAGAACAGTTATCACTGTTAAATTATCAAGTGATCTGAAGACATACAGAGACAGACCAGAATTACACCTTGTTTCTCAGGAAGCAGCTCCCAACCTGCAAAACGAAACTAAACACACTTCCTGTTCAAAAACGAAAGTGAAAGATAGACAGCCCAGCTCCACCCACACTCTGACATCACTGCAGCTATCTGATAAACACCCATTTCTTAAAGGTACTCGCACATGACACAGGTACCATGCCCTAAGAGGGCGTTGGCAACTGTGGACTTGCATCGGATTGGTTAATTTGCTACACTTGGCAAAGTACTGAAACAGTTGGCCTTCTGAAGTCTACTTGACCAGAAAAATCTCCCACTCTTACTGCCGTGGACAGAAGCTGGTTTGGCCACATTATGAACACTTTATCTGGAGGCCATCAAGTCCTAAAGTGGAGCTTGAACCTGGAGCTTCTGGCCCAGAGGTAGGGACACTACCCACCGTGCTACAAGGCCTTCTCGTACAGAAGTATAAGATTTGTAAAGTTATCTTGCTATTCTATATTTTGTACGTCTCAGAGAAATGCAGAGATTCCTCTTGTTTCTAAGAGTGTAACAGATGAACTTACAAGAGTTTTAAAATAGGTCTGCAATCACAAAATTCCTACACTCATGCTTACAGTTCAACTTCTGTGGTGTCTGTTTGCTTTGCTCTGAGTTGACGCCAAGGCTTAACTAATCAAGCATGATGAGTCTGGATCAGGTACACACATAATCAAACACAGATCAACTGAACACTACACCATCTGCGGGGAAACTGAATTACGACAAACCCACACAAAGTACAAGAAACAACATCGAATGTGAGCCTGACACTGAGGTTAATACAGGAAAAACAAGCTTCACATGTTCCCGGGGTTGTTCTGTGACCGGCTGAGGCAGAGTGGGAGGCTTCAGTTGACTGATGTGGAAAAGTGATCGGGAAACTGCCAATGTCCCTGTTTACGGAGAGGAAGATTGGTGAAAGTTCCCTTTCCGGATCGCTAGCCGCAGCGACCTCCGCCGCCCACCCCCTGCAGCCCCCACGCCTTGCTAGAGATGTGTTTGTGGGCATTGAGTGAAGCTGGAGTGTGATTCCCTCCCTGCATCGACCCTCCCAATTGGTTTAATAGTCTCATGTCCAGATCCACACACTTTAGTGGGATAGTTGATGGAGGCTGACACCTGATGAAATGACCGTTCTAGAAGAGTTCAATGACCTTGGGAGAGAAGGTAACTAAGAAAATTAGCAAGGAAAAATAATTAAGTTCACAAATCTCCCAAAATCCCAAAATCCGACCTCCAAGCTCGTTCTTCAGAAAACCCTGGCACTCACCACCACACCCCTTTAATGTCTAGGTGCAGTGCCCACACACATGCCACCTGCAATATAGACCCCCTGACCCATCACGCCTGCGACTCACAATGTCCTCTCTTGTCGGGCCTCTGGACAAGGTTCTCTCTGAGCTGGTACAGAAGACAAGCCAGAGCAGTGAGATTCGGGGGGTGCCAGCGACATTGATGGTGCTGAGAATGCGTGGCACACAGACCAACACTATTAGGGTGGTGACCGCAGTGGAAATCCTGGAGCACCATGTCCTAGTCATGAGTGGTGGTGTCCAAGGTATGGCTCAGTCTCTGATGAACATTACTGAGGGCTTCAACATCATGTTTCACTCGACTTCGGACACGTCCCAGGCACGGGTGGACGTTGGCGAGGCACTCCAGAGCTAGGCCCAGTCACAGAGGCCCATCGCTGAGGGCTTCAACACCATGGTGCAGACAATGGGGGACCTCCAGGACTGGCAGCGCCAGATGACACAGGGGCTTCTGGAGCTCATTCCAGCTGCTCCTCTGTTCCATGGAGTCACCCAGGACTCTACGGGCATGGTCAGGGAGAGGGAAGCCCATCCCGAGGCCTTTCAATGAGACTCAGGCAGTTTCCTGTCCTTCTGAATCCCCTCCTACAGACACCAGCGCACTTCGAGGCAGGACAGGACTGAAAGGCGACACCAGGCCCTCCAGAGGATGACCACCAAGGGCATCAAAGGCCAGTGGGTGGGGAAGCTGCAGGCTGCCTCCACGTCTGATGTGCATCCTGGGCCCGACGTAGCACTAGACCACGGAGGATCAAGGAGAGTGAGGAGTGGGCACTGCTGAGGTCAGTATTTGGAGTTGAGGGGAAAGGATAATTGTCACATTAAAATGTTCACCAGTAAAGCATTTTACACCTGAAACATGTAACACCGCGGTCATTTCCGTATACATAACAGGGGGGATCTCTCTCCTCACCTAGAGTCAGCGCCTGCTGCAGGTCCTCCAAGAAACAGCACTGGTGAGATCATAGAGAACCCACAGTGATGGACATCCTGGACTGCAAACACACACATTCCCACCCCACCACAGTGCTCCAAAGTAATTAGCTCTTCATGCAGACTCCATCATGAGGTTGGCTGTGAGAACAATGTGAGAGGAAAGACTTCATCAAAACCAGAGGAGCACCTCAACCTTCCTCACAGCGAGTGGGCATCACCCTCCTGTCTTGAATAGTGACCACCTGACAGGCCCATCACCCTGGTGTCATGTACCATAGACCCTTAGAGAGAGGGAGGCTGGAGATTGGGAAAGGGATGATGTGAGTTGGGGGGCAGGGAGTGGTGGCGAAGGGCTGACGGACACACAGTCGCATCTCTTGCGAATCTAGAGACTATGAGGGCCGCCCAGGTCCTCCTGACCAGTTGGATCCTTACTGCCGCCTGTCCGAATACTCCGATTCCTGCTTGGGTTCTTCCTCCAGCCGCTCCTGGTCCTCCTGCTCTTCCTCCTCCTCAAACAAGGCCGCACGCTGCTCCCTGTCGTCCAGCATGTCGCCCTGTTGCTGTGCCAGGTTGTGGAGGGCACAGCAGACATCTCCGGGGGTTGTATTGCAATGCACCACCACAGCAAGCCAGGCAGTGGAACTGCATTTTCAGCACCTCAATGCACCGTTCAGTGACAGGATGGGTGGCAGCGTGGGCCTCATTGTGTAACGTGTGTCCACCTTGATCTCCAGCCTCTGCACTGGCATTACCAGCCATGGCCTCAGCAGGTATCCCTTGTCCACCACGAGCCAACCTGTCATCCTGGGGTGGTCCTTGAAGACACCGGGGATCTGGAGTGCCCCAGGATGTAGCTGTCATGCACGCTCCCAGGATAGCGTGCACATATGCATGATCCTGGACATTCAGGGAGTGGAACCCCTTGCTGTTAATATAGGGCACCCCCTGATGCCCTAGGTGCTAGTAGGGTGACATGCGTGCTATCGATGGCCCGCTGGACCTGGGGCATCCTGGCGATGACAGCGAATCCTGCAGCCTGGGCATCTTGGTAGGCCTGGTTTAGGTGGAAGGCGATGTAGTCTGATGCCCAGGCATACACAGCACCTGTCACCACTTGTGGGCTGATGACTGTGAAATACCGCACAGGTCCCCACTCACACCCTGGAATGACCCATTGGCATAAAAATTAAGCGCTGCCGTGACCTTCATGGCCACCGGTAGGGGTTTTCCTTCTCCTCCACAGGGTGGAGGACGTGGGACAGGTTCCGCACTGTCCTCCGACTGAGACACAGTCTCCTGTGGCACATGTTATTCGGGAGCTCATTGTAGGACTATCGACTCCTGTACACCCTCGCTCATTGTTGGTCTCTTCTTCTCGATTCTTCTTTTGGCCTCGATTCCTTCTGGGATGTCTGACCACCTCGGCTGCGGCAATCTGAAGAAAAGCTACCTCAACTCCATTAATCACCTTTGTATTTGGAAGGATTTGGAGAAGGCGAGGGAGATCAAAAATCAGTTCATCAAAAATCATCCTGGGACCCTCAAATCCCACAACCCTCCTCACCATTAAAATGAATGTCCCTCCTTCTCTCAGAGTGCCATTCAGCGAGCCAGTTGTGCTCGCAAAGTTTGCTCTGCACACTCACTCCCACCCAGATCAGGAGCTTCGAGACCCCTGACCTCTGCCAGCAACATTAGGGAGGCCGTGCTCAGCTGTTATCCGCTCATCCAGATAGTTACCCTTTGGCCGTGAGAGGGCCGTCAGTGGCAAACCCCTGCTCTTTGCTGTTCGATTGTTTGCAGCTTTTCAGACATCGAAGGTTGCAGGACATCCAATCCACAAATCATCAGCCAGGCCACCTGCTCTTTTGAGGAGGCACTTGACAGTTCAGACACTGTGAAGTGGTGTCACAATTCACAAGGCTAACCCCTCCTTTGAGATACCTTCAGCTGTCAAGCTAGAGGCTGCTCATGGCACAGGGAATTGGAATGTGAACACCCATGTACAAAGGTAGAAAGGAAAGCAGACAGCAACATTGCAACCACAGAACCTGTGAACTGAGATAAGCTACGGCATGGCTCTGTCCTGTGATAGTTTGGCACGACAGATGCAACTGTGGTTGGCCCCGTTATGGATCTCCACAATATTTGAAGACAGCTTGAATGTCTCACAACCTCCCCCCCTCCCCCGGGTTCAACCTCGATCTGACCTCCTCCAATCTCGGGATCAACAACATTCACCTTGAAGGGCCCCCATCCCCCACAGTACTGGGGCATCATCTATGGCACTCATGAGCTGCACGGCAGGTAAATGGAGAGGGCTACTCACCTCTCCGCTCCCTCTCAGTGTCCAAGGCGCCAGGACCCCATTTTGTAGAGAAGTACTTAACAACGGCAGCATGGCTTCTCGCTGGGGGGGGGTGGGGGGGGGGGGGTGGCACCCGGGAGGCGGCAGCATTCAACTTAATGAAATGAAAATCGCTTATTGTCACGAGTAGGCTTCAATGAAGTTACTGTGAAAAGCCCCTAGTCGCCACATTCCGGCGCCTGTACGGGGAGGCTGGTACGGGAATCGAACCGTGCTGCTGGCCTTCTTGTTTTGCTTTCAAAGCCAGCGATTTAGCCCAGTGAGCTAAACCAGCCCCTTTAATCTTGTAATGAGATTAAAATGAATGCAAATAAGGTTCGATCAGCTTCTCGCCCCCTTCTGGGAGAGATCCTTGAGAGCTGGCCAGGAGAACGGCAAATTGTTTGGCACCCGCCGCGAATCCGGTTTCTGCCCTCTACCACAATTGACCCGCCGTAGCAGGAATTGGTGCAGAGCGCGACGTGGCCGGAATGTCACGCCCCATGAGCTGCCCATCACAGGCACCACAAGAACATTTACCCATCGCACAGTCAGGCAGCCTTTGAATGCCTTGGCCAATCAAACTGTGCCACTCCTAATGCCTGCGCGTTGATACCTCAGCACTCTGACACCACAGCCAAGGATTGCTTGGGCAAATTGTGTAAAGGTTGCAATATGCAAACCAATGTGAAGTGCTGAAAAGTTTGGATTTGGAACACACTTTTTCTGGAGCTCCCTTAGTGCAGCAGGAAATCCCTTTAAATCCTGTCAATTTGATCAGGACTTTTGAAGAACAAAACAAACATGTAGAAAGTCAAAGAGAAAGGGCCAGCTGGTCCATCGTGTCCGTCCTATTAAACCATGTTGTAACTAAGCAACGCAACCCCCTATATCTGCCAGCAGCCAGGAAATCCTCAGTGAGAGGCAAAAGAAAACTGATTTTTAAAAAAAACCCAAGGCAACTTTCTCATCTCCTCTGGTTTCCACGCCCCTCACAGTCTCTCCATTTTGTTATTTTTTGTAGCCATCTAAGAGGGCCACCTGCAAAGGACCATGGGAATTATGGCCAACCCAGGACTCAGACAGCCGATATATATCTAAAAGAGGTAACCGGACCTGATCGGAATCCCCGCTCGTTTGCATTTTAATGGCCCATTTTCCCAGGACAATAGAACTCCAATCAAGCAACCGGTACAGCCACAGACTGATCGGCGCCACTCCCCTTACTCAGAAAGCACAACTGCCAAGGTCAATGACCGCTAAGGACCTGCCCAGCTACCAAGGCACCCGGCCCTTTATTGGCCGAAATCGAAGAAAGTGATCAGAGCCCTGACGAACTATTGGGTCCAAGGTTAAGGACCGCCCCAAAGAGTGCGAAATCCCAGAGGGATAAAAGAGGACACAGCCATGTGTTCTGTCTCTCTTGGGTACGGCCTGTGCCACCCAATTGCAGCAAGACCAGCCAGTTAAGTTCAAGACCAACGATCGCTACCTGACGGATGAGCCCAGCAGAGACAGAGCCACTTTCTTCGAACCAGCCAAGTGAAATCCAGATAAAGGCCTTATCAATTTGCACAGTGCCGGTCACCCTGAAGTTAAGTATAGGTTATTGTAGCTGATAGGTGTAGTTTAACTCATAGTAGATATTGGGCGAAATTCTCCGACCCCCCACAGGGTCGGAGAATCGCCCGGGACCGGCAAAAATCCCGTCCCCGCCGTGGCCGGAATTCTCCACCACCCGGGAATTGGTGGGGGCGGGAATCATGCCGCGTCGATCGGCCCCTGCGGCGATTCTCCAGCCCGCGATGGGCCGAAGTCCTGCCGCTGAGAGGCCTCTCCCGCCGCCGTGGTTTTAACCACCTCTGGTGGCGGCGGGATTGGCGGCGCGAGCGGTCCCCTGGGGTCCTGGGGGGGGCTGCGGGGCGATCGGACTCCGGGGGGTGCCCCCACGGTGGCCAGGCCCGCGATCGGGGCCCACCGATCGGCGGGTGGGCCAGTGCCGTGGGGGCACTCCTTTTCTTCTGCCGCCGCCACGGCCTCCACCATGGCGGAGGCGGAAGAGAACCCCGGAAGAGAATTCTGCACCTTTGGGTAGGCCCGACGCCGGAGTGGTTGGCGCCACTCCGCTACGCCGGGACCCCTCGCCCCGCCGGGTAGGGGAGAATCCCGCCCATTGTGTTTGCATATTGAGATAACTCTTGTGTATGTAAATAAACCATCTTTTGAACTAACTAACTGGCTGTGTGGCCATTTGATCGATATAAGGGAAAGGCTTGTGGTTCACCGAGAGAAATAAATAGAGCAACATTTTATCTTCGCTATGTGTCTTGGGGGCCGCTTACCATTGCTAACGTGCTTAGGATATCTCAAAACCACCAAATGAGGATGAGAGCTATTTCTAGCAATGAGCACAGTTCGTAAAATATGATCCCAGATCATAAAACACAGTTTCTCTAAACACTGACATTCATTGATTGCATGTTCAATGAACAATCACATTTAATGATAAACGATTATGACATTCCTGCGCTGAAAGTCCAGATATTGACTTTACATGTATGAGACAAATGGTAATAAAGTATTTATTGACTACCCTGTATTATTCTTTTGAGCTTCAATTTATTGTGCTTGAATTGTCTTAGAACATTTTTACCAATAATAATATAAATCATTACATTTTAGTTCAAAGTCACTCGATGTTCAAAATAAGTAATGGACATTTATAAATGCCCTCTCGGAGGTTTGGGATAAATTTTAATTCTGACAGCAAAACCTAGTATGCTCCTTGTCAAATTTTTGTCTATAATCATAGAATAGTACAGCACAGAAGGAGTCCATTCGCTCCATTGCATCTATGCTATCTCGTCCTAAAGATCAATCCAGTTAATTCTATTCCTCCCTTGCTTTTTCCCCACATCACTCCAATTCATTTCTCCTTCAAATCTTTATCCAATTCCCTTTTCAAGTATAATATTGACTCCGTATCCATCAGGCAGGTCATTCCAAATCCTAACCATTTATTGCATGTCAGAAAATGGTGCTCCTGTCACCTCTGATTCTTTTGCAAATCAACGTAATTCGATGCCCTTCAGCCATTAGAAACAATTTCTCTTTCTTTACTTAAAACGTTTAGCATATTAAATTGGCACATCAAATCTCCTACCAGACTTCTGCCCTCCTAAAGAGGACAACTCCAGCTTCTCCGGCCTATCAACGTAACTATAATCCCCCATCCCTGGAAAGAATCCTTTTTGTTTTGTTTCTGAACACCAAAGACAGTAATAAACTTTGGCCCAAATTTAGCTGCCACATTCTAAGTGTCCCTAAGCTTTTCAGTATGTTGGTGAGTAAATAGGTGAGTGAAGTGTGCAGATGGATAGATTGAAAAATGTTTACAGCATGGAAACAGGCCCTTCGTCCCACCTGGTCCATGCCGCCCAGTTTCTATCACTAAGCTAGTCCCACTTGCCCGCATTTGGCCCATATCCCTCCGTACCCACCCTGCCCATGTAACTGTCCAACTGCATTTTGCAGGACAAATTTGTACCCGCCTCTACCACTGCCCTGGCAGCCTGTTGCAGATGCTCACCACCCTCTGTGTGAAGAGATTTCCCCTCTGGTCTGTAGGTGGGTTGGGGGTAATAAGTAGAGAGGGTGGATCAGTGGTTAGTTGTCGGGAGATGGGGGGCAGAGGCGTGTGTGGTCCAGCTCTGTCGGGAGGGGTTGTCACGTCGGGGGCTAGTCGGGGCAGGTTGGGGAGAGATAGGGGGGAGGGGGGAGGTTGTGTGTGGGGAGAGTTGGGTAGTATTCGTCAAGTCAGGACAGAGGGTTGGGAAGGTAGGTTGGGTGGGGTGTGGGGGGGTGAAGGGGTTTGTCAGTTATATGGTGCCACATTGGTCAGCGCTGCCACCACACAGCTCCAGGGACCCGGGTTCAATTCCGGCCTGAGGTGGAATTTGCACTTTCTCGCTGTGTCTGCGTGGGCTTCCTCCGGGTGCCCGGTTTCCTCCCACAGTCCAAAGAAGGGCACGTTAGGTGGATTGGCCATGCTAAATTGCCCCTTAATATCCAAAAGATTACGTTGGTTATGGGGATGAGGTGGAGGTGTGGGTTTAAGTCGGTGGTCTTTCCAAGGGCCGGTGCAGACTCATTGGGCCGAATGGCCTCCTTTCGCACGGTAAATTCTATGAGAGAGTCACCCAGGAGTTAGGCCAAGGGCAGGATTCTCTGTTGGCAGGATCCTCCGCCGGCAGGGCGCCCACGCCCGTGGGTTTCCCGACAGCGCGGAGTGGCCACAGTGGGAAATCCCATTGGCCGGCTGCCAGAACGGAGAATCCCGGCGAGTGCTGCGTCGTGCAGGAAAATGCAGCTGGCGGACCGGAGAATCCCGTGCTAGGACTTCACTGTCTAACATTCCCTGTATAACTATTCAGGCACGTAAGTCGGATCTGTCTGAAGTCTCCAACTCGTAATTCCAATGGGAGACGTTTTCAGACGGTCCTGGTCAACAGGAGAATTGCCTGTTGGAAGTTTAAACTCTCCGGGAAATTCCCACAGTGTCATTGTGTTGAGGCCTCCACACGGGTCCCATAGCGCACATTGTTATGGGCCAGGGTTTAGAGAACCCCAAAGTGTATCATGGAGTTCACCTGACCCACAACTGTTAATAGATTGCGGTGTGGGAAAACGAAAGTAAAACACACCCTGCAGCAAACAGCCTGAAATGAAAGTAAAAAGCTGACAGACAGCCCAGCTCCACCCACACTCTGGCATCACTGATAAACACCCATTTTTTAAAGGTACATTTCGTAAACACCCATTTCTTAAAGGTACTCTCACATGACAACATTTGGAGCTACGTCTGGTCTCTGATGATCGGAGGCATGAAGATCTGGGCCAGCACTTTCAGCAAGCGCGAAATGCGGTTACAACTGGTAATTAGCTCTGATGAAAACTGGGGAGTGTTATGGGCCAGGGTTTAGAGAATCCAAAAGTGTACCATGGAGTTCACCTGACCCACAACTTTTAATAGATTGTGGTATGGGGAGCACATGGCTCACTCTACAGGTACGGTACAGCAGAGAATGGGCCAGTGGTTTTTAAAACAAAACAATGTTTATTCTATGAACTCACGTTAACCTTTTTAAAACAAACAGTGAATAGCTTAGCAACCAGTAAATCAAATACACCCCCCAAAGACTACAACACTAAGTAACCTGTATGTTGTCCTTTTACACCCAAAAAACTTAACAAACCTTCAAACAGGAGCACATTAGGTTTACATTTAATACTGATACCTTTTTACAATTCTGAGTTCACCAAATGATCCATAGATAGTCTTTGGATGGCAGAGATCACCTTCAGGTGCAGCTCACTGAAAAACACGGACATACTCAAGCTTTTCTCAAACTGAAACTAAAAAGCAGAAGTAGAGCTCAGCTCCACCCACACTCTGACATCACTCCAGCAACATGAGCAACTCCATTTCTTAAAGGTACATTTCTTAAACACCCATTTCTTAAAGGGTACTCTCACATGACAGGAGCTCAGTTAAGCAGAAGAAACTTGTGCAGAAAGAATGGGCTGTCGTACTCTATGTAGAACAAAGAATTGAGAACTGAAAGGCATTTAACTAGATTTGGAGGGAGGGGATAAAATATTATAAGATTCAGATAAGTCTCCCACCATGTCAGATTGACAGATAGGAAACTAATACTCATGAGAAATACAGAGAAAAATGAGGCATGAATCCTGGGAATTTCCTTGACTCGTATAAATTTGAAGAATGATTCAATTGTGGTTTTAAAAACAATAACAGAAGTTGTTGCCAATAAATTGTTTTCTCCAGTGAGCCAATCAAAAACAAGGAGTTTAATCATAAAATTGGAATGGTGCCATTTCAGAAGGAAAGGGGGAAGCACTTTCCCCACCGCTGCTTGCCACCCCCCCCCCCCCCCCCACCCAAAAACAAAATATGGATGCTGGGTCAATTGACATTTTCAAGAAGGCGATTGATAGATTTTTGTTATGGTATTGAAGGATGCAAATCTAAGGTGCGTAAATGGAGTTGAGATAATAATAATCTTTATTATTGTCAGAAGTCGGCTTACATTAGCACTGCAATGAAGTTACTGTGAAAGGCCCCTAGTCTCCACACTCCGGCACCTGTTCGGGTACACTGAGGGAGAATTCAGAATGTCCAATTCACCAAACAGCAAGTATTTCGAGACATGTGGAAGGAAACCGGAGCACCCGGAGGAAACCCACGCAGACACAGGGAGAACGTGCAGACTCTGCACAGACAGTGACCCAAGCGGGAATCGAACCTGGGACCCTGGCGCTGTGAAGCCACAATGCTCACCACTGTGCTACCGTGCCTCCCATTTAGTTGAGCCACGGATCTAGTTGAGGGACTGAATGGCCTTGTTCCTTTCCTATGTTCCTCAGCACTGTTACTGGCAATGCTTATGAACATTTTGCACGGTGATATCAACGTGGTAAATCAAAAAAAATTCACCATGGATTTAGAAGCTATAGACAATACTTCATAGATGAACATATTTAATGAACTTTGTGCTTGCATAACAAGATCCACCTCCCCTCCTATCCTCTCCTGTCCCCTCCCACCGATCTCTGGAACTCTTTGAGGGGATAATAAACTGGTGGACCAGGACAACCCAGTAGATGTAATAAAAAGGCACTTGTTAAAGTTCCAGATTCAAAGCTGAAAAAGATATGGTCCCAATGTATTCATGGCAAAGTAGCGAATTGGATTGAAAATTGACTGAGCAATAGAAACCAGAAGGTGATGATAAATGGGATCATCTTTGGCTGGAGGTGAGTAGGGTTTTCTTCGGGATGTCTTCCGGTCCCCTACGTTGTGCTTTAGCTACGAGTAATAGTCCAGTCAGGTTTGATTGCAAACAGTGACACCACTACTGCCAGTCAGAATGGAGCTGATTGGGTGATTTTCCGCCGTCAATCACACTTGGAGACCGTGTTGCTGCTGGAATTAATTTTACACGTTTCTGTTGTCATAAAATTACTAGAGTCTGCAACCAAGGATAGAGTCACCTTGAGAATTCTCAGCCGATCAGAGAGGAGCAGCGTGGATTTGTAAAGAGTTGGTCATGCCGGTTGAACCTGATTGAATTTGATGAAGATGTCACTCTGTTGGTGAGCACAGGAATGCCTACGGATGTTATTTCAATTGACTTCCAGAATGCACTTGACAGAGTCCCTCATAAATGACTATTAGCTAAAGTTGAAGCTCGCAGAATTGAAGGCAAATGTTTGAGCTGATTAGGAAACTGGCTGAGCAATTGGAAGGAGACAAGAAAAGTCAGGGTGATGAACCAGTACCCTAATTGGAAAGGTGCGACAAGTGGTCTTCCATAATTGGATCTCTGCTGGGAGCGTCCACCAGTCACGACCATTTATTAGTGGCTTAAATGGTCAGATAGATGGCCAAATATCCAAATTTACCAATAACACCAAGCTAGGCCTCAGTGGAAGCATAAACGCATAAACAAAGAAATGCTAATCGATGAATTGAATGAGCAAAATTCTGAGAAATGGCTTTCAATGAAGGTAAATGTGAGGTCATCCACTTTGAACCTAAGAAAGTGAAGAAACAATGGGTTCTAACTGGCCAAAAGCTAGAAACAGTGGAGGCCAAAGAGAATTGGGGATTCAGGTAATTAGGTCACTCAAATGTCATGAACAGGTACGGAAGATAGTCAACAACGCCAATGGAATATTAGCCTTTATATCTATAGGACTGGAATATAAGGGGTTAGAAGTCATGCTTCAGCCATAGGAAACCCTGTTTGGACCTCACCTGAATTATTGCTCATAGTCCTGGATGTCACCATTTATGAAAGCTATATTGGCCATGGAGGGACTGCAGTGCAAATTTACTTGTAAGAGACCTGGACTCCAAAGGTTACAAAAGAACATAGGAACTAGGAGCAGGAGGAGGCAATTCAGCCCCTCGAACCTGCTCCATTCAATACAATCATGGCTGATCTCATCATGGCCTCATCGCCACAATTCTTCCCATTCAAGACACCGATGGCAATCATCAGTTGTTGGAGATCGACCATTAAATGCTAATTGCTTGGGCAATAGGACCCTAGTTTAAGATAATTCTGCAGCTAGGAACTGAATGAGTTCAACTGGAATGTATGATTGTACTTGATTACAAATAGCTGAGACGCTATCTGCCTCTCTCTCTCTCTCTCTCTCTCTCTCTCCACACAACTTGCAAACTTTGGGCCCTGCCTTGTATTGATAACTCTCAACTCCTCAGCTGTATCTCCAGAAGAACAACTAACTCGACGTTTTTAAATCGGAAGCATTGAGACAATCAAATTCAGCTTGAAGCCAGTCAAGACACCAAACGACTGACCATATATATTTTTACCTGTATTTTTTATTTTTAAAGGACGCTAATTTGGCCGGCTATCCTTCCCCATCCTATCAGGAGAAAGTGCATTTCATTGTTTTATCAGATGGAATCCATAGAATCCATTGAATCCCTACAGTGCAGACCCTCCAAAAGAGCACTCTATCTAGACCTATGGCCAATCCACCTAACAGGCACATCTTTGGACTTAATAATAAAGCTAACCTTTTCTTATACGAAACGCAAGAAAACCTGTCCGATTGGTTCCTCTACGATCACAGTGTGTCCATAATTACGTATTTACTGAATTGGCAACGATATCCTTTTCAAACAAAAAAAAACCATTGCGCTCAATTCAGGAGAGGGCAAAAAGTGGGTCCATTCAACCCCCTGGTCATAACAACACACAAAGGGTGGGAGAAGTTTGGAATTATCTTCTGCAAATAGCAATTGAAGCTCGACCAATTGTAAATATTAAATCCGAGCTTGATAGATTTTCCTAAACCAAAGGCATGTAGGGATATGGTGCAAAGGTGGTATGTGGAGTTAGTTTGCTCTTCAGCCATGATCCCATTGAATGGCTGAACTGCTCCAAGGGACTAAATGGCCTCCTCCTGCTCCAATGTTCCTTTCACTGTTCCTATAATGTGTATTATGTTATCATCCCCCCTCTCGCTTTTGGAGAAGTTGCCCTTCTTCCATCGGAAGTTTTTCCAGTCTTATCAGTCATGAGTTCTGAGTGCTGTAGTTTGTAGAAACTCTCTTTTTAAATAGACTGTCTGCTTGTGGTGCGCTGTTTGACTGAACTGTGTTTGCTGAGTAAACAGCTGGGAGTCCTGCTCGAAGGCCAGTCCCACCACCTCCGACTCAACACGATGCTCAATTCAGTCTCTTTCCCTTGAAGTCAAACATGGAATTCAGAGTTGGAAGCTAAATATTTCAGCCTGCTGCACGTCACGGGAGGGGGGCAACTGTGAGTCCACGTTAGCTGAAGGTGAGGGATCACTGAGGCAGGGGCAGAACCTGCAGGAGACAATCAGAAGACGCAAATCTCGTTGGCAAGATCGCAGTTTCCGATTTTCAACTCCCCCCGCCAGCAGAGTAACGTGAAAAACGCCACGGGAACCTGTGGGAGACGCAGGAAAGGGGGGCTCCCCTGCCTCAGGAGCCAGGAAGACCCTCTCAATGGGGGAAGACCCTCTCAATGAGGGACGAGGATGGCTGCTGTGAGATTCGGGCCCCACACACAGGCAGCGGTGTGTGGGCACAGGGGATAAGCTGCATGGAAGGTCAAGCCCACTGGTTTTGGAAGATTTACTGCCAGGGATAAGTGTCAGTTTAGACGGCTGTTCCAGATAGATGGATCATTTAACCTGCAGCCCTTGTAAACTGGGGGAATTAGGGAGCCATCTCAGGATGAGGTTGACATGCTAATTTCAGTCTTCACACACAATCTTCCACAAAAGGAAGCCAGTTGCCTAATCAGCTCCCTGACCCTTCCTTGATGAGTCAATTGTGCCAATTAAGTCAGCACAGTAATAAATGAGTGCCACTGATTAAAGCCAAGAACTTAACCCTCTGAAAGCATTGGCTCTAAGCGTTGTACTCCAATGCGCACGCTAACGTCTACATTAAGGGCTGCATGGTGGCACAGTGGTTAGCACTGCTGCCTCACAGTGCCAGTGACCTGGGCTTGATTCCGACCTCAGGCGTCTGTGTGGAGTTTTCACATTCTCCCCATGTCTGCGTGGGTTTCCTCTGGGAGCTCTGGTTACCTCCCACAGTCTAAAGGTGTGCAGGTTAGGTGGATTGTCCATGATGAATTGCCCTTTAGGGTGAGGTCTCTGGAATCGGTCAGGGGATTGGGCCTAGGTTGGGTAATTTTTCGAAGGGTCGGTGCAGACTCGAAGAGTCGAATGGCCTCCTTCTGTATGTAGGGATTTGATGATTCTATGAATAGAGAGATCACACAATGTGGACCCCAGTGCAAGGCATTATGGTGAAATCTCTCATCACCCACCTCATTCAAGATCATGATGGGGAGGGGGGGGGGGGGGGGAAATTTTGAGGTCCCCCGTGAGGTACAAACGCTGGTCCAATGCATGCAGACCACTGGCCTCTCACTGAACACGTAAGTTGCGGGGAATAGTCGGGGGTTAGGTACCATTGAGACTGTCTCGGGTCGATGCGGTTCAGCCAGGTGGAGTTGAGAGGAACAACTGCGGGAAAGTGGCTGTTGTGTTAAATGTGAGGGAGTGAGGATTACTGGAGTTGCACTCGATGAGTGAGACGGGCATGGGTGGATGCCCCAGAAGCGTAGAGGGCTGAGGGTCAGGGCACTGTCAGGAATACTCATCGCTCACTTTGTCGTTCTCTTTCTTTCAGTTTATAAATCTGGAGAATTAGGGAGCAGTCGAGTGGGCTATTCTTTTGCTTGCAATCGACCAGCAGCAGTGACAGCCCAGATCGTGTGACCATGTGATGTGCATCACGCAGATATGTGCCCATTTCCCGGGAAAAGTCTATGATTGTTACATCTTGCAGTGCTCGCAGATCGGAGCCATCTTTAAAGGAGAACAGAGACTGGAGGGTGGCTCCTCGTAGACAAGGGTACCCCCCCCCCCCAGGAGGTGGCCAATGCGGAGGCCACAAGCATCTGCTGAGGTTCGGATCGCCAGGGGTCGGGATGCCACCCACAAGACCTCCTTGTTCTCTTCTATGGGCCGAATTTAACAAGCTCCTGACATAGTTTTTATAATAATAATCGTTATTGTCACAAGTAGGGTAGCAGGGTAGCATGGTGGTTAGCATAAATGCTTCACAGCTCCAGGGTCCCAGGTTCGATTCCCGGCTGGGTCACTGTCTGTGTGGAGTCTGCACATCCTCCCCCTGTGTGCGTGGGTTTCCTCCGGGTGCTCCGGTTTCCTCCCACAGTCCAAAGATGTGCGGGTTAGGTGGATTGGCCATGCTAAATTGCCCGTAGTGTTCTAATTAAAGTAAGGTTAAGAGGGGGGTTGTTGGGTTACGGGTATAGGGTGGATATGTGGGTTTGAGTAGGGTGATCATGGCTCGGCACAACATTGAGGGCCGAAGGGCCTGTTCTGTGCTGTACTGTTCTATGTTCTATGTTCTATGTTCTAGGCTTACATTAACACTGCAATGAAGTTACCGTGAAAATCCCCTAGTCACCACACTCTGGCACCTGTTCGGGTACACAGAGAGAGAATTCAGAATGTCCAAATTACCTAACAGTGGGGCCGGGATTCTCCGACCCCACACCGCGTCAGAGAATCCCCGGGGGGGGGGGGGGGGGGGGGGGGGGACGCGAGAATCACACCACGCCGCCCCTACGCTGGCTTGCTGATTCTCCGGTGCCGATTCTCAGGCACCCGCGGGATCGCTGCCGCACCGGTCGGGGTGCCTGCCGAGTTCGACCGAGTCCTGCCGGCGTGGGTTACTCTAGTCCCACCCGGCGGGACCTGGAATTTCTGTCTGCGGGGGCCGTCCTGGAGGAGGGATGGGGGGTTCTAGCCCCTGGGGGGGGGCCTCCATGGTAGCCTTGCCCACGATTGGGGCCTACCGATCGGCAGGCGGGCAGGTTCTGCGGGGGCCTATGTTCCTCCACGCCGGCTCCCTGTCGGGCTCTACCATATTGCCCGGGGGCCAGCTCGGAGACAGGAACCCGCGCCAGCCATAGTGCGCATGCGTGGAGTTGTGCCGGCCGTGCTGCGCCGGCTGGAGCAGCGGAGACCACTCCGGCACCGACCTAGCCCCCGAGGAAGGGGTGAATACCTGATGATCGTTGACGCTGGAGTGGCTCGTACCGCTTTTCACAATGGCGTCAGAACTTGGGCCGCGGGATTGGAGAATCGCGCCCTACGTCTTTCGGGACTTGTGGGAGGAAACTGGAGCACCCGGAGGAAACCCACGCAGACACGGGGGGGATGTGCAGACTCCGCACAGACAGTGACCCAAGCTGGGATTCGAACCTGGGACCCTGGAGCTGTGAAGCAATTGTGCTATCCACAATGCTACCGTGCCGCCCGTCACTGAACGTCAGAACCAATCCCCCAGCTTTCTTCTGCCTCTTGTTTTCTGGCAGTCAGTCCAGCTTGGAGCTGAGTACAGCAACGAGCTCTGCAAATGCCGATGAGGCTTTCGGCCTAATATCAGGTAAACCTTGTCAAACCTTGAATTTATTGTACTTGAATATGCAGCAAGCTACATAAGTCCATCCAGATAAAAGCTTATCTAGTACAAGCCCGGCCGGTGTGCCCTATTCACAGTATTCTGTCTCATTATTCAAGAGCATATCTTTAATCAAGGTAGGTCAGATTCCCCACATTTATCAGAATTCATCTGTGATATATTCACTCTATCTGGTTGTAGTTTGTTTTTTGGGTCAATGGATGAGGGTTGAGAGGTGACTTAGTGGAGGTGTAGAAAATTATGGAGCGACTCAGGTGGAGTAAATAGGGGTGACCTCAGCAGGGGAGTCAAAAACCAGGGGGCAGAGGTTTAAAATATTTTTTAGCGTGGAGATGAACATTTTTCTTTCACCCAGACGATGGTATGGACGTGGAATCCACTACCTGAGAGGGTGGGGGAGACACAAACCCTCACCACATTGAAAAGCCCTGACCTACAGGGCTAGTACAGGAAGGTGGAATTAATTTGGACGGCTCATCATCCACTAACACTGCCAAGACGAACCAAATGGTCTTTCTCTGTGTTGTATGTTTTCTATCATTTCCATGAAGTATGTGTTTGTGAAATAACGTGGTGTCAACTGCATCAATTACTGCTCCTGGTGCTGTGGCAAAGAGAGTTTGAGATTGGATGGTTTTGGCAACAAGTTGCGGTATGTACACAGCAAGGTTCATCAGAGTCTGCATCGAACTCAAAAGGAATATTTCTTAATTTTATTTTACTTCATGTGAAATGTGTCATGATATATATCACGGCATCACATGCTCGCAAACAAGAGAAAACCGAGTTTAGCCAAACATGTTTTCACAATGCCGAGGTTCCTTTTTAAATCTCTAAATTATATACAAGACTATACTCTGTATTTTCACTCTGATTATGACAACATCCGACACGATGCACAACTGTTCCAAGGGGCTGGATTCTCCAGTTTGCGCCGTTCGCTGGTGGTGGGGTTCTATCTTCCCGCCGTTTGACAATGGGATTTTCCATTGAAGCCCCCCCCCCCCCATGCCAACAGGAAACCCACGAGCAGGGGTGCACTGCCACCGGGAAAAGACAATCTCAATGGTCGGAGAATTACCAGCCAAGATCTACCCCGGAGACTTCAAAGATGTCTTATTGGCATTATAGGTTATTTCAGAGCTTAACTGACTCGTTTAGTCGTGGTGAACACGTTTGGTAACTTTATCCTGCTCCGTTAGGTTCAAATATGAAGACAGAGTTAGGCTATAAAAAACTAATCTGATCACATTGTGGGTGGTCACTGAGTAAAAATACCTTGGTCGGGGTTTCTCTAATCAGGGGGCCAGCACGGCACTGGAGCGAGCAACACCGCTCCAGCTGCTGATCCCGGCGTCAACTGGGTGCCGCGGGGTCCGCGCATGCGCAGTGGCACCGGCGCCATTGTGCTCATGCGCAGTGGCTCCGTTCCTGTGCTGGCCCCGACACAACATGGCGTAGGGCTACAGGGACCGGCGTGGAATAAAGGAGGCCCCCAGCCTGAGGGGCTGGCCCCGGGCCGAGAATCGGCGGGTGCGGGGGGGGGGGGTCCGCGTAGAGCAGCCCCCGACCGGCGCCGCGCCGACCACTCTGCGTCAATGGCGCCGACTCTCTGCTCTGTGGAGAATTGTGTCCCGGCGTTAGGGCGGCGTGCCGCGATTCGCGCCGTCCGCGGGGATTCTCCAGCTCGGCCCCGGGCTGAGAGAATCTCGCTCCTTATATCGAAGGAAAATCACAAAGCAACCTAACGTGTGCTGGCCTTGCTTATTAGTTATAGTGTCATAGAGATGGAATAATGTTAACATTCTGATGGAGGTGGAGGTCTTGTGACGCAATAAGGAACATGCCTGCCTCAAGAAGCTCGGGGTTCGAATCCAACCCCAGGACTTGACGGCAAATGACGTAACGCGGCCAAACAGATTGAGTATCAAACTGTAAATCATTCCAACACATCAATGGCTGACGGTAACAGCGGCAGAGGCAGCTGTTCAGCCACACGTGACTCAAGCAAGTGACCTATTCCAGAAAACAAACCTTGCTACTGGAACAGGTGGAAGTCTGCCGTGTGCACCATTCGTGTGCGGCAAGAAAAACAAACTGTTTACGGTGACAGAATACCACTGGAACATCTGCCCTGAAACACCATGTCCTCTTGCTAACATTGATAATAATAATCTTTATTACTGTCACAAGTAGGCTTACATTAACACTGCAATGAAGTTACTGTGAAAAGCCCCTAGTTGCCACACTCTGGCGCCTGTTCGGGTACACAGGGAGAATTCAGAATGTCCAATTCACTGAACAACATGGGCTGGATTCTACCAAAATAGGACTATTTCCCGACGCCAGCGTATCCCGACCGACAATAGGTGGTCAGTTCCACGCCGTCGGGAACTCGGCAGGTCGGGAGCGGAGGATGGCAGGGCGGGCCCCCAGCCGCGCGGCGTACTCCGCGATCAGGCCGATTTTCGGATCTCGGAGAATCGGTGGTCCGGCGCCGGGCCCGATTTCAGCGTGGAAGTGGATTCTCCCCCCCCGCACCAAAACCTGCGGAGAATCCAGTCCCACGTCTTTCAGGACTTGTGGGATGGAAACCGGAGCACCCGGAGGAAACCCAGGCAGGCCCGGGGAAAACGCGCAGACTCCACACAGACAGTGACCCAAGCCGGGAATCGAACCTGGGACCCTGGCTCTGTGAAGCAACTGTACGAACCGCTGTGCTACCGTGCTGCCCTCACTCTCACTGGACTCAAACTCCATTTAGTGCAGTCTCTGCACACTGTTTCAGGAATTATCCCAAAGAGGACTCCTGCTTTCCTTTCCGATGGCTTGATCAGATGTGAAAGTGGCACCTGTCTGCCTCTCTGCTGGTTGTAAAGGATTCCATGGCACTATTTTGAAGAAGCACACAGGGGAGTACTCCTTAACTTCCTGACTAATAGTTACCTGTCAACCAGCATCACTAAATGTCAGATGACCTGGTTGTCATCAAAGTGAATGGGTCTTAAACGGAACACCAGTAAAAACAAGGGGGATAAAGGTCGTGAATTAGCCGGACAGAATTTATGTCGGTCTTGGGCTTGTTTAGCGGGGTTTCTCTCCGCCGAGGCTGCTCTTAGACAATTGCCTGCTGGCGAGTTTAAAGGCTCCTCGCAGATCGGGGTGCCATTTTGTCTGGCTGCCCTGATCTCCCCCTCCCCCTTTCAGAACCCCCCCCCCCCCCCCCAGCCGTTTTCAACCCTCCCTTCCCCCACAACCTCAGGGAAGCACCTGGTGACGCCCCCTCATCCCCCTCCACCTGGTAAGGGCCTGGTCCCTGGCAATGCCAACCTGGCACCTGGGCACCACCACTCTGACACCCTGGCAGTGTTACCCAGGCACCCTGGCACTGCCAGGCTGGTACTTCCAGGGTGCCAGGCTAGCAATGCCAAGGTGTCCCCCACCACCTGGGGGACACCAATAGCCTGGCGACCCCCCATCCCAGGTGCCATGATGACTGGACCACAGGAAACCAGTACTAAACGGCACCCTGGAGAGTTCTGCCAGGCGCGGCCGTTTGGTTTGCGGGCACCAGGAGAATCCCGGGACCGTATATTTAAATGATCCTTGTGAGGGCGGGAAACCAGATCGCGACGTCTCGTGAGATTCCGTTAAATCAAGCGAGGTGTTTCACGTGTCACAAATCTCGCACGAGGCCTCTCGCGAGATTGAACGTCCTCGTCCTGACACCAAGTCGGGCACGGCAATATCGTTAAATCACACCAGGAATATTGGTCCGAACTGTGTTTTTTCCTATTGGGCAGTTTGGTGAACCTGTTCTGTTCAGATGAGCTCAGCTCTTCACGTAAGTAAAAGCAAAATACCGTGGATGCTAGAAACGTGCAAAGGATCAATGATGACATCTCAGTGTAACACAACCACTACAGGGCAGCACGACATCCCATTGTTTCTATGAGGACTCAGAGGATCTTGGTCTCTCTTCCAACCAGGAGTGACTAGACAGCAGAGTGTTAGACAGGTAGCTCACAGCATAGTTAGCGTAGTGTAGTTTAAATTATTCAATACTTTAATATAGATTACTTGATTACTAGTTATAGTTCTGTAGAGTGTGTGAACTCAATATTAATCAATTCGTTAATCAATACATTTGTTTTGCTTTAAGTTGAAGATTGGTGGTTTCTTCAGAATCAAACCATCAGACCATTCTGGATATAAAAGCAAAGAGTAACGAGATATTACCAAAGAGCAACATAACATCTGTCTTTGTCTTTGTTTGTCTGTCTTTCTCTCTCTCTCGTCTCTCTGTCTCTCTCTCAATGTCTCTCTCTCTCTTTCTTTCTCTCTCCCCACAGATGCTGTCAGACTTGCTGAGTTTATCCAGCATTTTCTATTCATAGCTCTTCACATTTGTGTCGAAGATCCTTGCGGCCTTTAGCCAGCCTCTCGGGGAAGTCGCCCTCCAGCTTTCTCCTTCCTCGCTCCGACCCCCATCCCAAACCCTCTCCGACCTTGCGTTCCGAGTTCGGGATGGGTTGCCACAGACATTTGGATGCAAACAAAGGCAATTAATTGTGACACCACAAAATCCGGTTATCACTCCATGCAGGCCCGGCCTCGAGGAATTCCTCAATGCCACCTGACAGCTATCTCAACAAAACAGTAATCATGCTGCGCCTCATTAGGGTGCGGGGGTCTGCCTGCAGGCTTTGCCACATGGCTTTCACCATCCAACCACCCTGCATGGTCAAATAATCTTTTGTTTTGTCCCCATCTCCAATATTATCACAACTAAAAGCACAATTTTCTAAAATTCCTCCGACTTCTCTCCTGAGGTTACTCACTGCCTTGTCTGGGGGATGGTACTACAATTCCTGGAGATTCCAGGTCGGTTTGCAGGGTTGGTAACCCCAGCATTCGAATTAGCAGCTTTCAGTTTTTCCGGCAGACTCATTAGCACAGTCGCCCATGGGATTCCTGGGATTCGCCAGTCTTGTGAGGACAATGGGCCGATTTCCCACTGTAAACGGCAAAACTTGTTTCCTTTTGCACAGATGCTATGAAGTTCATTCGTGTCATATTTCCCTCTGGTGGCAGATTTGTCACCAGATGTGTGGAGGGTTAAGTGCTTTGCCCAACTGATCGAAACTTGTCCCTCATCACAGCAATGCAGTGCTGATGTCCCGGGTCAACCTCATTTCCCTAGTTTAGGATGGAATTCCTTCCGCACCAGGTTGCCCGTCTCGTCATATGTCCTCCTATTTGCTGAAAATGTACCAGCCGCACATTAAAGATTGGCAAAACAATGTGGGCTCTTTATTTGAAGATAAGACTACATACATACATTGTTAACTGAGAGGCTATGTGGACATGTCTGACCTATAGTACTGCTGCTCCGTTCTGTCTACAGAATACATGGAATTATATATCACATCCTGTCGCATGGTGGATAGTCATCAATAGCATTTTAAGGTATATATCCTCAAAGGTACATGCACATCATAACATCTTGGAAGATTGATGAAAGGTGGCTATTGCAGGTCTCTGCAATGCTTAGCATTTCCAGACAAAGCCTTTAGTATTTATTTAAATTTTACAAGTTGCGAAGAAGATTCTACTCCTGCATAACAACAACCCTGTCTATGTTTCAAAAGTACTTCATCGACTGCAAAGCGCATCGGAAAGGTTTTGAGATTGTGAAGGTGCTATCGAAAAGCAAACCTTAAGTTCTTTCTGCTGGACCCTGTCATCTCTGGCTTCCAATAATAAGCTTACGATTGGATATTTGAAGGGGAAACATTAACAAGGATATGAGGAGGGAGTGGGGTGGGGGTGGGGGGGTGACTAACTGGAAATTGGTGGAGAAGTACCACTTTAATGCAGCGCGTGGTTAGGATCCCGAATGAGTGCCCAATTCATTTTTTCCAATTAAGGGGCAATTTAGCGTGGCCAATCCACCTACCCTGCACATCTTTGGGTTGTGGGGGCGAAACCCACGCAATCACAGGGAGAATGTGCAAACTCCACACAGACAGTGACCCGGAGCCTGGATCGAACCTGGGACCTTAGCGCCATGAGGAAGCAGTGCTAACCACTGTGCCACCGTGCTGCCCTTGGATCCAGAATGTTCTGACGGAGGGTGTGGTGAAGGGCCAGGTTCAATCCTCATCTACTTAGGGATTTGTTGATTCTGGTATGCGAAAGTTGATTCGGGAAGACTGGGCTGATGAGGTCCAATTTTCAATGCCTTACAAGCGGACCAAAGCACGACAATACACAGAGACATCCTGATCACCCTTTACACCCGGACCAATCTCTAGCCATTCCAGACTCTTCATGTGAATGAAATGAAAATGAAAATCGCTTATTGTCACGAGTAGGCTTCAATCAAGTTACTGTGAAAAGCCCCTAGTCGCCACATTCCGGCGCCTGTTCGGGGAGGCTGATACGGGAATCGAACCGTGCTGCTGGCCTGCTTGGCCTGCTTTAAAAGTCAGCGATTTAGCCCAGTGAGCTAAACCAGCCCCAGTCACTGGACTAAGATAGGTGAGGGTCAGAGAATGGGGCTGATGATGCACAACTCTCCCTCACTATAACCCAATTCACATGCCGGTCGTGTTCATCGACTCTCTATCATTTGTCATCCACCATCAAACTGCAGCGATGGGTAAGCCTCGTGGCAGCAGTTGTGGATTCACTGCCAGCTGTAGCCATGAACCTGTACCCAGACAGCTCGGGGCATGAGGTCCTTTTTCACTGGGATGAAGTGCAAGAGTGGAACTCGACATCGGTTTTGATGCCCTGAACCCTCTCAGCAATAAGTTGACTTGCCTTCCCAAGGGTATTAATGATCATTTGATGATGCTTAAACTCCCCCTGGACAGCAACAGATAGGTAACTCCCTCCGGTGCATACGCCTCTACCATGACCAACCCTGATCAAGTCAAGGATAAATTTTGTGGTGACATTCACTCCTTGATTGCTGCTGTGCCAAAGTTAGGCAGGCTAATCACTCTTGGCAACTTCACAAGAGTTTGTGCAGATCACCAGGTGTGGTTAGGGGTCATTGGAAAAAATTGATTAGTAGTTGCAACAGGAATGGTCTTCTCTTGCTGAAGATGTGTGCTGAGCATGAGCGCTTAATCATCAGCGCACTTTTCTACCTCCCTAATTTCAACAAGGCATCTTGGATGTATCCCTGTTCTACGTAGTAATGTCTAATTGACTGTGTCAACAAGGCAGAACAGGACGTGTGCGTAACAAAAGTCACAATGCAGTGCTGACTGCTGGACTGACCATCGGCCTACCATTTCAAAGCTAAACATCAAGATCTATCCCCATAGACACTCACAGGTAATGAAGGCTCAGAAGGGTCTCAATGTCTTCAGGCTCAAACAGAATATCAAAATTGGTTCAATGAAAACAATGATCCAGAAAGCACTGGAGGAGAAATATCACTCGCACAGATTTTTGCTCAATCATCATTATTCAAACACAGTCTACCAAAACAGCCACAGGACCGCCCAATGCAAGCTCAGAGTCATTTGGTTGATTCAGAAAGCAAACAGAAAGTTGGTTTACAGATGCAACAGGTGATTAAGAAGGCAAATGGAATTTTGTCCTTCATTGCTAGAGGGGTGGAGTTAAAGACTAGGGAGGTTATGCTGCAATTGTATAAGGTGTTAGTGAGGCCACACCTGGAGTATTGTGTTCAGTTTTGGTCTCCTTACTTGAGAAAGGACGTACTGGCACTGGAGGGTGTGCAGGGGAGATTCACTAGGTTAATCCCAGAGCTGAAGGGGTTGGATTACGAGGAGAGGTTGAGTAGACTGGGACTGTACTCGTTGGAATTTAGAAGGATGAGGGGGGATCTTATGGAAATATATAAAATTATGAAGGGAATAGATAGGATAGATGCGGGCAGGTTGTTTCCACTGGTGGGTGAAAGTAGAACTAGGGGGCATAGCCTCAATATAAGGGGAAGTAGATTTAGGACTGAGTTTAGGAGAAACATCTTCACTCAAAGGGTTGTGAATCTATGGAATTCCTTGCCCAGTCAAGCAGTTGAGGCTCCTTCATTAAATGTTTTTAAGGTAAAGATAGATAGTTTTTTGAAGAATAAAGGGATTAAGGGTTATGGTGTTCGGGCCGGAAAGTGGAGCTGAGTCCACAAAAGATCAGCCATGATCTCATTGAATGGTGGAGCAAGCTCGAGGGGCCAGTTGGCCTACTCCTGCTCCTAGTTCTTATGTTGTTATGTTCTTATGCTCTTATATGCAAACCACAAAGATTGGAGAAGATTCAATGTTGCTTTGAATTCTGTCAACGGGTCCTAGTCTAATGGCTCATCATCAATTTACAGGGATCAACACTCATGCAGAAAAAGCTCAAGTTCTGGAAATAAAAGCAAATTACTGCAGATGGTGGAATCTGAAACAAAATTCAGAAAATACTGGACAATCCCAGCAGGTCTGACAGCATCTATGGAGAGAGAAGGGAGCAAACTTATTGAGTCTGGATTGGATTGGATTTGTTTATTGTCTGAGGTGAAAAGTATTTTTCTGTGAGCAACTCAAACAGATCATTAAGTACATGAAAATAAAATAAAATAAAAAGAAAATACATAATAGGGCAACACAAGGTACATAATGTAAGTCAGAGACAACGGCATCAGGTGAACCATACAGGGGGGTAGTCTTAATCAGGTCAGTCCATGAGAAGGTCGTTTAGGAGTCTGGTAACAGCGGGGAAGAAGATGTTTTTGAACCTGTCTGTGCGTGTTCTCAGACTTTTGTATCTCCTGCCCGATGGAAGAAGTTGGAAGAGTGAGCAAGTCGGGTGGGAGAGGTCTTTGATTATGCTGCCCAAACAGCGGGAGGTGTAGATGGAGTCAACGGATGGGAGGCAGGTTTGTGTGGTGGACTGGGCTGTGTCACGACTCTCTGACGTTTGCGGTCTTGTGCCAAGCAGTTGCCATTCCAGGCTGTGATGCAGCTAGATAGGATGCATCTGTAAAAGTTTGTAAGAGTTAATGTGGAGATGCTGAATTCCCTTAGTTTCCTGAGGAAGTATAGGTGCTGTTGTGCTTTCTTGGTGGTAACTTCAACGTGGGTGGACCAGAACAGATTTTTGGTGATGTGCACCCCTAGGAAATTGGAACTGCTAACCATCTCCACCTCTGCCTCATTGATGCTGACAGGGGTGTGTACAGTACTTTGCTTCCTGAAGCCAATGACCAGCTCTTTAATTTTGCTGGCATTGAAGGATAGATTGTTGTCGCTGCATCACTCCACTAGGTTCTCTATCTCCCTCCTATATTCTGACTCGTCGTTATTCGAGATCCGGCCCACTACGGCCGTGTCGTCTGCAAACTTGTAGGTGGAGTTGGAACCAAATTTTGCCACTTTTTGTCAAAGCTAGGAGTTTGCCAAAGCAAGTTCTGGAAAGATGGGCAGAACACTTTAACCACATCCTCAATTGACACTCATCAGTCAATGAAGAATCCATCAACGATGGACACAGTTTTCCATCCACTACTCTCTTGTTGACCCTCCCACATGATGACGAATGTAATCAAACTCCTGTCCAGCAGTCCAGAAGCTGATGTTACCTAAGCTGGGGTTGACAAGACTAAAGGTTAATGTTCTGGTCAAGAAGCTCACTGCACTCTATGGGAGTGAGGAACCATCCTACAATAATACAACAATGCCTCTACTGTCCATCTGCACAAGTAGAAAGGAACTTGCCAATCTTGTGACAATATTAGCGGAAGCTCACTCCTCTCCATCACCAGCGATGTCTTCGCCAGAATCCTTCTGAATTGCTTAGCGCAACATCTCGACCAGGATCTGCTGGAAAGTCAGTGCAGTTCATGAAAACAGCGAGGATCCATTGATTTGGTGTTTGCAGTTAGAGAACTCCAGGAGAAATGCCATGAACAGGAAAAGGACCTCAACACTACGTTTGTTTACCTTTTTAAAAATAAATTTAGAGTACCCAATTCCTTTATTCCCAATTAAGGGGCAATTTCGCATACCCAATCCAGCTACCCTGCACATCTTTGGGTTGTGGGGGTGAGACCCACGCAGACAAGTGGAGAATGTGCAAATACTACACGGACAGTGACCCGGGGCCATGATCAAACCCGGGTCCTGAATGCCGTGAGGCAGCAGTGTTAACCACTGCGCCACCATGCCGCCCTACGTTTGCTGACCTGACCAAGGCCTTTGACACAGTCAACCACCTGAGCTGTTGGAAGGTAATGGAGCAATTCATCTGAGAAAAGCATCACAACGGTTTGTCAGTTTTACAACAGCATGCTCCTGCGTGTCCTGATGATGGGGAGACTTCTGGCCTATTCCAGGTCACTAATGGAGTTAAACAGGACTGCGTATCAGCACCAACGCTCTTCAGCTCTCCTTCACAATTCTCTCTGCCTTCCATGATATTGACCTGCGTCATGACAGGAGGAAATTAGGAACTTGGGCTAGAAATGGGGTCCAAGATGTAGCAGGCAATTCAGGGGTTAAAAAGACTGCTAGCAGCAGAGTCAGAGGGATACTCCCACAGCCTGAGTTACCTTGTCTCATTCAGACCTAACCTCGTTAGTGGGAATACACAGGAAGCCCCAGTTCAGCCAGGAGAATCCACTCAAGATCTATTGTCATTCGGGACAACCTTGTTTAACCAGCCATTATCCTATCACAGATTCACCCTTACAATGAGCAGGTAGAAAGCTGAAGTAATGTACCAATCTGCTCCAGGATAGCCCCGTCTGAAACCCAAGGTTTCAGTCCATGAGCAGAACCCATCAGCAGTGGTTACATTCACTGATCCGAGCTGTCTATCTCGACAACTGGTCACATGCAGAAATTGTCAAAACAAGCGTAGACTTCAGCAGACTTTGAACATCAATCTGAGAACAAAGAGTAGTAAGTCTGCCTACCAAACTGAAAGTCTAAGGTAATATAGTCCTGACCACTATTGCTTTCCACATGCGAGATTTGGTCGATGAACCAGTTTCATGACATGAAGATCAACCGCTTTCACTTCAGCCCCTTTGGAAGCTCATGAAGAGCAGATGGCAGGACTAGATTGCAGACATTGAGGTGCTCATCTGAGCTGGATTGTCAAGCACCCGCACCAAATTGAGACAGCCACAGCTGAGTCGGGCTGCTCATAGAACATAGAACATAGAACGATACAGCGCAGTACAGGCCCTTCGGCCCACGATGTTGCACCGACATGGGAAGTCAAAAACTAAAGGTCATCTAACCTACACTATGCCATTATCATCCATATGCTTATCCAATAAAATTTTAAATGCCCTCAATGTTGGCGAGTTCACTACTGTTGCTGGTAGGGCATTCCACGGCCTCACCACTCTTTGTGTAAAAAACCTACCTCTGACGTCTGTCCTATATCTATTACCCCTCAATTTAAGGCTATGTCCCCTCGTGCTAGCCACCTCCATCCGCGGGAGAAGGCTCTCACTGTCCACCCTATCTAACCCTCTGATCATTTTGTATGCCTCTATTAAGTCACCTCTTAACCTTCTTCTCTCTAACGAAAACAACCCCAAGTCCATCAGCCTTTCCTCATAAGATTTTCCCTCCATACCAGGCAACATCCTGGTAAATATCCTCTGCACCCGTTCCAAAGCTTCCACGTCCTTCCTATAATGAGGCGACCGGAACTGTACGCAATACTCCAAATGCGGCCGTACCAGAGTTTTGTACAGCTGCAACATGACCTCATGGCTCCGGAACTCAATCCCTCTACCAATAAAGGCCAACACACCATAGGCCTTCTTCACAACCCTATCAACCTGGGTGGCAACTTTCAGGGATCTATGTACATGGACACTGAGATCCCTCTGCTCATCCACACTGCTAAGAATTTTATCATTAGCCAAATATTCCGCATTCCTGTTATTCTTTCCAAAGTGAATCACCTCACACTTCTCCACATTAAACTCCATTTGCCACCTCTCAGCCCAGCTCTGCAGCTTATCTATGTCCCTCTGTAACCTGCAACATCCTTCCACACTGTCTACAACTCCACCGACTTTAGTGTTGTCTGCAAATTTACTCACCCAACCTTCTGTGCCCTCCTCTAGGTCATTTATAAAAATGACAAACAGCAATGGCCCCAGAACAGGTCCTTGTGATCTATGTAGCCAGAATAGCTGGCACTCACTCAGCAAAGTGCATCTTCAGTGGAGAGCTTGAGTCTGGGGTGCACACTCATGGCGGTCAACTGGCAACACTACAAGGACACTCTTGAGGCTTCACTTAGAAGTATGGATATCAACTTTGAGTCCCTGGAGAAGCTTGTTTAGGATTGCTGCACCTAATGCAACCAAATGAAATCCTGGCCCAGCGGGCTGAATGGTCTCTGTCCGTGCTGTAAGATTCAAAGCCTGTCTTCCCAGTTCCTCTCTTGAAATAAGGCATGGTGCGATCGCTGTCCACTGAATTTATATATATATTCTTTAATTCTTTCATTGGGTTTCACAGGCAAGGCCAAACGTTATTGTTCATCCTGAAATTCCCTTGAAAAGGTGATGATGGGCTGCCTTCTTGAACCATGGCGATCCATTTCCTCTACTGGTTTGACATAATTGAGTGGCCTGCTGGGCCATCTCAGAGAGCAATCAAGAGTGAGACACTTTTCTGTGGGCCTGGACTCTCATGTAAGCCAGACTAGGTAAGCATGGCAGATTTCCAAATGAATCAGATGACAAGGATAGTTTTGTGGTCACCATTACAGAGTAGATTTCAATTCCTAATGTTTTTATTAATTCATTCAATTAATTAGCCTGGACCTCTAGATCACTGGCCCAACGACCTCGCCACCATCCCACCACCTCCCCCGACTTGTATTCCACTAACTAACTGCACCCCTGCCACTCTGTAAAATCCCATGCAATTGTTCTTTGCTCCAACAAGTGATTGTGCCAACGGACCTTTCCTTCAGTGCCAGCCTCAGATGCGATCAGGGATCTCCAGCTTCATCTCAGATGTCCCTTTAAGCTCCTTGATGCCCCAAGACCAACCCTGCAGCCCAGCCTTATTTCCGCACCAGCTCGAAATGGTCCCACTCTGGCACCACGGCAGGAGATGGATAGCTGTAGTTCAGAGTGGTAAAGCAGGTCTGTTGTATCACTTCATTTTTACACTGCTTGTCGGGCTGCAATGTTGGTAGCCTGCTGCGCGCTTGGCACTCCGCCATACAGATGTCAGAGGAAATCGCACAAGGGTCCAGGCTGGTGTATTTTGCAATGAATCTGAATGTTTGCGGTGAATTCCTGACAGTCCTGTCTTGTCAGATTACAGTATGACAGACAGAAAAACCCAGTCCTGCTGCTATCGTACACTTGAAAGGCTTATAAGGGACAGTAGAGAATTGGTCGCAAGACAAAGTCACCCTCAACAATGGGAGCTGCAAAGGGGCTGACAGCATGCTTCCCCTATCAAGTGCCCACTCAGATTCAAGCGAATGACCTTGTAGGCAATTTGTATTAAGAGACTGAGCTATTGCAGTCCTCTTATTAAACTGCTGGCCCACAAAGCAGGCAGGCTTTGATGTCTGGTTTTTAGTGTGTGATAATGAAAACACAACAGTATTGCCGCATATCAACTCAATAGGGATTAGGGGTGACAGGCTTGTGGATTAAAATGATTAATTTACAAAAGTGTGCTCGATTCCCCTTGTTGATACAGTACCACTTCACCAACAAAATGATCATCCTTCCAGGCTTAGATCACCACCAGTTTTGATGGCGTGCCTTTCCTTTTACTGCCTCTGAATCTTTCACAGATCAGCCAATAGTTTGAGCCTTTCTTTTCTTTTTCTAACACCAACTCCCCCCCCCCCGACCCGTCTCTATTATACCCACGTGGATTTTCCGAGCCCTTTTACTGTTTAAAGAGCAGTTATGTGACAAGCTTTGAAGATTTGCTGTTACTTGGCAAAACCTCCGTTTGTCTGAATGATGTTTCAAACTGGCGAGAGATAACATCTGAAATAATGCTTCTTACAGTGAAATCCAATAACAAATTCGGGTTATTTCACTGATACGATATTTCACTGTTATGTCAGAGACTTAAAAAAAAAAATCCATAGTCCATTTGTCCTATCACTCAGTTAATAACTGTGTGATGTGGCTTACAGAGACTTCTCCCCTTCATGTGTCTGCCAGCAGCTCATTTAATGCATTTTGAAATTGTAGTCCAGACTGTTACAGATTAACTTCTAAAGAGAAAGGGGGAAAAAAACGGAAGAGCAAAGCTTCCGCGTCCATGGCGCCTTTCATAACTGCAGGACATCCCAAAATGCTTATTAGTCAGTTAAGTACTTTTGGAAGTGTAGTCACTGCTGTAACGAAGGCAACGTGGCAACCAATATGCATGCAGCAAACCCCCACAATCAGCAAGGTGATAATCGTCAGATAATCTGTTTTGTGTGATGTCGATTGAGGAATAAGTCCTGGCAGGGACACCAGGGATAATCCCCTTGTTCTTCTTTGAAATTGTGCCTTAGGATCTTGTACACTCACCCTTTAGTGATCTCTGTATGTGCACGTACATGAGGGGTTAATGTGCAATCAGTAGCACGAGATGATCACTAGAGGGCCAGACCAACAGGGGTATAAAAGCAACCACATTGGGTCTCTCTCTCTCTCTTTTGGATGCACTGTGACCAGGACAGGAGCATCAGATTAGCTCAGATGGTTAGTGTAGTTGCACATAGTTACTGTAGTTAAATCTTGTTAACCTTATCACTAGTATCAAGGTGAAAGTAAAGAACTTACGCAATTATTGTTATAGTTACTCAATAAACCTTTTGTTACTACCGGACGAGTGCGAGTCTTCTTCATCGAGATTCAGAAGACCTCATCAGTAACCAAGGTTTCAGTAACACATGTTACATTAAAGTATATTAAAACACACAGAAAAGTGTCATAAAAAATAATGCAGGAGCGTAATAAAATATGGTACCAGGTCTGTTGGCTTTAAAAGAACTAGTTAGATTAGGTTAGAGACAAAGAGAGAGAGAGACCCAATGTGGTTGCTTTTATACCCCTGTTGGTCCGGCCCTCTAGTGATCGTCTGGTGCTACTGATTACACATTAACCCCTTATGTACATGCACATACAGAGATCACTACACACCCGAGAGGGCAGCCGGGGGCATTGGTTTAATGTCTCACCCACAAAATGCCCCCCCCCCCCCCCCCAATAAAGTGCAGCACTCGCTCAGTACTGCGCTGGAGTGTCAGCCTCAAGATCATCGTGTTCAGGTCACCGGGTTGAAACCTGAACCCCCAACCGCTGACTGGAAATATACAAGTGAATCTGAGCTGACATTCTAAAGACATTTATAACCAGCCTCGTTTGCTTGATGAGAATTACCTCATGATTCAGATTCTTTTCTTGTTCATGTTCCGTTTCTTGAGCAGGGTCTCAGCTTTGAGGCATAGTAGGTGATGAAAGTGGGCCAGATTTCCAATGCGACATCAGGAACCTGACGCCCGGATGTATCACGGGTCCTGACCCCAGGCCTGAGTTGCGTTGTTCTCACGATGCTATTTTCAAATTCAAATGGCCTGATGTCCAAGCTGAGAGCTCGGTGCTCAATTAGCGTTACTGAACACCTCCAGGAGGTGGCAGCTGCCTGCCTGGTGCCATTGGCAAAGGCAGACGGCAGCCATGTTGGAAACTACAATTGCCTTGGTGAGGAAGGTAGGCATGCTCTCAGACAGCCACCAGCGACCAAGGTTGACTCTAGAACACTGGAACCAGGGTCAGGGGCTCCTAGAAAGGTCCATTTTAAATAAATGGAGAAAAGGTTTCTGATGGTCCTGCAACAAACCTGGCCTCTGTACACTAACATACAGCAAGCTGTTTGGGTATGCCAGATTAAAGGTTGCAATCTCGACCACACAGGCTCGTTAACAAGCTGTTAAGGAGTTAATGGGCCATGAACCGAGTGGGTTCCCCGTGTCTGCCCCCCCCCCAACCAGACCCTCCTGCCCCCAACACCGGAGGACCTTTGACCCTGAGATGACGGCTGTGTTATAACCTGCCTGAATACTATTGGCTGGGGACTATTGGGTATCCCAGAACTCTTAGGGAGTACGAGCTCCAAGAGGAGAGGGGGGCAGGGAAATCATTAGCAGTTTCGACCTGCATAAATAGAGCTGGCCAGTGTGGTACCAGCTGGAGTAGGAAGCAGTGGTGAAGTACTGCTGCTGTCTACATGGTATTGTCAATAACGTTTTTTTCTTTTGAATTTATAAACCGGGGCTGGATTCTTTGTGGCCCTCAGAACAGGCTGGAATCACAATTCGAAATCCCGCCCACTCTTGGTCCTGACCCGACACTCCTTCGAAAGTTTGGCCCAGTGAATTAGAGACCTCTTTTCCATCTCCCCGCATTTGTATTTTCATTAATACCGACAGACAAAATTGACAGGCAGGGAAAGACCAGCTGGCCCATCGATCCTGCCCCACATTCGATTAAGCGATTGAAACCATTTCCCCTCAGTCCGCCCACCCCACCTCGGAACCCTCATCCTTGACATCCATGTAACCTCCTGGGAGAGGCAAAAATGGATGTCACTCTTGCTCGTCTCACACTGTCAGGCCTGATCAAAATCTACCTGACTGGATTGTTGAGGAAATCCTTCATAACGTGAGATAGTTTCATGATTTAAAGGTACGGCAACATACATTATCATAGAATTTACCATGCAGAAGGAGGCCATTCGACCCATCGAGTCTGCACTGGCTCTTGGAAAGAGCACCCTACCCAAGGTCAACACCTCCAGCCTATCCCCATAACCCAATAACCCCACCCAACACTAAGGGCAATTTTGGACACTAAGGGCAATTTATCATGGCCAATCCACCTCACCTGCACATCTTTGGACTGTGGGAGGAAACCGGAGCACCCGGAGGAAACCCACGCACACACGGGGAGGACGTGCAGACTCCGCACAGACAGTGACCCAAGCCGGAATCGAACCTGGGACCCTGGAGCTGTGAAGCATTTGTGCTATCCACAATGCTACCATGCTGCCCCAAATGGTTTAAGTGTCTCGATCGCATTCTGATTGTTATAGTTAATTTTGACAAACTACTAAAAGCAGAGAGCACAAACCGAATAACTCTTTAAACATTGAAACGCTTACTATTGAGCAGAATTTTTGGAAAAAAATATCTATCTTTGGATGCTAAATTGTAGTTAACTGAACATAAGGGGCTCAATTACCTATCCAGTGTATCCGCATTCATATCCAGATACAGATAATGTAATAACCTTGTCTGTTTTAAACGTGGATATTTGTTACTTCCCTCATTGTAGTAATGCGAGAAACTGTTGGTTTTCTTCATGTAACGGTTTTGGGGGAGGAGAATACATTTCTCAGCCCTCATCCGGGCTGGTCGCATGGTTGTCCAACCAAGGGGTCACCTGGTTCTAGCCAGTATGTGACCAACTAAAGTATCCATGATGTGGAGATGCCGGCGTTGGACTGGGGTGAGCACAGTAAGAAGTCTTACAACACCAGGTTAAAGTCCAACAGGTTTGTTTCAAACACGAGCTTTCGGAGCACGGGCTCCGAAAGCTCGTGTTTGAAACAAACCTGTTGGACTTTAACCTGGTGTTGTAAGATTTCTTACCAACTAAAGTATCACACCCATTGGGCCATAACCTCTGCACCATTTTTCCTTCATTTTGATTTGCTGCCTTGTTTCATTCCTCTCTCTTGACTCTCTTGTATTTCCTTTTCTTTGCTTTTGGGTGACAGCTATTTAAGATCCTGCCATTTACACCTCCTCTGGACCCATCTTTCAATTCCAGTAAGTAAAGTCACCACAGTCCCAGATGACCATAGCTACTTTCCCAGTGGCAGAAATGAACCGTGTGGTGTGCAACACTCCACCAATGAATAAGTCGTTGGGTGGGAAGCATGGACTTCTCACTACGAAAGGAGGAGAGAGCTTGCATTTACATAGCCCCTGTGGTGTTCTTTGTGATTCTTGTTCTCAGGATGGATGTCGCAGTGCTCACAAAGACCACAGAAGCTAAGTTCATCAACAAAGCTAACATTTATTTACACTACTTATTAAAGCTCAACCACTTACTGCTACAGTAAACAAATATCTAGTAATCTACAATCTTCACTCAACTAACACTAGTCTCTACACTCTATAACTGTACACTGATCTCTCTCACTGCTCTTATGCTTTCCTCTCCAGCCTTCTCCCAGATGTCTATGAGTCAGTGTTTTATTTAGTTCTGCATTTAGCTCCATCTAGTGGTTAATTATGATATGACATTAACCCTTTGTATTCTGAACATTTCCCATAATGTCACAGCACCTTTCATTCTCTCAAGGAGTCTTAAAGCACCTTACAATCAAAAAAGCACTTTTGAAGCATTCTCGCTGTTGTAACGCAGAAAACGCATCAACCAACTCGCAGCAAGCTCCCACAGACAGCAGTGGAATAACTTAGCTGATTGTTTGCTCTAGGTCTTGGCCGAGTGGTGAATTCTACAAGAATTTGAAACAGTTCTTTTTTTTTTAAAATTTAGATTACCCAATTATTTTTTCCAATTAAGGGGCAATTTAGCGTGGCCAATCCACCTACTCTGCACATTTTTGGGTTGTGGGGGCGAAACCAACGCAGACACGGGGAGAATGTGCAAACTCCACACAGACAGTGACCCAGAGCCGGGATCGAACCTGGGACCTCAGCGCTGTGAGGCGGTTGTGCTAACCACTAGGCCACCGTGCTGCCTCTTTGAAACAGTTCTTGATTCAATCAACCTACAACATCCTGGCAGTACTGGAAATCTCTCGCACCATGAAGGACGCAGAGGCATAGAGAGAACACCTGACCCACATTAACAGACAGAGGCTGTGTGTGGCCTCCTCCCTTCAGCCAATGTGATGAATCTGACCACCCGTTCAGCTGATGGCCTCAGCGGTCAACTTGTTCCCCCAGCTGCACTTCTGGGCAGCCAACAGTAGCTTGCATTTATACATGATGTGGAGATGCCGGCGTTGGACTGGGGTGAGCACAGTAATATGTCTGACAACACCAGGTTAAAGTCCAACAGGTTTGTTTCAAATCACTAGCTTTCGGAGCACTGCTCCTTCCTCGGTGAAATTTGCATTTCTCCAGCACCTTTTAATGCAATAAAATGTCCCAAAGCATTTGACAGGAACAATTATCAAATAACCATTTGAAATTGAATGAAATGAAAATCGCTTATTGTCACAAGTAGGCTTCAAATGAAGCTACTGTGAAAAGCCCCTAGTCGCCACATTCCGGCACCTGTTCGGGGAGCCACATGAGGTATGAGATCAGGTGACCAAAAGCTTGCTTAGAGAAGTCGGCTCTGTGGTATTATCATAACTATCAGCATTACAAGGGTTAATGTAGTGTTGAGAGTAGCCACTAGAGGGAGCTACAGTTACAACTATATGAAGCAATGATGCTGGACCTTAGGGGAGGAGTGTATGCAGGAGATAGCTAGTAAAGGTCATAGAGCAGTTAGCGTGAGAAGGTTAGATTATAGTTTATACCAGTCGTGAGATTAGCAGTAGATGAGTGTAGTTTAAATGTTATTGATCAATTGTGTATTCGTAAGGGATACATGTCGAATCCAAGTTGGTAGTGTAAATAAAATCATAGCTTTGTTTAAATTAAAGCTATTGTGTGGTCTTTGTGAACACTAAGCCGACCATCCCGAAATAAGCAACACAAAGAACACCACAGGCTCGAAGGGAGTGCCTTTGAGCAGAAGTGGCAGGGAGGGAGAGAATCAGAGATGGTGGGGAATTCCGGAGCTCGGGGCCCAGACAGCTAGAGGCATGGCTGCCAATGGTGGAGCGATGGATGTGCAACAGCCAGAATTGGAGGAGCCAACCACATCCTTCCAGCATGTTCCGGAACTGAATCCTTTAATGTCAATTAGTGCAGATTCTTTTGAATCGGGAACATTCTCCTCATTTTTCCGTACGTTCCAAATCTCTTCCGATCATTTGATTGATTCTCTCAGTGGTCTTTAAAGCATTCAGTCACATCAAATTTTGCCAGTTTAATTTAAATAGCAAGTCATTAAGAAGTAAAAATATCAAAGTTTCAAGTTTGATTGTCCATAATACCCTTTGAATCAACGGGAGAAGTTGCGGTGAGCACTTTATATTGTTAAGTGATTGTGGGGCGGGACGGTAGCACAGTGGTTAGCACTGTTGCTTCACAGCTCCAGAGTCCCAGGTTCGATTCCCGGCTTAGGTCACTGTCTGCGCGGAGTCTGCACGTTCTCCCCGTGTCTGCGTGGGTTTCCTCCGGGTGCTCCGGTTTCCTCCCACAGTTCAAAGATGTGCAGTTTAGGTAAATTGGCCATTCTAAATTGCCCCTAATGTCCAAAATGGTTAGGCGGGGTTACTGGGTTATGGGGATAGGGTGGAGGGGTAGCGGGGTGCTCTTTGCTAGGGCTGGTTGAGACTCGATGGGACGAATGGCCTCCTTCTGCACTGTAAATTCAATGTAAATGTATGTAAATCTGAATCTGTTACGGGCAAATGTCTTTGTTCCCCCCCCCCCCCCGGGTAATTGTCTCCTATTTAAAATGTTACATTGCGTACTTCAAATGTACTGTTAAAGTGGATTTAGTGCAATTATTCTGCAGAGTTAGGGCTGGTTTAACTGAGTTTACTAAATTTAATGTCAATAGACCCCACCTATTCAAGAGCCTAACGGCCCTGTCTCCCCTTAATCATGACACATCACGGGCAAAAATGTGTTATTTCTGTTACACAGCTCTCCGCCAGAATTTGTACATTTAACTGCATGCGCAGGAGGGAACTGGAAATGGCTTGATCATCTGGAAACAATTCCAGAAAGTGAACTGGCATTGTGAAATACTGTACGGGTGTTTATGTGGTTGTTTAAAGACCTGTGGCAGTGTGTGTGAAGGGAGGGAGCGAGGCAAGATGGTTCCAGCCAAGCGCTGGGGGTGTGGCGGACGTTTTCAGCTTCATCGCCCACTATTGTTTCCTTGCTCTTGTCTGCAAGTTTGTCCAGGAAAGACTGTTCCATGGGAATCCGTTCGAATCGGGAGTCCTTCTCCAATCTGGATCTAATCCGGTCCATCTTATTGGACCATGTTGTGGGTCGAAGGTAGACATATCCCTTCATCGGCAAACGTCTGGGTGCCATGAGAGGAAACAGCTTGCTGCATCGTTCCTAGTTTCAAGATTGCGCTTTCAAGTTGGCAATTCAAAACCTGTTAAAGTTAATGTGTGGCAAATCTCAGGCAATGAGTGCACAATTTAATTGGGGATTTATTTTTTTAATTGCGCTCCCAACTGAGGAGAAGGCACAGAACATCAACGAATGCTAACGAGAAAACAAAATAGTCACTAAAATCTTTAGGATCTGGCTGGGAATCTGGGGAAAGAAGTTCTAATTTTATTCCTTAAAAGTGTCAGGCGTCTTGTGCTGTGATAGGTACCCCATTTTATTTGTTTTTGTTTTGCTTCATTATTTTGCCGTGCAGTAACATTTGGCTTTGACAGCTGACATGTGCATTCGACAGGTCTTCTCAACTATTGTCTCCCTCTCCCAGCTGTTTTACCGGACAGCTATGAATAGTCGTCCTTTTGTGCCTTGTCCCCAGAGAGAGATGTTTATTTTGGAGCCTAGCCAAAAACTAATGGCAATGGTCTGTGCTGGCACGTGGTGGAATGAGTGGGTTTGAGGGGAAGCTCTGTGAGGGCAGTTTATTGAATTGTATGGAAATCAGAAGACATGCTGCATGGAGTATTTTGAACGTTAGTTTAGGCGATATCTGTAGACCTGAATCATGCTGTTCCATTTTAGTACAGGACTTGAATATCGCTGAAAACAGAGACTTGTTGCCAAAGTCTCTCGTCTTGCCCGCATCAGGGCCAATGCAATAATGCCAAATTTCAAACAATCATGGCAATTTATATCGTATAATAATAATAATCTTTATTGTCACAAGTAGGCTTACATTGACACTGCAATGAAGATACTGTGAAAATCCCCTAGTGGCCACACTCCGGCGCCTGCTCGGGTACACGGAGGGAGAATTCAGAATGTCCAATTCACCAAATAAGCACGTCTTTCAGGACTTGTGGGAGGAAACCGGAGCACCCGGAGGAAACCCAGAGGAGATAAAGGTGCTGATTGGTTGGCAAGTCAACTCTGATCAGCTGAGGCGTTGCCATGGAGAAAACAATTGGGTAATGATCGGCTTCCCTAGCTGTCAGGTAATTAAGAAAAAGGTAGAACAGTTGAACAATGCCCACATCTGTCCTGACTGGAGGACATGAGCAGTGGGGTGGTTGGATGATGACGCGTCCTGTGCCCTCTCAGCCAGCTATCCCAGGGTTGACCTATGATAGCTAGACTCCCAGCTTTTAGGGAATTGTGAACCAAACCTCTTCATTTTTTTCTGTTTTTTTTGTCAATGGGCATAGGAAGCTAGGCAACAGAGCAGACCATTTAACCACTCAAACTTGTTCCCCCATTCACTGAGATTATAGCTGGTCTGCCATCCAACTCCACATACCTCCCATTTACTCCGTATTCCCTAATACCTTCCAACAACAAAAAACTATCGAGCTCAGATTTAAAATTAACATTTGACCTACCATCGATTGCCAAATGCAAAGACGAGGTCCAAGTTTCTAGCACGCTTCTGGGTGTAGGGACGTTTACTAAATTCATTCCTGAAGGGTCTGAGGGGCCCCAAGCCCTGGACTCCTCAAACAGTAGAACGAGTGTATTGCTGTATATTGTATTCGGTCCCCTTAATAGTTTGAAAACTTTGATCAAATCACCCCTTGGACTTTTAACTACAATCCTAGTTTGCGACATCACTCCTCTTTGGAGTTTGGGTACCATCTGGTAAATTTGTGCAGCGCTCTCTCGAAGGCCAATGTATCCTTCCTAAGGTGTGCTTTCCAGAGCTGCTGACAGTGACTCCAAGTGTGGGCTAACCGGAGCTTTGTCCAGCTGCAGCGTGACTTCTACCTCCATGTATTCTGGTCCTCTGGAAATAAAGGATGAAATTCCATTTGCCTTTTTGATTTTTTTTCTGTGCCTGTTTGTGCCATTTTCATGACACATGTACATGCTCTCCCTAGTCTCTTTGGACAGCCAAAGTGCTTCCGTGGAGTTTGTGGGAGGGACGTGGCTACTAATAGATCAATGTTCCATTTTTGTGCTCACAAGGTAGATACGAATGAGGAAGGCCAGATCAGTTCATTCATCTGGAGCCCCATGCAGACCAAAATCTCATTGCAGCTAAAACAAACTGGGGAAGGATGGTGGTACTGTCATTGTGCTAGTCATCTAGAGGTCCAGGCAAATGCTCTGGGGACATGGGTTCAAATCCCACCATGGCAGCTGGTGGAATTTGAGTTCAATTAATAAATTGAATAAAGATAGTCTCAGTAATGACAGCCATGTAAAACCTAGGGGTGAATTCTCCATCTCCCCAGCCACGTGTTCCTCGGGAGCACGCCATCGCCAGCAGCGGGATTCTCTGTACCCGCCGCCGACAAATGGGATTTGCCACTGTGGCCACCCCACGCTGCCGGGAAACCCGCGGGATGGGTGGGTGCGCCGCCGGTGGAATGCAGAATCCCGCCGGCAGAGAATTCATCCCCTCATTGGTTTGCTGAAGGCCCTTCAGCTAAAGGAAATCTGCTATCCTTACGATAATGGGGCTAAAATGTCAAACCCTATGGGGCGCGATCTACCCAAATGGGAACGGAGTCCCGTAACGCATGCAATTACTCAGGTGTTTCCCGGAGCCCAGAGAAACACCACGCTCTCGAATGGGCATTCAGGTAGATTTGAGGGCGACACAGTGGAGCAGTGGTTAGCATTGCTGCCTCATGGCGCCGAGGTCCCAGGTTCGATCCCGGCTCTGGGTCACTGTCCGTGTGGGGTTTGCACATTCTCCCCGTGTCTGCGTGGGTTTCACCCCCACAACCCAAAGATGTGCAGGGTAGGTGGATACGTTTGCACATACGGGGAGAATGTGCAAACTCCACACGGACAGTGACCTGGGGCTGGGATCAAACCCATGACCTCGACGCCATGAGGCAACAGTGCTAACCACTGCACCACCATGATGCCCACGGGACACCATTTCTAAATGGCGACCCGATCTCCCAACATGACCCCCGGAACCCCCCCAAACTCACCTATCGGGAGACCT
Organism: Scyliorhinus canicula; assembly: GCF_902713615.1. NCBI lineage: Eukaryota > Metazoa > Chordata > Chondrichthyes > Carcharhiniformes > Scyliorhinidae > Scyliorhinus > Scyliorhinus canicula. Next base: position 182,396,441 of record NC_052155.1, on the reverse strand, counting down.
CAGTCCCCCCCCTCCCCCCACCCGCACAGGGTACCCCAGGCCCGATCCCCAACGCGGAGAAAATGCTACCTGGCACCCTTATTACATTTTAATGTTTTTTTTTAAATTTAGAGTACCCAATTATTTTTTCCAATTAAGGGGCTATTTAGCGTGGCCAATCCACCTACCCTGCACATCTTTGGGTTGTGGGGGCGAAACCCACGCAGACACGGGGAGAATGGGCAAACTCCACACGGACAGTGACCCAGGGCCGGGATTCGAACCCGGGTCCTCAGCGGCGTAGGCAGCAATGCTAACCACTGTGCCACCGTGCCGCCCCTTGTTTTTAAATTCTCCTGTGTTTTCCCGTTTTACGGATTGCCAGTTGGGTTATTTTGTATTTTTCTATAGTTTTTTTTTGTTACAACCTACACCAAGGTTGCCCAGTGCGAGGGTCATACCGAGGCTCTGCCTGGCTTCTCAGGCGGCCACACAAGATCCACCAGCACTATTCAAAATAGAAACGGTGGGAGGAAAAATTGTGGCCTGCCAGCGTGTGTTTCCCGGCGGCCCGCTGTTTCCCGGTGGCAGGATTCTCCATTCCTGCCGCTTTCTGATGGGATTTCCCATTGAAGCCACTCCATACCGCCGGGAGACTCTCAGGCGGGGGTGCGCTGCCGGCAGGAAAAGTGAATCCCGACGACTGGAGAATTCCGGTCAGTATCTGGGGGTGAGGAGGGAGGCATGTGAACAGGTCCCTTGCGGATACGGCAATGTATTTGTGTCTTTGTGCAGCCCTGGCCGAATTTCATCTCTCAACCAACATGACTAAAAGAGATTAACTAATCGTTATCTCATTGTTGTTTTTATGGGAGCTTGTGGTGGGAAAATTGGCTGCCGCCTTTTCTACATTACATCAGTGCCTGCGTTTCAAAAATACTTCATTCGCTGTAAAGTGTTTTGGGATGTCCTGAGGTTGTGTGAGCCGCGATATTACTATTTCATTTTGTTGCACTTTTTTCCACCCACCTTTCCTGACTAGCTCATTGCTTCATCTGGGTTCTATTATCAGCCTGGTGGTGGTGAGGGAATTCTCACCCTTACTGGGAACTTGGTGTGAAGGGTTTGGGTTCGAGGCGAGGCTGGCTGAGCGAGTTCCAGGTGGATGGATCAATGCATTAGCTGATGGGCTTGAGACTCTACCTCTGTCTACGCAGCTAACCTGCTGCTCCCAGTGTAGATTTTGAACATCCAATTATTGGCTGACTCAGCCCATTGTTAAATGTTGAACTCATCCCAGTGGTGGTGACATTAAGGTAGATGGAGAAAATGAGTGTACATGTGACTTGTGTACCTTTAACAGTGATTCAGGACTACAATATTTGGGCGGGATTTTCCGGTCCTCCAGCCGCCTGTTTCTCGGTGGAGCGCCATTCGCTTGCGGCGGGATTTTCTGCTCTCGCTGCTTGTCAATGGGATTTTCCATTGAAGCCACACCACACCGCCGGGAAACCCACAGATGGGGGCGTGGTGCCAGTGGGAAAAGAGAGTCATTCGTTTTCTTTTTAACGCAATTTAAATTATGAAAATGCGCAACCAGGAGGGGCCATTCGGCCCATTGAGCCTTTTTTTGAGGCTCTTTTGAAGAACCATCGAATTAATTCCACTTCTCTGGTCTTTTTCCCTTCCCCCTGTAAATGTTTCCTCCTCTGATCCCCTTCCGAAAGTTACTATTTTACCTGCTTTCACCAGATCGTGACTGGGATTTTAAACGCCTCCTCCCCAACCACCCCCCCCCCCCCCCCCAATCCCCCCCCCCCCCCACATCCGCCGAGTGTTTCCGGCGGCGAAGGTAGTTTACCATTGGCCGCTGGCAGGATTTTGAGGTCCTGCCGAAGTCAGTGGTGATTTGTGTTGCCATGCCCTGCCAGGAAGACCTGCAAAACCCTGGCACATAACAACTCACTGCATTTTTTTGCAAACTAAAATTCTCCTATCTCTTATTTGACCTTTCTGCCAATCATCTTAAATCCAGCAGAGGGCAGCAGAGCGGAGCTGCTGATAGGCTGTTGCGGGGGAAATTTGCGTCAGTGCATTATGGTCACTGTATCTAGAAGGTGGTTTGTGGAGGGGCTGTTGTCAAGTGACAGTTAGGGAACTGGAGCTGGAGTTGGATGAACTTCGGATCATTCGGGAGGCAGAGGTGGTCATAGATAGTAGGTTCAGGGATGTAGTTACTCCGAAGAATCAAGATAGATGGGTGATGGTGAGAGGGGCTGGGAGGAAGCATTCAGTGCAGGGATCCTCTGTGGTCGTTCCCCTCAGTAACAAGTATACCCCTTTGGATACTGTTGAGGGGGTTGACCTAGCAGGGGTAAGCCATGGTGAACGGATCTCCAGCACTGAATCTGTCCCTGTGGCTCAGAAGGGAAGGAGGGAGAGCAGGAGAGCAATAGTTATTGTGGACTCGATAGTTAGAGGGACAGATAGATGGTTCTGTGTCAACAAAAGAGACTCCCGGATGGTATGTTGCCTCCAGGGTGCCAGGATCCGTGATGTCTCGGACCGTGTTTTCAGAATCCTTAACGGGGAGGGGGAACAGTCACAAGTCGTGGTACACATCGGTACCAACGGCATAGGTAAGAGAAGGGACGGGGATTTAAAACAGGAATTTAGGGAGCTAGGGTGGAAGCTGAGAGCCAGGAAAAACCATGTTGTCATCTCTGGTTTGTTGCCGGTGCCACGTGCTAGCGAGGTGAGGAACAGGGAGAGAGTGCAGATAAACACGTGGCTGCAGGGATGGTGTAGGAGGGAGGGTTTCAGTTACGTGGATAATTGGAGCACATTCTGGGGAAGGTGGGACCTGTACAGACAGGATGGTTTGCACCTGAACCAGAGGGGCACCAATATCCTGGGAGGGAAATTTACTACGGCTCTTCGGGGGGGTTTTAAATTAATTTGTCAGGGGGATGGGAAAATTAGCTGTAATCCAGAAGCCAGTGCTGAGAGTAGTGAGGTACCGAGGAGGGTATCAAGGTCGCAGGAGTGTGTACCGGCAGACAGAAAGGTGGGTTGAAGTCTACTTCAATGCAAGGAGTATCCGGAATGTGGTAGGTGAACTTGGAGCGTGGATTGGTACTTGGGACTACGATGTTGCGGCCATTTTGGAGACATGGTTAGAACAGGGACAGGAATGGTTGGTGGAAGTTCCAGGGTATAGATGTTTCAGTAAGAGTAGGGAAGGTGGTAAAAGAGGTGGAGGAGTAGCATTGTTAATCAAGGATAGTTTAACGGATGCAGGAAGGCAGTTCGAAGGAGATCTGCCTACTGAGGTAATATGGGCCGAAGTTAGACATAGGAAAAGAGTGGTCACGTTGTTAGGAGTTTTCTATAGGCCCCCAAATAGTAATAGAGATGTGGAGGAAGAAATTGCAAAACAAATTATGGATAGGTGTGGAGGTCTCAGGGTAGTTGTCATGGGTGACTTTAACTTTCCAAATATTGATTGGAACCTCTATAGGTCGAACAGTTCAGATGGGGCAGTTTTTGTACAGTGTGTGCAGGAGGGTTTCCTGACACAATATGTGGATAGGCCGACAAGAGGGGGGGGGGGGGGGGCACGTTGGCACTGGGTAATGAACCAAGCCAAGTGTTAGATTTGTTTGTGGGCGAGCACTTTGGAGATAGTGACCACAATTCGGTGTCTTTCACTATTGCAATGGGGAGGGATAGGGCCATATGGCAGGGCAAGGTTTATAATTGGGGGAGGGGTAATTATGATGCGATTAAGCAAGAATTAGGGAGCATAAGATGGGAACAGAAGCTGTCAAGGAAAGGCACAAATGAAAAGTGGAGCTTGTTCAAGGAACAAATACTGCGTGTCCTTGATAGGTATGTCCCTGTCAGGCAGGGAGGAAATGGCTGTGTGAGGGAACCATGGTTCACAAAAGAGGTTGAATGTCTTGTCAAGAGGAAAAAGGAAGCGTCTGTAAGGATGAGAAAACAAGGTTCAGTCGGGTCGCTTGAGGGTTACCAGGTAGCAAGGAATGTGCTAAACAAAAAGGGCTCAGGAGAGCTAGGAGGAGGCATGAGAAGTCCTTGGCGGGTCGGATCAAGGAAAACCCCCAAGGCATTTTACTCTTATGTGAGAAATAAAAGAATGACCAGGGTGAGGTTAGGGCCGGTTAAGGATAGTAGTGGGAACTCGTGCATGGAGTCAGAAGAACTAGGAGAGGCGTTGAATGAATACTTTTCTTCAGTGTTAACCAAGGAGAGGAGCCATGTTTTTGAGGATGAGAGTGTGATCCACGCGGGTAGGCTGTAGGAGGTAGATATTCTGAGGAAGGATGTATTAGCAAGTTTGAAAAACCTTAGGGTCGATAAGTCCCCTGGGCCAGATGGGATATATCCAAGAATTCTTTGGGACGCTAGGGATGAGATTGCGGAGCCTTTGGCTTTGATCTTTGGGTCCTCGCTGTCCACAGGAATAGTGCCAGAGGACTGGAGAGTGGCGAATGTTGTTCCTCTGTTCAAGAAAAGGAATAGGAATGACCCTGGTAATTATAGGCCGGTTAGTCTTGCTTCAGTGGTCGGTAAGTTAATGGAAAAGGTGCTGAAGGATAGGATTTATGACCATTTGGAAAGATGCAGCTTAATCCGGGATAGTTAACACCGATTCGTGAAGGGTAAGTCTTGCCTCACAAATTTTATTGAATTCTTTGAGGAGGTAACTAAGCGTGTAGATGAAGGTAGAGCAGTTGATGTCGTATACATGGATTTTAGTAAGGCATTTGATAAGGTTCCCCATGGTCGGCTTATGAAGAAAGTAAGGAGGTGTGGGATAGAGGGAAATTTGGCCAATTGGATAAGTAACTGGCTGTCACATAGAAGACAGAGGCTGGTGGTGGATGCAAAATTTTCAGACTGGAGACCAGTTACCAGCGGTGTACCACAGGGATCAGTGCTGGGTCCTCTGCTATTTGTGATTTTTATCAATGACTTGGAGGAGGGGGCTGAAGGGTGGGTCAGTAAATTTGCTGATGACACCAAGATTGGTGGAGTAGTGGATGAGGTGGAGGGCTGTTGTAGGCTGCAAAGAGACATTGATAGGATGCAGAGTTGGGCCGAAAAATGGCAGATGGAGTTTAACCCTGATAAGTGCGAGATGATTCATTTTGGTAGAAAAAAATTGAATGCGGATTACAGGGTCAACGGCAGGGTTCTGAGGAATGTGGAGGAACAGAGAGATCTTGGGGTTCATGTCCACAGATCTCTGAAGGTTGCCACTCAAGTGGACAGCCGTGAAGAAGGCTTATAGTGTGTTAGCGTTTATTAACAGGGAGCTTGAGTTTAAGAGCCGCGGGGTTATGCTACAACTGTACATGACCCTGGTGAGACCACATTTGGAGTATTGTGTGCAGTTCTGGTCACCTCATTATAGGAAGGATGTGGAAGCATTGGAAAGGGTGCAAAGGAGATTTACCAGGATGCTGCCTGGTTTGCAGGATAGGTCTTATGAGGAAAGGTTGAGGAAGGGAGGGCTTTTCTCTTTGGAGCGGAGGAGGATGAGAGGTGACTTAATAGAGGTTTATAAGATGATGAGGGGGATAGATAGAGTGGACGGTCAAAGACTATTTCCTCGGGTGGATGTAGCTGTTACAAGGGGGCATAACTGTAAGGTTAAGGGTGGGAGATATAGGAGGGATGTCCGAGGTAGGTTCTTTACTCAGAGAGTGGTTAGGGTGTGGAATGGACTGCCTGCTAGTGATTGTGGAGTCAGACACTTTAGGAACTTTCAAGCGGTTATTGGATAGGCACATGGAGCACACCAGACTGACAGGGAGTGGGATAGCTTGATCTTGGTTTTGGACAAAGCTCAGCATAACATCGAGGGCCAAAAGGCCTGTTCTGTACTGTTCTATGTTCTATGTATGTTTGTGTCAACTAGTACCCAGTTGAAAATGATCAAAATCCCTCTTATAAGTACTGCTGTCTCCTCTGTGGTTGCAAAATGTCAGGCAGATTTGGCATTGTCAACCTGTGATAGTAAAGATCCCAATGTTAATTGAATCAGGCGAAGTGCATTAAAATGAAATCTACTCCATTTGCGTGTAGTTGACCAGCTCTACGATGCCAGAAGACTGATGCACATTTTCCCCATAAATCTTGATGCATTGCGTAGTTCTGGAATGTGAACACAAAATCCTGAGTTATAACCGAGGCCAAGAAATTCTTCAATTAGTGAGGTCCCTCTTCGCCATGACTCACGAAGCCTACCCTGTGAATGCAAGCCGTTCTTTCCTTTCAAAATTGTCCGCAAGTTTGAGCAACTTAGTTTTAGAACTTACTGATCAGGGCCAAAAGATTATCTGATCGGAGGGACTATTTAATGATGGAAAGAGTGTGTGTCATTGTAACAGGTAATTTAACAAATTCGTCACAAAGCAAAAGTTAGTCGCTTGAGCATTACTGCTTTATGTTAATGCTGAGTAACATTTGACCAGGCCAAATATTCAATTAGAAGTTTTCCAGCTCGCAGCAAATGAATACAATGAAGGCAGTGAGACTTCCTCTGGTTTCCATTAAATATTAAATATAGGTATCGCACAGAATTATGAAAACCAGCTACAGGAAAAAGGAAAAGAGGATTGGAACAACGATATCCCCCAGTCTCTGAAGCAAGGGGGGGGGGGTATTTAGCAGCCTCCCCACAGCACGTTTTCTGATGGCGGAGGTAGCTCGCCCTTGCCCTGTCGCCGATGTCTACGCCGTTTTGCGTGGGCCCCCCATCCCGCCTTGTTGGGGGGGGGGGGGGGGGGAGGCCTTTGGTAGGACTGGAAGATCCCGCCAGCGAGAAGTGCCGTAAAATGCTGCTCAAGTTTTGCGGGTCAATGTGAACATGTCTTTTGGCAAGCGAAACAGCCTAACCAGTCTACTGGCATGCAAAAGGGGGAGATCTTTGTTCAAGGCCCTTCACCCGAAATCATTTACATTGGCTCCCTTATTATCTCCGTTCTCTCTAGTGGAAGGATCGTGGGACAGAGGTCACCAATGTAAACTGGTTGTTAGCCGACCTGAAGAAGCAATGGCGACGTGAGGGAAATCTTTTTCACCCAGCGAGTGGTTAGGATCTGGGGCATCACTGCCCAAGAGTGTGATGGAGGAAGATTCAATCGAGGCTTCCAAAAGATAATTTGGAGGAAGGTTCAATCGAGGCTTCCAAAAGATAATTATCTGAAGAGAAAAGCCTACGGGTGGGGGAGTGGGACCAGGTGAGTTGCTCTGGCAGAGAGCCAGCATGGACAAAGCAGGGCTGAATGACCTCCCTCTGCACTGCAGCGATTCTATGATTCGGTGTTTTGAGAAGTTGACAATCCCAAGGGATTTGAAGGAGAACTGGAATGTGGCGACCAGGGGCTTTTCACAGTAACGTCATACTTGTGACAAGAAAAGATTATTATTATTATTGGAACCTTGATCAAGTTTGTGAACAGCAACTCGTTCCTGAATTGTAGATTTCTGAAACACCTCCAGCTGTTTGTTTTTTACCTTTTCATTTTATTGTTACTTGGCACCATGCTAAGTGGGGTAAAGATGGCACAACATAGGTCGAAGGGCAACTGCGAGCAGGAAGGGATGTGACTGGTCATGTGACTGATACGTCTGCAGGGCGAGTAGACATTTGGCTGCAGCTGAGAGGGAAATTAAATATTGCCTGAAGTGCCTAAGTATAACTACCATCCTGTACAATGTCCCCCAGAAGGATGTAGTATGTATAATTTCACCAATTGCTTAACAAGAAACTATTTTAAAAGTTATACCGAACTCCTCAGTAGTTCTGTAATTCTTTCAGTTTGTGATAGAGTGGATAACCGCCTTTGTATGCTTGGTATGTTATGAAGTGAACTCCACACTGACTTCCCCAACATGGTATGGTGCACAGGTAACCATAAAGGATCTGTTAGAGGCGGTCGCCAAAATAACGAGGTGGGTTTGAAACCAGGACGAGCAGGGGTGTTGATCCTGGCGACGAGGCATCAAAGACTGCGACTGGCACCAACTCGGCCCTCCAGTCTCTCGATTACTTTGACATTCTGCACCCCTGCTGCCCCCTCACCGCCCCACTGTGTCTCCCCCCACTGCCCGCCCCACCGCGAGAATATACCTCACAGCCATTGCCAGCGGTGCAGTGATGCCAGAATGGAAATTCTCTCAGCTGGCGTGCTGGGTGGGGAACCATCTGTAGCTCATTGGTCTTGTGTGAGTGAGCATCCAATTTCCAGTGCAGTGGGGCCTACTCTTGTCTACTTCGGGTTAGGTCTGTGTCGCCAGTTTGCACTGACGGGGCAGGTTGGACCAGCTTCTCGGCACTGATCCCTCAAACAATACCCCTTGCGTTTTCCTCCTTTCCAGCGTTGCCAACTTGGGTTGGAAATATCCCTGGAAGGTTTGTCACTTGCTCTCCCTTCCCTCCTCCAACTACCCAGAACAACAAGCTTTTATAATGTTGCCAATATTTTTATTACGAGCAAGTGAAAGCATTCCACAGGTGAAGAGCTGGATATGCCATCCCTCGGCGCTAAATGGTGCTTCCCGACAGTACGGAGAATCGGGCATCAGAGGAAAATTGCGATCTGAACGCGATGCTCTGAACCCCCACCCCCCCACTCCCCCCCGCTGGTGCCAGGATCGAGGTTCATGACCGCCCAGCAGTGGGAGGGTGAAAATGAAAGCAAATTGGGTCTTAATGATCCATTTGCATCCATTTTATAGGCCCAGCACAAGAGTCTTGGGCCCTGCATGATTCTCCGGTGCCCTGGGTTGGGATCACATGGGTGCGGATCACTTCTGGCATTTAACAGAGTGGCCCTGATGTGGTGGACCTTGTGATGGGCCAAGAGAGCCGCCCCCAAAGTCCAACCGAGGTCCACCCCCCCCCCCCCCCTCCCCCCACAGTGCACTACCTACCCACCCCTGGTCTACCAGGACTCCCTCCCATCCCCCGCTTCCCCCCAGGGACTCCTGTAATAGGGAGACCACCCCTCCCCCATGCCCTCCCCCCCCCCCCCCAGTGACCCTTGAAATAGGGAGATCCAACCTCCCCAGGACACCATAAGACCATAAAACCATAAGACATAGGAGCAGAATTAGGCCACTCGGCCCATCGAGTCTGCTCCGCCATTGAATTATGGCTGATATGTTTCTCATCTCCATTCTCCTGCCTTCTCCCCATAACCCCTGATCCCCTCATTAATCAAGAACCTATCTATCTCTGTCTTAAAGACACTCTGTGATTTGGCCTCCACAGCCTTCTGCGGCAAAGAGTTCCACAGATTCACCACCCTCTGGCTGAAGAAAGTCCTCCTCAAAGGGGGACCCCCCAGGGACCCCTGTAAAAGGGAGACCCCCCCGGGGCACCAGCAATAGGGACACCCCACGGGATCCCCTAACTAAAGGGACCCTCCCACAGAGACCCTCTCACTAGAGGGATCCCCTGATAAAAGGGACACCCCCACAGGGACCCCCTTACTAAAGGGACCCCCCCACTTTCTGGAAGTTAGGGGCAGGGAAATAAAGTACAGCTGTAACACTTACCTGGAAGCTCCATGTAGCCATTCCATGTAGGACAACAGCTGTGACCTGCTCTGGACCCCTCAGATACATTAGCTGCAGGTCGTTCATAACGTTCTAGTAGTGGGCTGTGATTGACAGCTTCCACAATCCAGCTGCAGCCTTGAAGTGCCGGGGGCAGTGCCAGGGGGCAGTACCTAGGTACTGCCCGAGCATGACCCTACTCCCCGAGCAAAGCACACACCTAAGCTTCTCTGGGGGGTGGGGGAGGGGGGGGGGGGGGGGGGGTCTACCTGCCAGGTCCACACTGTGGGCAACCAGTCATAATTCATGCCAATGTGTCCTCACACGTGGAGGCCTGAAAATTAGATTCAAATTTATTGTAATGGTTTTCCCAATGTTCAATGTTGGGAATCACGTCATGTCACTGGTGGGGTGTGGGGACAATCGCGTCACGACTTTATGTCAGCGTGAAATGCGATTTGGATATCCTGCGTGTTTTTTCGCTCCTGGCACCATTCACGCTTGATGCAAACCTGAGCGCAGAATCCCAGCCAATATTGGCTAAAATTTCGGAGACACCTCCCACTGCTATTCTGTGAAAAAATGCCACAGAACATGTTTATGTCCACCTGCAGGCTGAGCTGAAAGACAACACCTGACAGTGCAGCACCCCCTCGATGCTGCGCTTGTCATATGGTCTGGAGAGGGGCTTCAGGTATTTGGACAATTGGAGCGCATTCTGGGGAAGGTAGGACCTGTACAAGCAGGATGGATTGCATCCGAGCCAGAGGGGCACCAATATCCTGGGAGGGAGGATTTCTAGTACTCTTTGGGAGGGTGTAAACTAATTTGGCAGGGGAATGGGAACCGGATTTGTAGTCCAGCAACTAAGGAAGCTGATATTCAGGACGCCAAAGCGTGTAGTGAGGCAGTGGGGAAGGTAACACTGACAAAGGAGAGTATTTGCAGGCACGGAGATGGGTTGAAGTGTGTATACTTCAACGCAAGAAGCATCAGGAATAAGGTGGGTGAACTTAAGGCATGGATTGGTACTTGAGACTACGATGTGGTGGCCATCACGGAAACTTGGATAGAAGAGGGGCAGAAACGGCTGTTTGACGTTCCTGGTTATAGATGTTTCAATAAGATTAGCGAGGGTGGTGTAAGAGGTGGGGGGGTTGCATTGTTAATTAGAGATAGTATAACAGCTGCAGAAAGGCGATTCAAGGAGGATCTGCCTACTGAGGTAGTGTGGGTTGAAGTCAGAAATAAGAAAGGAGCAGTCACCTTGTTGTGAGTTTTCTACAGGTCCCCAATAGCAGCAGAGATGTGGAGGAACAGATTGGGAAAAAGATTTTGGAAAGGTGCAGAAGTCACAGGGTAGTAGTCATGGGTGACTTCAACTTCCCAAATATTGAGTGGAAACTCTTTAGATCAAATAGTTTAGATGGGGTGTGTTTGTGCAGTGTGTCCAGGAAGCTTTTTTAACACAGTATGTAGATGATACGACCAGAGGGGAGGTCATATTGGATTTGGTACTTGGTAATGAACCAGGGCAAGTGATAGATTTGTTAGTGGGGGAGCATTTTGGAGGTAGTGACCACAATTCTGTGACTTGGAGAGGGATAGGTGCGTGCAACAGGGAAAAGTTTGCAATTGGGGGAAGGGTAAATACAATGCTGTCAGACAAGAATTAAAGTGCATAAGTTGGGAACATAGGCTGTCTGGGAAGGACACAAGTGAAATGTGGAACTTGTTCAAGGAACAGATACTACGTGTCCTTGATGTGTATTTCCCTGTCAGGCAGGGAAGAGATGGTCGAGTGAGGGAACCATGGTTGATAAGAAATGTTGAATGTCTTGTTCAGAGGAAGAAGGATACTCATGTAAGGCTGAGGAAACAAGGTTCAGACAGGGCGCTGGAGGGATGCAAGATAGCCAGGAGGGAACTAAAGAAAGGGATTAGGAGAGCTAAGGGAGGGCATGAAAAATCTTTGGCGGGTAGGACCAAGGAAAACCCCAAGGCCTTTTACACATATGTGAGAAATATGAGAATGACAAGAGCAAGGGTAGGTCCGATCAAGGACAGTAGCAGGAGATTGTGTATTGAGTCTGAAGAGATAGGAGAGGTCTTGAACGAGTACTTTTCTTCAGTATTTACGAATGAGAGGGGCCATATTCTTGGAGAGGACAATGTAAAACAGACTGGTAAGCTCGAGGAGATACTTGTTAGGAAGGAAGATGTGTTGGGCATTTTGAAAAACTTGAGGATAGACAAGTCCCCCGGACCTGACAGGATATATCCAAGCATTCTATGGGAAGCAAGAGATGAAATTGCAGAACCGTTGGCAATGATCTTTTCATCCTCACTGTCAACAGGGGTGGTACCAGGGGATTAGAGAGTGGCGAATGTCGTGCCCCTGTTCAAAAAGGGAATAGGGATAACCCTGGGAATTACAGGCTAGTTAGTCTTACTTTGGTGGCAGGCAAAGTAATGGAAAGGGTACTGAGGGATAGGATTTCTGAGCATCTGGAAAGACACTGCTTGATTAGGGATAGTCAGCATGGATTTGTGAGGGGTAGGTCTTGCCTCACAAGTCTTATTGAATTCTTTGAGGAGGTGACCAAGCATGTGG